>NC_135318.1:1790258-2105252 GCF_048772815.1 Callospermophilus lateralis | reverse complement strand
GAGTGCCCGAGCGGTGGCCCACACCTGCAATTCCAGAGACTCAGGAGACTGAGGTAGGAGGGTTAAAAGCTTCAGGCTAGTTTCAGCAACCTAGACCCCTCCCCAAATAATCCAGTGGGCAGCATGAGTGTGCCTTCTGTGAGCATATGTGCATTTTTATCCCTTGAAGGATAAAATTAATACCATAATGACAGGAGCCCTAAAAATATATGAGCTTTTACCTCTTTAGGATTTCACTAAGGAAAATAGAAAATGGTTCTTTTTATAGTTATAAGGTTGTAGCAGGAAACTAAGTTAAGAAATTTCTGCAAAAACTCCTACTGGCTAGAAATCCAGTTGGAATTAAAAGAACATAAATCAAGAATATCCCACTTAATTTATGTCCTTTCCCAAAACTTTGAGACTCAATATAGAGTCAATTGCATTCAGAGGATGCACCCTCTGTGTCATTATGAATTACCTAGTAATACGATGTTTAATCATACAATCAGGTTTTGAACTCAAGTGCCACTGAGGATTAATTTAATTACAAAGTAAAATTATAAAAAGAAAGAGAAATAGATTCTCCAAGGATAAACTTGCATTCTGTAAAAGACATTTTTCAAATAATGTGAAAAAATATTGAGCATCTCAAATAGAACTAAATACAAATTAATAGAAAAATTGAAAAAGACAATCATATATCAAATTTATAGATCACCTAGTTTGCTTAATAGAGAACACTAATTATGTGAAATTATAGCTTACAATAGGCCATTTTAAAAATGCAAAATAATACTGTAAAATATGGATTAAGCTAAACAGAAAATGGGGTGAAATTCAATTGGGAGGGGGAAGGAGGAGGAGGAGCAAGGAGGGGTGGGAGGAGGAGAGAACACAGCATTTTGGGGTCCAGGTCCTGGAGTGAGAATTTAGATTAAAAAGACGTTGTTTTTTCACCCTTGTAACCCGAATCCTGGTGACAACCAGAGCTGTGGTCGCTCTGTAGGAAGTCCCACTCCAGGTAGGTCAGGGCGGGACCTAACAATGCCACCTTCCCACACACAGCAGCCATCTGTTCCGCACACAAGTCACAATGCCCAGGGTGCTGGCCACTCAAGTGAGGCAGAGTTTAGAGTCGAAACTCAGACCAGGGGCCAGGGGACTGCAGAGCGTGGCCTGTGGACTCACACTTATGACCGCAGCTAAGGCCCAGGAGTAGCTGCCCGGCCTTTCTGTCTGGAGGAACCGGGTCCAGGAGGGCAAGGTCACCAAAGCCATGAAAGAGTGAGGAGGACCTCAGAAGGAGAGAGAGCAAGCCCCAAACACCCGTGTTACCCGCGCCTGAGAGCCCGCGGGCTCCGGACCCTGCCTGCAGGCCACCAGCAAGCTGCTGCTGAGGCCTCGGGGTCGGACCGGCTGCGTCACCACCCTCCACGGCAGGAGGCCATTTCTGCCTGAGTCATCTGAGCTCATCATATCTTAAAAAAAATGCCAAAACTCTTTAGAGTGACACCGTGAAATCTAGAGTTTCTGTAACATAGCACACAAAATGTCCAGGATAAAATTCAAAATTATTTTACAGATGAACAGCCAGAGTGAGCTCATCTTAAGGTAAAGGATGATCAAAACATTCCAACATGGAACTATTAGAAATTGAAAATATAATGTATTTTAATCTTGATATAACTCCAAAAGTAGATCATACTTGTGTTATTAATGTACACATTGGTAAATGTGTGTGTGTGTATATATGTAGGTATGTATGTATAGCACACATATCTACCTAGGAACACATTTATATAAAGCAAGATGTATAATACAGGTTATAGTAGTAAAATTATATATAGGATATGTGTACACTTTCAAAGAAATACACATACCCACCCACCCACCCCCCACACACACACACACAAATACAACCTGAATAGAAAGTGTGAGCACCTGAGGGATCCAAGATGGCAGGCCAGAGGGAGGCTGCACTCTGTGTCGCTCCTGGACCGGGGATTCAAGTAGTGGGGATACTGTTTCTCCACAGTGTTTAGAGGACCCCCAACAGCTGCTCCCGCTCAGGAAACATGGCCGCCCTGCTGCATAGGTCCCCAGCCTCAGTCAGCACAGGACTCCCGGCCACTTGTCCACGCAGGTCCTCCAGGTACACACGAAGGACCACGGCATTAGCACCTACGAAGGTCTCCTGGCTGTCCACCCAAACAAAAATCCCAGCCACCACTCTTATATGGACCCCCATCTACAAACATGGGGCTCCTCCAGTCACCTCCATCTTTGGGCACTGCAACAATTGTCACAGTCCCCTCACACAGTCGCCTGCACCTGGGGACACTGCACTGGGTCCAGAGACAGCCGCCAGCCACAATAGTACACACCACAGAGCTGCAGCTGTGAACACACTGCCCAACGCCATCTTCCGGCCCCACCCAACCCAACACCCATCCCTAAAAGTAGCCACCTCCATCTTGGGACACCTTCATCATCATCTTTAGTTGGGGCAACTCCTAGCTTGGAACACTGGCTGGGAATGAGAAGCAATATCACTGTGCCAAGAGTCCCAACTCCCCGCTCCCTGGCAGCCACTCACCTGGCACAGTGCCTGCGGCTACACAGCCAGTCCGCAGCTTGCAAAACTGGGTCCTGAACTGCCCAATATAAAACAGCTCTCTGGACAGGTGCATAGCCCCCAGAGCTCAGCCCACAGACCTCCAGAGAGAAAGGTTCCTGATTGGGAAGCAGAAAGGGAGGGGTGAGGGAGATACAGTTTAGAGACTAAATTAAAGACCTGGAACTGCAAGGTCCACAGGCAACATGAGGAGATAAGACCAGGTGCCCACAATACTACACACCACAGAGCTGCATCTCTGAACAGTCTGCCCAATGCCACCTTCCGGCCCCACCCGGAAGGTGGGAACATGAGCAGGTCCCAAAGGAGATCCTTGGACCAACCCTCGCACCCTGATACCCTTCACCATCCTGGGGATGGAGATACCAGCAAACAACAGACAACCCCACCCCCTGGATGAGAAGGGAAGCAGGAAAGATGACAATCTCCATCAAGAACAACCCATGTATCCTTCTTTGAGGTTTTTTTCTCCCTCTCTCTTCCCCGGCCCTCACATCCTCAACATTTGCAAAACCAAGTACTTTTCATAAATTAGGCTACTGAGGACTGGATGTCTGACTGGTATATTACAGTGGTATTGTATATTCTTTTATCTCCTATGTTTACACATTTTGCTTTTCTCTAGTATTTATATTTGTTTTTTGCACTCTACTATCTTCTCAATTAACTTGTCTTCCCAGAATCACTTTCTCTCTCTGCTCCTGCTACTGACCAACTTCTTTAGATTCCTCTATCAAGCCTTTCTAAGATCTGTTAACTCTATATCCTCACTTCCTACCCCCTCAACATCTCATCCTACACCTCACCCCCAGTTCTTTGTCCACCATCAGAAACTGTAGACCCTCTTGCAAACCTACTGCTTATATTGTAGATAATAATGGAATTTATCATTTCTGTATATTGTGACAAAATCGTAAATGTCTTAATAACAGTATTCGGTTTAAGGTTTTATACTGTATGTATGGGGATCTGTTTACATTGTTCTCACCCTTAAAGAGAGGTATGGGAACCTTCAGGGGCACTCTAAGCCTATAGGGTAAGAACTTAATGTCTTGGATCTGCAGAGCTAGAAGGGAAGACACACAAACATCATGAATGAAACAAGGGAAGATACACAAACGTCATGAATAAAAGAAGGGAAGAAAGTGTCTCAAACAAACCAAGATACTACATTATTAGAATCCATGGCCAGCACAACAGAAGAAATGACAGAGAAGGAGTTCAGGATGTACACAATAAAATGTTCTGTGAATTAAAGGATGATGTAAGAGAGCAAATATGGACAGCAAAAGATCATTTTGATACAGAGCTAAATAAGCAGATACAGGAAGCAAAACATTACTTCAATAAGCAGATAGAGGTTCTGAAAAATAAAACAGATATCCTAGACATAAAAGAAACAATAAACCAAATTAAAAACTCAATAGAAAGAATCACCAACAGACTAAATCACTTGACAGACAGAACCTCAGACAATGAAGACAAAATATATAATCTTGAAAAGAATGTTGACCACACAATGAAGATGGTGAGAAACCATGGGCAGAACATTCAAAAATTATGAAATAACATCAAAAGACCAAATTTAAGAATTATTGGGATAGAGGAAGGCATAGATTTCCAAACCAAGGGAATGAACAATCTATTCCATGAGATAATATCAGAAAATTTCCCAAGCATAAAGAATGAATTGGAAAATCAAATACAAGAGGGTTGTAGGACACCACATGTACAAAATCACAACAGATCCACAGCAAGTCACATTATAATGACAATGCCTGGTACACAGAATGAGGGCAGAATTTTAAAAGCCGCAAGAGAAAGGAATCAAATTTCACATAGAGGGAAACCAATTAGGATACAAGCAGATTTTTCAACCCAGACTCTGAAAGCTAGAAGGTCCTGGAACAATATCTACCAAGCTCTGAAAGAAAACGGATGCCAACCAAGAATCTTATATCCAGCAAAATTGAACTATAGACTTAAGGATGAAATAAAAACCTTCCTTGGTAAACAAACGTTTTAAAAAATTTACAACTAGAAGCCTTCACTACAGAACATTCTCACCATAGTATTCCATGAGGAGGAAATGAAAACAAGAACGAAAATCAGTAAAAGGAGGTATTACACTAAGGAAATATTAATCAAAGGAGAAAGGAATTCAAGTTAAATACCAAAAATAAACAAATATGTCCAGAATACAAATCATGTCTCAATAACAACCCTGAATTTTAATGGTCAAAACTCATCAATCAAAAGACATAGACTAGCAGATTGGATTAAATAAAAGACCCAAAAATATACTGCCTTCAAGAGACTCATCTCATAGGAAAAGACATCCACAGACTGAAAGTGAAAGGTTGGGAAAAATCATACCTCTCACATGGACTATGGAAATAAGCAGGAGTTTCCACCCTCATATCAAATAAAGTAGACGTCAAGCCAAAGTTAATCAAAAGAGATAAAAAAAGGATATTTCAAAGTACTCAATGGAACCATGCACCAACAAGACTTGACAATTATAAATATATATGCCCCAAACAATGAAGCATCTATGTTCATCAAACAAATGAATTCTTCTCAAGTTCAAGGGTCAAATAGATCACAACACAATAATTCTGGCTGACTGTAACACACCTCTTTCACCAATGGATAGATCTTCCAAACAAAAGCTGAACAAAGAAACTATATAACTCGATGATACAATCAATAATTTAGACTTAACAGACACATATAGAATATTTCATCCATCAATGAGCGAATACATTTTCTTCTCAACAACACATGGATCTGTCTCTAAAATAGAACATATATTATTCCACAAAGCAACTCTTGACAATACAAAAGAGTAGAGATACTACCCTGCATTCTATCATATCATAATGGAATGAAATTAGAAATCAATGATAAAATAAAAATAGAAGCTACTCAACACCTGGAGACTAAATAATATGCTACTGAATGAACAATGGGTTTCAAAAGACATCAAGTAGGAGAATAAAAAATTTTTAGAAGTAAATGAGGACACTGATACAACGTACTGAAATCTCTGGCACACTATGAAGGCAGTACCAAGAGGAAAGTTCATTGCATGGAGTTCATTCTTTAAAAGAAGAAAAATTCAACAAATATATGACCTAACATTACCTCTCAAAGCCCTAGAAAAAGAAGAACAAATATAACACCAAAAGCAGTAGAAGACAGGAAATAATTAAAATCAGAGCTGAAATCAATGATATTGAAAAAAAAGAAATAATTGAAAAAAAATGACAAAACAAAAAGTTGATTCTTTGAAAAAATAAATAAAATTGATAAACATTCAGTCATGCTAGTGAAGAAAAGGAGAGAGAAAAATCAAGTTACTAACACCCATAATAAAAAAGGAAATATCATGATGAACACCATAGAAATATAGAAGATAATTAGAAATTAGTTTCAAAATTTGTACTCCAATAAAATAAAAAAATATAGAAAGCATCAACAAATTTCTAGACTCATATGATTTGCCTAAACTGAATCAGGATGATATACCCAAGTTAAACAGATCAAATTCAAGTGATGAAATAGACAACGCCATCAAAAGCCCACCAACCAAGAAAAGCCCAGACTCGATAAATACAGGTGAGTTCTACAAGACCTTTAAAGATGAACTAATACCAATATTCCTCAAAACGAAAGAGAAAAAGAGTGGCTGGGGTGGTGGCTCAGAGTTAGAGTGCTCACCTGGCACAGGTGAGGCCCTGGGTTTGATCCTCAGCACCACATAAAAATAAATAAATAAAATATCGTGTCCAAAAACAACTAAAAAAAAGAGAGAGAGAGAGAGGGAGCACTTCAAAACTCGTTCTATCACCCTGATTCCAAAACCAGGCAAAGACACATCAAAGAAAGAAAACTTCAGACCAATATCCCTAATAAACATAGATGAAAAAATTCTCAGCAAAGTTCTGGCAAATTGACTATAAAACACATCAAAAATATAGTGCACCATGATCAAGTGGAGTTCATCTCAAGGATGCAAGGTTGGTTCAAGATATGGAAATCAATAAATGTAATTCATCCCATCAATAGACCTAAAGATAAGAATCATATGATCATCTCAATAGATGCAGAAAAAGCATTCGACAAAATACAGCACCCGTTCATGTTCAAAACACTAGAAAAAGTAGGGATAACAGGAACCTATCTCAACATTGCAAAAGCTATCTATGTTAACCCCAGGCCAGCATCATTCTAAATGGAGAAAAATTAAAGAATTCCCTCTAAAAACTGGAACAAAACAGGGATGCCCTCTTTCACCACTTCTATTTAACACAGTTCTTGAAACTCTAGCCAGAGCAATTAGACAGACAAAAGAAATTAAAAGGATACAGATAGGAAAAAAAAAGAACTCAAATCAACACTGTTTTCCAACAATATGATTGAAGATCAAAAAAAATTCTACCAAAAAACTTCTAGAACTAATAAATGAATTCAGCAAAGCAGGAGGCATCACAATACCAGATCTTAAACTATACTACAGAACTATAGTAATAAAAACAACAGGGTATTGGCACCAAAATAGACTTGTAGACCAATGGTACAGAATAGAGGACACAGAGACAAACCCACATAAATATAGTTATCTCATACTAGACAAAGGTGCCAAAAACATTCAGTGGAGAAAAGATGGCCTATTCGACAAATAGTGCTGGAAAAACTGGAAATCCCCATGTAGCAAAATGAAATTAAACCTCTATCTCTCCCCCTGCACAAAAATCAATTCAAAGTGGATCAAAGACTTAGGCACTAAGACAGAGACCCTGTGCCTAATAGAAGCAAAAATAGGCCCAAATCTTCACGACATTGGCCTAGGATCTGACTTCCTTAACAAGACTCTTAAAGTACAAGAAGTAAAATCAAGAATCAATAAATGTGATGGATTCAAATTAAAAAGGTTCTTCTCAGCAAAGGAAACAATCAATAACCTGAGGAGAAAGCCCACAGACTGGGAGAAAATCTTTACCACATGCACCTCCTATAAAGCATTAATCTCTAGGATATATAAAGAACTCAAAAAAACAAATAACCCAATCAATAAATGTGCTAAGGAACTGAACAGACACTTCACAGAAGAAGAAATACAATTGATCACAAATACATGAAAAAAGCATTCAACATCTCTAGCAATTAGAGAAATGCCAATCAAAACTATTCTAAAATTTCATCTCACTCCAGTCAGAATGGCAGTCATAAAGAATATAGGCAACAATAAATGTTGGCGAGGATGTGGGGGAAAAAGCACACTCATTCATTGCTGGTGGGACTGCAAATTGGTGCAACCACTTTGGAAAGCAGTATGGAGATTCCTCAGGAAATTTGGAATGGAACCACCATTTGACCCAGCTCTCCCACCCCTTGATTTACACCCAAAGGACTTAAAATTTGCAGCCACGTCAATGATGTGACATAGCAACATCAGTGATGTGACGTAGCCACATCAATGTTTTAGCAGCTCAATTCACAATAGCTAGACTATAGAACCAACCTAGGGGTCCCTCAATAGATGAATGGATAAAGAAAATATGGTATATATACTCAATGGAATATGAAATTATGGCATTTTCCAATAAATGGTTGGAGTTGGAGAATATCATGCTAAGAAAATAAGCCAATCCCACAGGACCAGGAGGGACAAACCTCAGAATCCAGGTTAAGTTGACATCCAAAACCAGCCCACGTGATACTCAATTTTAATGGAATGAAGGGTGTCACAGTCATCTCAACAAAAGTGAAAGGAAGGTGACGAAATCCAACAGTTGTTCATGACAGGGGAAAGAACTCGCAACAAAATATAAAATACAAGGGAACACTCCGTCTGAGAGAGCGTCTGTGCAAAGCCTGCAGCCAATGCCCAACGCCGTGGTTGGAGAAAGTGTTCTGCATCAGGAGGACAGTCAGACTGCGGCTCTCACCACCAGCTCAGCCCTGCACTGGAGCTTCTGGCCAGTGCCACCAGCAGTAAAGGGCCAAGGTCCCAGAGACTGCAGAGAAGTCAAAGGTGCCCTTACTTGCAGGTGACATGACAATATGCATAAAACCATACGGATTCCTAAAGAAAAAAAATGCCAGAATGAATAGACATCTTCAACCACACTGCAGAAAATAACATCAAAACACAAGAACCAAATGTCTTTAAAACAGTGAAAGAGAATGGAAAGTCCAAAACAAAACTTCTACATGTAAGGTCAATTGATTTTCCACAAAAGTGCCAAGACAATTCCAAGGAGCAAAATGAAATTAAACCTCTAAGGAGAAAAGGATCACCTTCCCAATTCATGGGACTGGGATAATTAGATGACCAAATGTAAGGACACAAAACTTCTTAGGCTCAACAACAGAAGCACAAGCCATTAAAAACAATGGCAAGCTGAACTTTGCAGATATTTAAAATGTTGCTCTTAAAGAGACATGATTTTGAAAATTAAAAGCCAAACCAAAGGTTGGGAGAGAATATTTGGAAATCATAGCTGTTAAAGGATTTATAATTCAATAATGAGGCCATTCAATTATAAATGAGCAAAATATTTGCATAAAATTCTCAGCAAAAATGAAAGAAAAAAGAACAGCTAATAAGTACATGAAAAGACTATCAACATTATTTTTCAATCACTAAAGAAGCACAAAGCCATGCTTACACCACTAGACTAGCTGTGATCAGAAGGATAAACGGTACAGTAACTTCAAAATACAGTTTACCTGTTTCTTTTTTTAAAAAAAATTAACATAAATTTACCAAAACATTACAAGAATTCAACTCCTAGGTATTTACCCAAAAGAAATGAAAATGTGTCCAGACAAACCACATACCCCGGCAGCCTGTCCATACTGTCAAGTACTGGAATCAAATCAAATACCTGTCAACTTAAGAAAGATAAACAGAACACAGCACAACATTGACAACTATTCAGTAATAAAAGTAAGGGATAACTATAAAGTAGAGGGCCTCAAAAACATAGTGTGATGTGAAAGAAGCTAGACGTGCACAACACTACACAGTGTATGAGCCCACTTATCTGAATTTTTTTCTTTTCACATTTTTTATAGGTGCATTATAGTTGTACATCATGGGATCTGCTGTTACATGTTTGCACATGCACAAAATATGACAAGATAATTTGCCCAGTGTCACTCCCAGCCCCTCCCCCCTCCCTCCCCTCCACTCCCTGGTCACTTCCTCTATTGATCTCCCTTTGATTTTATATGAATTATTTTAAGAAAGCAAATCCACAAACACAAAAGAAAGATCAAAGGCTGCCCGGAGCTGGCTGGCCCAGGGATTAACAGTAAAAAGGTTTACTAAAAATCACTGAATTGTGCACTTGCAATGGGTAAAACTTTTAGCATGCAAAGTAAGTAAATATTAAAAAGTCAAAACTGTTAAGAATGAGTGAAATCATTATAAGAGAAACTATCCATGAGGGACGATGGCACCTGCCTGTAAATGAAGGAGGAAGAGGTCTTTCTGTTCGCAGAGCGAACCTTCAAAGGTCACTTGATGGAATTCTATCTGTGTCCCCAGCCAGAACTCAAGCCAGCCGACCTCCGTGTGGAGTGGAAGGGCTGTTCCTTCATTCTCTCCCTAGCTCACTCATCCTGCCATAGGAGCCCAAGTGCAAAAGGAGGCGAGCATTCCAGAGGAGAGCGAGTCTCTTCCTCCAAGAGTAAGACAGAAACAGCCAAGCTGGGCACAAGGGACAGAGTCCCCGAAAAGAGCTCTTGAACTGAGTGCTGAGCAGTGACCAGATGGAGGAGCCAGGGGCAGGGGAGGGAAAGGAGGCAGCCAGGCCTAGGGAACAGAGTGAGCCAACACAGCTGGCCAGAGAGGCTGGGACACTGGTGAGGAACTGTAGAGGTCAAGATGTACAGCCACAGAGGGGACAGTAGGTGGACAGTAGAGGGCAAAGAGGTGGACCAGGAGCCAAGGCCTGCTAGCCCTGGGTCAGGGTTCAGAAAGGTTCCTGACCTCCACTGCCAGTAACTGAGAATCACGTCCAACACACTCACAGATGATCTGCATTACTTATTCCTATTGCTTAGACTCACAGACAGAAAAGCCACAGTGAAGCCTTCGGGGGAAACCACTCCCTACAGATGAGCAGATTAAGCCAGGAGCTAGATTCACAGAAGGGCTTCCTCCTCCGACGCCAGCGTCCAGGCTCGGTCTGTGCTTAAGCTTGGTGGCTCTAGGCTGGTCTCCTTTCACACTTTCAGGTGGTATTATGGGAATTAAACTTCATTTCTATGGCAAACCTCATTTTAATACAATTATTCATGTATTTAATAAATATTTATTGAGCATGTATGTGCCCATCTCTGTGCTTAATAAATTATTAAATTTTAATCATGGTGTGCATGGACAGATCCATAGATCCAAGGGTGCATTATACTCTCATTTATACTCTCATTTACTATTTGAATTGATTTTGGACAGTCATCAGAAAGTGGCTTATTATGTCCCTGTGACTCATTATGTTTTTCCAATTACTGTAGTGCCACTTGATGATCTCTATAGAAGGAAAATAGGTTCTAAAACACAGGCCTAAAAATATCTGAAAATCTTTTTTAGGGGGACACCCCTTATCTCCTTTCTATAAAAGTAATTAATGCTTTCTCACTGTAAAAACTACTAAGGCATACAAAGAATTAAAACCCACCCGATGCCTCACACAGAGGCGCTAATTACCATCAGACGTTCACCTCCCAGGCGGAGGTCTCTTCGGATGCTATCCGAGGGATTTATCTGGGTAATATTTTCACAGCAGCCTTTCCCAATGTTGTTAAAAGCGCACTGAGAACTTCAGTTTGTCTTCCAAATAACCAAACACAGTGGTCAAGAGTCTGTAGGGTCTTTTTAATGCTTTCCCATCCAGCAGCAGGTGCTTTGCGCACGCTGCAGCCTCGGCACCTGTGCGCCACCCGCTCTCTGCGCGCGGCCCATTCACCCGCACAGTCGCACAGTGCTCCCAGGGCAGCCCCGAAACCTCCCTCGCCCAGATACCCCGGAGATGAAGAGGAGGTTGCCCGCAGCAAGGAGCTCCCGCCACACACGCGGCTGCGGGTCCTCCTGTAGGTGTGCGCCTCTGCGCCAAGCCACGGGCACCATCATGGCGATCGTCACCTCCATTTTACAGGTGAGGCCACCAGGCAGGTGTTCCTGGACATGACCCTTGGCGCGCACTGCTGCGCAGGCGGGGAGCCGCGTGTGCAAGCTGCGTGTGCAAGCCGGCGCCGGGTCCGCTCCGGCAGGCCCAGCTGCACAGCCCGTCTGCGAAGTAGCTGGCCGCCCACCCTCGGGACACCCTCCAGAGGTCAAGGCGCGGCCCTGGAAACGCCTCGGATGCTCGCTGACTTGCTGCTAGAGTGAGAGAAAGCTCCCTACTCTGCTGTGGGACTCCTGGTGGGACAGGGGCGGAGCCCCCCAAAGTCAAAGCTGAGCAGTAGGAGCCTTCAGGCAGCAGGTGCCTCCTGACAGGCTGTCACTTCTCTGTCGCGCACTTAGCGCAAATGCCATCCCGGCTGTCCTCTCTGCGCATGGCCCTCCTCCACCCATCCTCTCTGCCGCCTGGGCACCTGCTCCCAGGAGCGCTGAGCAGCGGGGTCCAGGGAGAGCAGGAGGAGAGAGGCAGAGGACGCGACGTTCCCTTTCGCTGCAGGAACGAAGAGTGAATGGGGCTGAATATCTGAAACGCTCTGCGAGTTCACGGATGGGGCCTTATCAAGCAGCGACCTCCTGAGACGGGCGGCCCAGGCGCCTGCCAGGCAGCATAGGTACCAGGGTGTCTGCGCTCCAAGGAGCCGGAGGGGACCTGGATTGGTCATGGTCTATTCAGAACGCAGGGCTCTGTGGCCTGCTGGGCTCCCTGCTCTCCGAGTGGAGTTGGTCACCTTCTCAAAGCAGCCACACTGTGTATTTAAGGAGAGACATGGAACACGGAAAAGCTCAGGACAGGCTTTGAGGGTATCAAACAGAACTCACAAAACAACACTTCAATGATATCAATGTGTCAAAAACATATGGATGACATTTCTCCTGGATTACATATGCATTTTTTAAAAAAATGAAAAATGCCTTGAGCAGAACACATTTTGTTTTTATTTTGAATTCAAAAACAAACGTGCCTGCCATAGCATCTCTGGGTACAGATTCAGAAAGAGAAATCCACTCAATGACCAAATCAGGACAGAACTCCACTGACTGGAGGGTGGCAGCCCTGGGCTGGGGGTGGGAAGTCAGTTGTATGGAAAGCTGCCTGGGCCACCTCTTGAAGGGGTTCTTGAAGTGGGAGAGGGAGGGGTGAAAGGTGAGCACTGCTGGGTGGGGCATGGCTGGAACACTTGGCAGCTCAGCAAGTGTCCACAGGCGCTGTGGATGGACGCTGCCTCTGCTGGGGCAGCACCTTAGTGCAACAGGCAGGGGAGACTGGCGCTGGCGGGATGTGGAGCCAGATCTCATGCCGAGGACCGCGCTGTGGTGGAGAGCAGGGCAGGGCGAGGGGGCTCCCCAGGACAGATGAGGGACACAGGTGAATGGTGACTTTTCTGTGGTGCATTAAAGACACGCCCGGGGAAGCCATTCAACAGGAAAACAGCTGAGACTCCTCACATCACTCCAAAGAATTCCTTCCCTATTTTCTGTTTTTCTCTTTTTCTATCTTAGTATTTTATCTACCACATGTTAGTTTTTAAATTTTTTGTACTTACATTAACTTCCTCTTTTATATGTCCAGGCTGTCTCCAAACACATCCTTTTCTCCAGAACCTTCCCACCCCTCCTCCTGGAAGCCTGGGCTGCCGGGATCTCAGTGAAGAACCACTCACCTGGCCAAGGAGCTGGCTCTGCTGCTCAGCTCTTCCCTGTGGTTGTCTAACACAGGAACAGCTCCCACTTCTTCATTCCAGTCCCAGTAGGCCCCTCCTCACCTGCTCCTTCAGATGTCCACACGGGAAGCCTGAGAGTGACCATGAAATGCCTCACAATTGGACCCCAGTCCGCTTCTCTCAAAGAGGCTGATCTTGTAGATAGGAGTGTGATTGGGTAAAAGTGCGTGTAAAACCAGAGGCACAGCTGGTCCTCGTTTGGGGTCCATTCTGTGGCTTGTCTCCTGGAGAGCAGCTTTAAAATTCCTCAGGGACAATGACCCCTCCTAGACTCTGACCAGTGAGTCATCAAAAGCAACATGGAAATGTGTTCAGTTGTTTAAAAATCAATTCAAAAGCACCCTTCAAAAGCATAAAGAAACAAAAGAAGCTGTGCGCATGTTTCTCTTGAAGAAAAGGAGGACAATCGAGCATCTGCCGAAGGAAGAGAGGGAGCGCCCACCCCCGAATGCCCAGCCAGATGTTGTCTTGAAGAGCCCCAGGACTGTCTCGCAGGCACACCACTAGCCCTTGCAAGCTAGTGGTGGCCATAGAGAGTAGCTTTTCCAAGTAACCTAGGACAGTTGCTCAGACAACACACTAAGCAAGGTGATGCTGATGATGTCACTGCTTTGCAGCCTGACACTTAAACCCTCTCTTAGTGGCAAGTAGGGCATAGCTGAGGTTACTAAGGAAGGGATATGTCACCCTTATCCAGCCACCACTGGACCAAGCACCATTAGGCAGAGGAGGTGCTGCTTGAAAAAGTGTGTGTGTGGGGGGGGGGGGTACACAGGTGCTCTCTGTTCAGCCTGTTGCCACTGGGCCTTCCCCAAGTGTCTCAGTACAGGTTTATGCCTGCTCTGGTATTCTGCCTTCAGGTTTTTGTTGGTTGGTTGGTCTTCCTTTTGGTCACCTAGCCCACTTCCCAGCTGACAGCATGGTGCACACATCCCTCGTTCTTGACCCAGTGATTATACCCAGTGCCTATTCTCTGCAGTGAGAGCTGCCAATCATTCAGAGTTGTGGTAGTTACCCCGGCTCAACACCCTAGCCACATTTCGCTGTGTCCCTTCAGCCTGCCCTCCTCCATGCTCTGTCTCTTCTACCTCTGCGGTCTCTGTCACCAGAATGTCCTGTGCCTCTCATCCTCCTGGCTTACAGTCATCCCGCCTCATCTGCACCACGTGGCAACCGCTGTGACCCTGCCCACTTCTAGCCTGCTGGGGGTGCACAGCTCATCCTCCATCCCAAACCATTTGGTGGGAGCATTGACCAGTGAATACTGCCCAAAATCAGCCTGGTGCCTTAGTCCACTTTCCGTTGCGTAACTGAACACCTCAGGCTGGTTAACCTGTGATGAGTGAAAGTCGATTCAGCTCAGGGATCTGGAGGCTGGAGGTCCAAAGTCAAGGGCCTTCTTGCTGGTGGGACTCCACAGAGTCCTGAGGTGGTTCAGGGGCACACACAGTATCCAGAGCTGAGCTGGCCTCTGTAGCAGACCCCTCTCAAGATGACCCATTAGCCTATGAACCCATGAGTTTATTAATTCACAAATGGGTTAATACCTATGCACCTCTTAAAAGTCCACCTGGCCTGGCCCCTAAGACCTCACAGCGGGAGTCAAATTCCGACATGAGTGTTGGTGGAGCTTCAACGCTCTGCACTTGCTGTGCCCTTCCTGCCTGTGCACTTGTCGAGCCGCGAACAGTCCCCAGGCGTCTTCCAAGTCCCCTCACATTCTCCTTTCAGTATTTCAGGAGGTGAGCATAAGGATATGGCCAGAATGGATCCAAAATTGCAGTTAAAATGAGAGCCCTTGAAAGGACCGGCCTCAGGGCAGCTGCCCCAGGTGTTCTGGACAGGCCACTCCCCGGCAGAGCAGAACCCGGAGAAGGAGAAACTGCCACAACTGACCCTGACCCTCCAGGGTCCCCCAGGGGAGGGGCCTCTGGGGGCGGCGGGGGGTGGCCAGGAAGAGACCAGGCTGAGAATCCCACACCAGAAGGAGTGAGCTCAGGGACACCAGGAAATCCCCGTACAGCGTCAGGCACAGGCAGGACGTCCCACCATCTGTCCCCAAACAACCAGAGAGCATCACCTCTCTTTCCCCCTCCCTGGGATTCCACCCAGTCTAAGAGGGGCCAAGCCTTCCTCGCCCCTTGGAACGTGACATTTTATTCTTCACAGCATTCAGCTATAAAACGGGACAGTGAGGGGTTCGAGTAAGACAATGACCAGGCGCCAGGTTCTAGGGCAAGCTGAGGTCTAAACAGATGGGCTTCACCTGTTCCCATCAGAGACCACTCAGAAATCGTCACCAGTGCACACAGCAAGACGCCATCAAGGAAGCCCTCCTGGCTGGCTGGGTTGGCTGCTCCCTGCTCCTGGGTGACTGCTTCCCAATCTGAGAGCAGCCTGTGGCGGTGCAGCTCTTCTGTATGACAGCTTTCTCCTCCTTCTCCACAAGCTCATCTCTTTTTCTAAAGGTCTGAAGTGCCTCGGATGTGGCTCAGACGCATGGGTCTGGGCTGGGAAATTGTTTTTCAGAGGATCATGAACTCCAAGAGCTCTGAATTAGGGCGAAATTCAGCTGCAGGACGGTGAAGCTCCCAGGCAAGGAGAAAGGGACAAGGGCAGACCCTGGAGACCATGGGGACGGGGACAGTGTTGGAGGAACCAGTTTCCCAAGTCGTCAGCACAAAATGCCCACTGAAGACACACCTGGGCAGAGGGGCTGCCTTCACCAACCAAGTAACCACACAGGCCCTCTGGGGAGCAGCAGGGGAGGAAGTCCACAGAGCCCGCACACAGAGGAAAAGCCAGTAAGCACAGCGGTGAACTTCCTATGAAATCAGCTGCTAAAAATCATAACACTCAGAAGGAATGAGAAGCAGCTACGAATGTGCAGCTTCGTAGGACTTCAGGGTAGCAGGGCTGTGCTGTCCAGAGACAGACAGATGTGGCTCAAGCGTGGCGCGCTCGCCTGCCATGCGTGCGGCCCGGGTTCCATCCTCAGCACCACATACAAAGATGTTGTGTCTGCCGAAAACTAAAAAATAAATATTAAAAAATTCTGTCTCTCTCTTTCTCTCTCTCTCTCAAAAAAAAAAAAAAAAAAAAAAGACATGGGCATTACATTGGAGGACAGAGAAGAGAGCCCACATGTGATGCATTGTTTTATCCATCATGGAATGATTGATAAAATATTTTTCTCAAGATATTTGACATGAGTATCTACTTTGGAGGAACAGAAAAATTTCTTAATGGCCCGTGTATTAATTTAGTAAGTGCTGATTAAGACCCTACTCTAGAATGTGCTGAGTCAAGACATCAAGCAGCCATAAGAAGTGGCTGTGTTTCCCGAACCCTCGGAGCGCACAGCCTGACTGTGAGCGTTTGAATCAGTCCATCATGTATCTCTGGTTTCTCAAATGGTCAATTGAAACAGGGAACCCAAATTTTTTGGAGTGAGAATCTCTTTGGAGAGACCTGAGCACAGTGAGATACGCAGGCTTGGAGCCCTTCTCTGCCACCCAACAGAGTTGTTGTGCCCTTGAAAGGGCTCCCCAACCTCAGCAGCGGCTTCTAGGTCCTCTCTGTTGTCCCACGGTAGAGGCTGCTGCATGGGGAAGGCTATGGGGATGGCTGCAGTGTCTCAAGATGGAAGTGGGTTTGACCTGGTCTCCCAAGTGGGCATGGGGGGCGGACCAAGCTTTCCCTGGGGGCTGGCTCTGGCACAGGTCAGTGAGCCGGGTCTGGGCCAAGCCTGAGCTCAGGCAGGTGACTGCTGGTGACTGGATGACTGGGGCCTACCTTGGGCCCTAGCTCCTGCACAGGTCAGCAGATTTGGGCTGAGCCTGACCTGATTGCTACAGTTTTGATCTCAAATTCGCCCCTAAGGCTGAGACCCCAGGTGGCAGGACCGGGAGGTGGTGGACTATTTAGGAGGTGGGTTCCAGTTGGAACTTTTGCACAAGATGCTCATATTTTTCACTCTAGTGTATGCACAATACTCACCTCCTGTGCTGTGTTTTTTAAAAACACCTTTCACTTTATCTCTGCCTGGTGGCTGTTTGACCTGCGGTTCTTACCTCACATGGAGGACCAGGGGTTGGATGCTCTCTAAGGTGACTGAAGCAAAACCGCATGGATCCCATGTTGATAAAGGAAGAACTCTTTACCAGAATAAAATGATTCCACTACGACTGTTTTATTAGATGCATTTTGGAAGCCTTGAAATACACCTCCAATCAACAAGCAGATAATAATTTAAACTAATTTCTTTGATTATTTAAAGAAAATTAAAATGTATGATATTACTTAATTCTGAGAAGCAGCATCCCATTTCCATTGCAGAGCTCAACAAAACCTCAAGAAGCTATTGCCTTCTTCAGATAGTCGCTCCTCACAAAGTCTCGACTTGTCCATATGGCATGGTATAAAACAGGATCATTCTTTATTTGAAAATATTTCAGTTTAAAAAAAAAGATACAACACATCTCCATTTTAAGGCTGCCTGGGGGCAAAGAGAATAATAGCATCTAAGACTCTTAATTTCAAATAAAACTTTTGAGAAAGAACCTTTTAGAAATAATCATAAACACATCAATTATCCAGACAATAAGATTTCAACATCTTTACAATAAATGACCAGGGTATTATTGACTTAAGAAATTGCTGTTCTCATCCAAATCTTCCTTATCATGTACCAGTACATCAGCGGAACACAGCAAATACCACTCTGTATCCAGTTCTTGAGTTTACACACCTGATATATCGGCATCTATTTTTTTTTCAGTTTATTTTCTTATAGCATCTGGAATTAGTACCTCAATGGTGGTTGGTGTTATGTTTAAAATCAGATCAGTTACTCTGACTTCTCTCTTCATGTTTAACTCCTTTGACTGTTCCTGGCCCATCACAGAGCTGCAGACGATAGCCCAAAGGCCGCGTCTGGCCAGCTGTCTGTGTTCATGAGGTCCTTGGGCTAAAATTGGCTTTTATGTTTTTATAGGATTCTGAAATGTAAATAAAAAGGAGAAGAAGAAAACGCAAGAGAGGCCAAACATGGCCCACAAACTTGAAATATTTACTCTGCGACCTGCACGGAAAGCAGTTTCCCAGACCCTGGTCCAGAGAATGAAATCCAAATTCCCCGTCCTGGTGTCCAAGGCCCCTCCTAAGTGGGACCGGCACCTCTCTCCAGTTTAACCCTCCTCTCCTGCTCCCACGAAAGTTCCCGTGTGGACCACCTGCCTCACGACAGGTAGAAGGAGCACTTCTGATGGAAGCACTTTCTGTGGATGCGGTCAGTCACGTTTCAGAGGAGCACACAGGAGGAGAAAGGGGGTCTGGACCTTCACCTGGGAGACTGAGGCCTCAGGTGACACCACTGCCCAGGTCACCCAGAGGTGTGCCCACTCACAGCCATGGCACAGTGCTGGCCAAAGGCAGTGACCTCAGCCTGGGGGTGGACCAGAGTCCCTCCAGGTGGCCTCTCCAGTCAGCCTGTGCTTCCTCACAGCACAGCCACTTGGTGTGGCTGGACTTCTCACCTGTGGCTCCAGATCTGGGTGAGTGGCCAGCAAACAGGGCAGGAACTTCCCTGTCTCTTCTGATCCCCTTGGAAGTTGGTGGAGCAACCACAACACCCTCTGCTTACAACCACCCACGTGGGGGGGTGGAGCAGACACCCCCTCACTGCGGGAGGAGTGTCACCCAGTCAGACAGGAGTAAAACCCACAAGGCAGCGTCTAGATGCGCCCTTCTCTAAACGTGCTGTGCCCTTCGTGATTTGGAACTGTGCCCCTCTGTCTTCCGTTGTTCCTTTATTTCTTTACCTGGTTCCCTTGTGTTGGTTCTTCAACACCCAGGTGTTCCAGGACGTTTAGGCAAAGCTTCTCCCCTCACCTCTTTCCAGAGTACTTAGAAACTAAAAGGAGACAGGTAATATACATTTGAAAAGATGATTAACATTTAAGGCAAAATCAGAGGACAAATAGATCAGACTTCCCAAGAGTCGACCTACAGCAGATTCTCCCCACAGCAGGGCCGTGTTCACGAGGCATTATCACCACCCCGCCCCCCATCTCTCCTTTCTTGGAACTTGTGCTGCTGTAACAGGCTGAGCAAGAAGGGAAAGGGAGGGTCTCAGGAGACCTTGCCCTGAGATCAGGTCTGCAATCCAACCTTTGGCCCAGGGACTAGTGATGGAACCTGTGAAGGAAAACTGAACCCTGCAGGACTAGAGTCCACAGCAGGGGTCCAGGGGTGGGGATCCGGCCCCAGGCACGTCTGGGTGTCAGCAGGTCCACCACAAATGCCATAGTGAGCCAGAGAGAGATCAAAACACTGGAGTGATCCATCTCCAGGACACTGTTAAACAGAAACAAGCCTATGGAAGTACAAAACTCACAGGTAAAGGTAAGCGTGAAGTACTGCAATACTGTAACAGTAACATGTTTATCATTTTAATCATGGAATAAAAATTAAAATACAAAAGTATGAAGAACTCTAACTGGAAAATGTTATTAATTGTGACATCAATAACATACAGCTATATTTACATCAGACAAAATGAACTTTAAGTCAGTAACAAACACAATTGACAAAGAAGGACAGTGGGTAGTGGGTATGTAAAGAGTCACATTTGCCAAGAAGACACAGCAGTTACAAATACATACGCATCAACATCAGAGCACCTAAACATGAATCGACAAGTATTGACACAACTTCAAGAAGGAAGACAGTGTAATAACAGTAGGAGACTTCAATATTCTATTTTCAATAATGGGGAGAACAGCTGGTTTGAATAATATGATAGACCAAGTGGACACGTCATGTGTGTGCAGAATAGCCACCCAATATCACAAGAAATCACATCCTTCAAAAGAGGAGGAGAGTGAGGAGGGATGGGGGAGAGGGAGGGGAGAAGGAGGGGAGGACTTCCGGGTTGTAAAGACGTGGAGAAGCTCGTACCCTTGCACACCTGCTGCAGTCTGGCTGGGCACAAATGACCGGGAGGTCGAGCCACTTGTAGACTTAAGCAGGAACAAACTTTATTTCCAAACCCACGCGAACGCCACCCACGCGAACTCTCTAAGAACTCCACGAGAGCTCCACCGGAACTCAACGGGAACTCCGCGAGAACTCAACCATCACCATCCTAATGGCTCACTCTCAACCACTCGCCCTGGCTAAATGCCAGGCGCCATCCCGACTCGGCTGCAGCTCTCAACACACACCATTGTGGGACTGCAACATGGAAAGCAGCTGTGGAAAACACTACGGAAGTCCCTCAGTGTTTTCAAAATGGAACTGCCAGATGACATTCCAATCCTGGATTTTATTCAGAATCACCAAATCAGGATCTCCAGAATAGCACCACATCATTGTAGTGTTAGTCCCAAGAGCCGAGGTGCAGTAACAGCCTCCGACGCCCACTGGCAGGTAAAGGGAGCGTGGTGTGCGCACAATGGAATACCAGCCCTGAAAAGTAACACAGTCCTGCAGTATGTGACAGCACCGACGATGCTTGGGGACACTGTGTTGAGGGAGCCAGCCACAAGGAAGGCAGTCTGTGATTGCACTGAGTGACATACCTAAGGTAGACTCAGAAGCACAGTGGACGACGGTGACCCCAGACAGGAGAGAGGAGAGAGTGAGGAGCCTCTGGGCAGCGTGGGCAGCATCAGCGACACGGATGCACAGGTCCAGAGGCCCGCAGCGTTGGTCCTAGGGTAACAGCACTCTTCACTCAAGCATCTGAGAAGGCAGATCCTGTGCTAGGGTCTTACCACAATGAAATAAAAATGCATTTGTTAAAAGTCATCCTTGCCTTGTTAGAAGGTGTCCCATCCCTGCAATCTAAGAACACATTAAGGTTTGATTTTGACTGGGTTTTCTTCAGGCTGGACCACGGAGTTTGCTTTCCATGATGACTTCAGGATCTAACTCCTGTGAATATGCAGAGCTACCTATGTAACCAGTCAGTCCTGGAGGAGGGACTGTGTTTGAAGAGCCCCTCGCCTCCCATACCAAGTCTGAGGGCTGCGAGACAGTGCCCCCCGAGCAGGAGCTGCCCAGTGAGGAGTCCATCTGAACACAACATGCAAACAGAAACTGGCTAACGTCTTAAGCTGGGTTTAAATCCCCCCCTGCCTCCACAGCCATAAAGTGCTTATGGCACTAAGTGAAGCGCAGCCTCGGGGCTGCAGGTGGAGAAGACCAGAGAGTGGAGGTGTGCCCAAGCCCTCCCCGGCCACTAGAGGTTCCAGTGAATGTGCAGCAGAGCATGTCTGAGCACTGCCCACTGGACAGGAATAAAGCAGAAGAGCCAGCCTCACTGGACAGTCCCACCTTTGTGAAATCTAGAGTGTGGTAATGAATGGCTGGATGCAAAGAGACTCCTCTGTGTCCCCATGTGCGTCCCTAACCCTCACCAAGGAAAGGTAGGGAACACATGTGCAGAAGGAGTGAGAGGTGGATCAGGGACGGCAGCGCACAGCGTGGGGAAACTCTGCAACAAAGCAGAGGTGAGTCCAAGAGCTGCAGGAATGGGTTTGGAACGTCTGAGGAGATAGATGGGTTTAATCTGATTCAAACATTCCAACACATACATCAAACACCACATGGCACACCATAAACACATACATTTATATGCTTTGGTCTATCAGTTAAAATTAAAAAAAAACACAGATGGGTTCTGAGAGAGACATTCAATAAAGTGATGGCCCTGCTCACTGAGAGGTTCCTCCAGGTAGTGATGGCCCACGCGTCCAGGGGAGATGTCCAGCCGTGTCCAAGGTTCCCTTCACTGCCTAGGTCCAGGAAGAGTATATTTGCACCCCACAAGTCTAGATTCCTTTTCATTATCTCTCTTCTTCCACAATTGTGAATCCTCAGGAGACACCCATCCTCCTGCATCACCACAGATCCCCACGTGGCCACAGGGGAGGAGGGCACCATCTGTTCTTCGCTCACAGACCTACCCAATCCTACCCTGGGGGAACCCAACACTCAGCCTGGGGCCAGCCACTCTCTGCACCCGATGGCCTGCTGTGCCATGATTTGTATTTATTGCATGTTTATGCCACTCACCCATGTAGAGCCACCAATGAAAACAGTTTTTGTAACAAATAGCAAATTATATGACACTCGGAGAAGAATTAACTATTCAGAATGTGAAACTCAGTAACGCATACTTTACACCAATTTACCACAAAACGTGGAGACCAGGGACAAGAGTTTAAATTGCGTTGGTTTGGTTGGATGCTGTCAGAAGTTGCTAAGAACTGGGTCCCTTCTGCAGCCGGCTCCAGCCCTCCCCAGAGAGCCACAGTGGGTGGACACCAGAAACACCTTGAGGCCATGATGCAGAACTGGGTTCTAGCTACTCTCCCCTCACACTCTGCACATCTGAGGATGGCACTGGCTTCCTGAGTCCCAGTGTATCCCTGCACCAGCTTCATATGGCGGTGGTATGGACTACACGGGGCCGTGTCTACACAGTGCCACGTTGGTCCACAGAATGAGATAGGTGAACACCCTTCTCTCCAAGGCATGAGTCTGGAGGAAATGCCACTTAATCCCCCTTCCATTGTACACACACACACACACACACACACACACACAGGTAAAGTTGGCACCTGGGTCAAATCACAAGGAGAAGATACATCAGAGTCGGCCATGAGAGTAAGAGCAGGCCCAGACACACGCATGCCGGGGGCCCTGGAGGACGTGGACCTGCAGGCAGGCCAGGCCCTCCACCCTGGGCCCAGGCGTACGGTGTCACCTGAAGACAGAGCCTACTATGCAGGGGTTCTTGATTTCTCCTGCAGACTCTGTCCCTAGAGGGCTGACATGCCCACAGCAGCCCCAGCCGGGAGTCGGCTGCTCAGCACCCTGCCTCCCACCTGCACAGGTGGACGTGAGGCACTCCCTATACCTCCTTCAGAGAACCCCAGAGCCACTCTGGCCTGCTCCCTCAGGCCATCACCCGCCCCGCGAGGCCTTCTGCTGGTGTCCCTGCCTGTTCCCCCTCCCTCATGGCATGCTACAGTCCCCTCCAAACACAGCCCAGATGCACCCTTGGCTGCAGGTCTGCCCTGGCATTTCTGCCCTGGCTGGTCTTGCTCTCACTGTCACACTCTGTGATTCATGACCCTTCCAGGGGGCACGGAGGCCACACAGCTGATGTCTCCTCAACTCCAGGACACCAGGGACTGGCTGCAGCCTTCCTCCCCCTCCCTGGTGACTGAACCTCTTGGCACGAGATTGAAGGGGCCACAGTGCTAACTGTGTGACACAGTTGTCTGCCACTTTGTAGTTCTTCAAGCATCCACCAGGGGGAGCAGCCCTGACAGACTGCCGCTTCCGGTGGCCCAAGGGCTCCTTGCCTCACTGAGTCCTCTGGAGGGGAGGGCAGATGCTGCCAACCACAACAGCGTCCCTGTTTCCCTTGCACCCTTTGCAAATGAATATGGTGTTATAAATGCAGACTCTTCTCAGTTACTGAGTATTTCAAAGCTAAATGGAGCCCAATTGCAGAAACTGGACTCAGACGTTGAGACACCTACTCACGGCCGCTGTTCTGTTCAGGCATGTCTACACAGGACACCAGGCAGGAAACTGACACCCAGCGCCGTTGGGATGCCTGGATCCCGAGTCTCTGAGGATGGCCCTTAGCAGCAGCAGCGAGAGGAAAAAGAGGCAGCTTTCACTCTGGAAAACAGTATATGGAAAACCTCCCCAGAACCCACGGCAATGGTCCTTCCCCCTTGAGCCTCAGTGGCCAGGGGGAAGGACACTGCTGCTCATCTCCACATGAAATCCCATGGGCAGGGGATGTCCCGCTGTGATCTGCTGGGTCCTTCAGCTCCAGAGCACAGCACCCACCTAAGGCCAGTCACCACCTGGGATTGGCCTAGACCATAGACCGCCCCTGGAAGCTGGCGTCAATCCAGCAAACCAATCATCGGCCAGACAAGGGACAGCCCTGGGATGACTCTGGAGACATCCAATGCCATCTAAAGGGACGCAGTGTGGAGACTGAGCCCCCGGTGCCCTGCCCTCCGCCCTGCACCGTGGGAGAGCACATGCAGGGCCTGGCACACGTGACCTGCGGTGGACCTGTCTGAAGAGCAGTGAACACCCTCTGTTTTGCCAGCACTGCTTCCTGTGGCCAGGCCTCCACCCTGAGTCCAGCCACCATTTTGCCAGACAAGCTTTGCTGCTCAATAGCAGGCCAAGGCTATCTAAGCTGGAATAAAAGACATACAAAATATGTTTATCACAAACATGGTCCCTAGGGTGGTCCCCCTCCCTGCCTGCATCCTGCAGGATGAGGTGGCTGAGCACACGGCCGTGCAGGGTGATGGGGTCCCAGCGGGAGGTGTGGGCCCCCCCAGGACTTCTTCCAGCTGAGTCTGACCGCAGGCAGGCCCAGGAGGCAGGTTGTTTGCTCTTAGAATTTGGTTTCTTCTCTTGGTGACCCAGCTCATGTGCACACTTGGCTGGGAAACCCACAGCTGCTGGGCTGGGTTCCGTTTCTGAACTGAGCATTAAATCATCAGATATTCTTAGCTGGTTGGTGGCCTTTGTTACTGCCGTCCTGGGAAACTAGCACCCCTTCAGAGCTTCTGCCCCAGTCTTCTGCCTGGCTCCTGCCTGCGGCCAGCCAGGCCCCTCACTCTGCCCACAGAGCGCCCACTGTCCATCTCCGCCCCTTCCTTCCCCACCAGGAGCACTCCCCAAACACCTGCCCCCTTCTGCAACTCCCTTCACACATCCTCACCTCTCTACCTGGCTGTCCCTTCTCAGGACAGGAAGGGGACATTTTATTTATTTTCTCCATTATGGTGACCAGAACTCACGTGTATGGTAAATAATGTGGGGTGAGGGTGTAACTCAGTGGTAGAGCATTTGCTGAGCATGCACGAGGCCCTGGGTTCATTCCCCAGCACCACACAAACACCCCAAAATAATCTATCTATAATCAATAATGAATATTTGTACAATATCCTGTTTCTAGTCAAGAAATAGAATATATTTGCAGCTGCCTCTCCAACACAGAAGTCCTCTGCTCTTGTCTCTCTTTGCCTCCCATTTCTCTAAACGGGGCAATAAGCAGGCCCAAGGAATTGTAGAAGCCCGTGGATCCTCGTAAGTGCAGCTGATTAAACACCATGCAATTGGAGAGATAGCTGGAGCCTCCTCTTTCCTTCCTGTTATTATTCTATTTATTTATGGAACTGTTGATTTCAATGAGCAGTTATTTTGCCACTCACTAATGTCTGGTTGGTATTTTTCACATAATGCTCCTATTGTAAGAAATACAGGAAATTGGCACGTGTGTGACTTTAAGAACGAGAAAGTTCTTTACAACAAATAGAGAAACAATCCATGCAGCTCCAGCCCAAGTCCAGCTCAGTTACAGTTAATCATGGAAGCTGGGGGGTGTGGACTAACAAAGTCCTCCGGAAATCCCCACCTGGGTACCTCATGATTCCTGGGTTCCCCGTTGCTCTGTCAGCCACCCCCCCTTCCCCACAAGCTGTGTGGCAACAGAAAGCCATCCTATGGCCAAAAGGAGGCCTCGTGGTAGGAGAGCCAAGCTGGGAACACGCATTCCTAGCAGGCAACAGGAACAGAGCGGCATTTTAATCATAAAACATTTGTTTCCATATAAAAATAGTGACTATGTTGAGAAAGGACCATAATTCTTTTACTCACACAAATCTATAAAACCTTAATGTAATCCTAGCAATGCACTACCATAAAATAAAAAGAACAGCCTTTTTTTAATTTGCCTTCAGCTTTCCAGTGGTTGACTTAAATGTGAAGACCACACAATTTTGTGGCCCTTCAAGTAGTGAAGGAGAGATTGGCCTAGGCTTTAAAACACTAATATCAGGGCTGGGGATGGGGCTCAAGCGGTAGCGCGCTCGCCTGGCAGGTGCAGGGCGCTGGGTTCGATCCTCAATGCCTCATAAAATAAAATAAAGATATTGTGTCCACCTAAAACTAAAAAATAAATATTTAAAAAAACACTGATACCAGATCAACGAGGCCAGGGGCGACCACGCACTTAGACTCCCTCCTAAGGGCCTCCTGTCCTGCTCAGGGTTGCAACATCGGTGCCAATGACACCCTGCATCTGTGGAGTCTCCAGGTCCCCAGAGGCAGCTGCTGAGGGCTCAGTGACCTGCCTATGGCTAAAGGGTCAAAAATGTCCATTTTAAGTCAGAAAACACAGGCTCCCTCACCAAATACAAACCCAGAATTGGTCATATGGGGAAGCCTGGGTCCCCCACCCCGTCCACAACCAGGGAGCAGAGCATGGGCAGATGGAGCACAGGGACGTCCTGCTATGCTCTGGGTCCAGCCGCGGCCAAGACTTGGGGGCAGGGTGACACTGAGAGTGACGTCTGAAACGGGCCGTGAAGAGGGCGCAGGTCCACAGCAATGGACAAGTGCCATGGACACCAGAGAGGCCAGGCCAAGCCATGGTATGTGGGCGTCCTTGTCCACGGGGCCCCAGGTCCTGGGTAAAGCCCTGTTTCCTGCACGTTCTAGAGGTCCCTGTCTTAGCTCATGCCAATCAGGATTAAGGGAAGGACTGAGATTTTACTACATCAAAGCCCCCCAGGGAGTAGTTTTTCGGGGACAATAGAGATTAACAAAAGACAGGGAATCAACCATCTCTCCAGGCAAGATTAAGACTGGAGATGGAAGAAGAAAAAGTAGGCTCCAAATCTTCACCACGTCGGCCTAGGATCTGACTCCCTTAACAAGACCCCTACAGTGCAAGAAGTAAAATCAAGGATCAATAAATGGGTTGGATTCAAATTGAAAAGCTTCTTCTATGCAAAGGAAACGATCAA
The DNA here is from genome assembly GCF_048772815.1 of Callospermophilus lateralis. Classification (NCBI taxonomy): domain Eukaryota; kingdom Metazoa; phylum Chordata; class Mammalia; order Rodentia; family Sciuridae; genus Callospermophilus; species Callospermophilus lateralis. Next base: position 2,077,850 of record NC_135318.1, on the reverse strand, counting down.
TAATAGAGGAGAGAGTCTACAGATTGGGAGAAAATCTTTACCACACACACCTCCAATAAAGCATTAAGGATATATAAAGAACTCAAAATTTTAACACCAAAAAATAAATAACCTAATGAATAAATGGGCAAAGGAACTAAACAGATATTTCACAAAAGAAGAAATACAATCAATCAGCAAATATATGAAAAAGTGTTCAACGTCTTTGGCAATTAGAGAAATGCAAATGAAAACTACTCTAAGATTTCATCTCACTCCAGTCAGAATTGGAATCATTACGAATACAGGCAACAATAAATGTTGGCAAGGATGGGAAAAGGTATACTGATACACTGCTGGTGGGACTGCAAATTGGTGCAACCAACCTGGAAAGCAGTATGGAGATTCCTCAGGAATCTTGAAATGGAACCACCATTTGACCCAGATATCCCACTGCTCGGTTTATACCCAAAGGATTCAAAACCAGCATTTTACAGTAATGCAACCACATCAATGTCTATAGCAGCTCAATTAACAAAAGCTAAACTATGGAACCAACCTAGGTGTCCTTCAATAGATGAATGGATAAAGAAAAATGTGGTATATGTATTCAGTGGAAATTTACCCAGCCCTAAAGAAGAATGAAATTATAGTATTTGCCAGTAAATGGATGGAGTTGGAGAATATCATGCTAAGCAAAATAAGCCAATCCCTCAAAACCAAAGGCTAATGTTTTCTCTAACATGCGGATGCTAATTCACAATAAGGTGGGGGGCACTAGGGAAGAACAGCGTTACCTTAGATTAGGTAGAGGGAAGTGATGGGAGGGGAGGGGATGGGATGTGGGATAGGAAAGATAGTAGAATGAAACAGACATCATTACTGTATGTATATATGTGACTGCATAACCAATGTGATTCTGCAACATGTGCACTCAGAAAAATGAGAAATTGTATCCCATCTGTGTACGGTGTATCAAAGTGCATAAATGCATTCTACTGTCACGTATAACTAATTAAAATAAATTAAATTTTTAAAAAAGACTGGATATTCTGCGGCATAAACCACAGTTCACTTCCACACTACACACACCCTCCCTTCTGACATGGGGTTCACATGATGGCTTAGGTCTCTGATTACACCCCACTACTTCAGGATGTTTAATTCATAAAATAAACAAGACAGTGAGTGTTTACAGCACTGGCAGAGTAAAGACATATGTAAATGTAAAGGCATAGTTTTCCAAGTGTCCAATGTAACAGGATAATTACCAAGAAACATGGTCAACATTTGTAAGGCAGAGAACTTTTGTGGTAACTACCTGAACGACAACCTGTGACAAAATTCCCTAGAAAGTGCTTGTGCCACTTTAAACACAAATGTAGCACAAGTTGAGACAGATCTAGAATAAGAACTTCTCAATTTTCAGGATGGGATTTATGTTTCTGAGTATAATAGTGAAGGGAAATGCAAATCCTGCCACTGGACAAACTATGAGAAGCCACAGTTTTCAGTCTCTGGACATCAGAAAGGTCAGGACTGGGATTCTTGGGAAGACAAACACTCACCCAGGCCCCCCGGACTCACTGAAGAGCAAGGAGGTAGAGCCAAAGCAGAACACCCACCTTGCTGAGCCGAGGAGGGGAGACCACGGTGCAGCTCCAAGCAGTCACCACACATGTGACTGAACCCCCAAGTGAGAGGGAAATACAGGAGGAACATGGGGAAATGGCTTAAAACTCCTCAAATCTGTGGCAAAACATCCACTAGGTTTCTAGGAAGCCCAGCAAAGCCCAACCAGGATGACCACACAGACAACCACCCCTAACTCATCATAGTCAAGCTACTGAAAACCAGTAATAAAGGAAAAAATTAAAGTAGCAAAAGAAAGAAATATCAGTCAGAGGGAATATGAATAAATGGATTAGAGCTGACTTTCCAAAGAAACATGAGGCTAGAGGAAATTGAAATAAAATTACTAAGGAAATAAGGGAGAAAATTGGTCAATCCAGAAGTCTCTAACCAACAAAAATATCTTTCAACAATTAGAGCAAAAGAAATATTTTGTATATAAACAGAAGCAGAGAGTATGTCACTAGAACATTTGCATTCAAAGAAATGGTTTGTAAATAGCAAACATGGAAAATATATGATCAACATTAAAGACTGCATATTTACTCTCAATTACCTTAAGATTATTTTAAATTAATTTTGGAAGTTTAGAGCAAACATAAAGGCTTTTCACTGTGGAGTTATTGCAGGTGCCAGGTTGACTTCGTATAGATTCAGCACAAAGAAACCGGAGGTAAATGGAAGGACACGGTCCCAAGATTCTTGAACTCTGAATGCAGTGTACGTTCTATGTGGACTATCAGAAGCTAAGGATCCTTAATGTCAAAACCTTTAGGGTGGCACTGAAAATAAAGCACTAGGAATTACAGCATAAAATCAATAGAATGACTTGCGAGGCATACTAAAATAAATAATAACCCAAAGAAAATAAAGGGATGGAGATACAAAACAAAGTCCACCCAAATAACCAAGAACCAGCTGGGACAGAAAATATACAGCAAAGTGGTGACTTAAACACTATAAATAATCACTTAAAGGGTAAGTAGACTAAGCTCCCAACAGTGGGTCACACATCGCCAGGCAAGATAGAAATAGAAGAGCCACCCGTTGCAATGCACGTCAACCTGAAGACAGACAGGCTGACAGAAAACAGGAGACGTCCACACTTGTCACGTGCACCTGAAGCCCAGGGCTCCGGGGCAAACGGACAGAGATGTGGAAAGTTCACCATGAGGGAAGCGCAATCCCCCAGGAAAATGAGATTCCCAGTGGTGAACGTCCCACGTCCCAGCAACCAGGCTCGAAGCAACACACCTCATCTGAGGATGGGTGCCGAACCTCGGGCCAGTGACCCTGAGGCTCTTCCGCCACAGAGGCTCACGTCGCCTGGGACTGATGGTCTCAGTAGGGACCTGGCTCTCCACGGACGGGGTGGGGGGGCGGGGCAGGGGACGTGGACTGGAAGGGCCTCAGGACTAGGGAGATATTCTGTGACTACATTTGATGACACAAGGGTGTGCGGAACCCATCAAATGATACGTTTGATTTTTTTTTAAAGGTGAGGGGAGTCGCAGGTATTCCCTGGCCAAGTGTTAGTCCTGCTGGGCTGGTGTGAAAGAAGGCCACCCACCAGGCAGTTTAAGCAGAAATTCTTTGACTGGCTTTTGGGGGCCAGAGCCCAAGCCCAGGGTGCCATTGGCTTTCCCCCCAGGGAGTCAGGGAAGGTGCTGCTGCAGGCCTGTGGGCTCTGGTGAGGATGGTTCTTCTCTGAGTCCGCCCATCAGTCCTCTGGGCTCATCCATCTCCAATATCCCCTCTTTCAAGGACTGCCATACTGGGTCAGCACTCACCCTAATGACCTTGTTTTACTTTAATTTCCCTTCAAACTCCTCTCTCTAATAATGGTCACACTCTGAGGCCTTGGAGGATTCGGGGGTGGGGGGGCCCCACAGGTCAGCCCACAGTATAACCCAGGAAGAATTCAGAAAGGAGGACTCAGGTCTGAGGTCCCCAAGCCACTCACCAAAACAACCCAAGTTAAACAGAAGTTGGGAAAGTGCTCCCTAAACATAAATACTTTTCCTTTATATGAGTTTTTTGCTCTGCTGATAATTTTGGCAGTTGTAGAAATTTTCCAGAATCCACATCCATCTCTTTATCCTGGAAATGAGCTTTGCAGACATTCACCTGAGGGCTGTGGAAAGGCTCTTGGGAGGTGGCCAACATTGACAAGACTTGACTGAGCAAACAGGCAGGAAGCCCAGACCTCTGGGCACAATAAAGAAAGAGTCCCCTGAGTGACCAGCAGCTGTATGGCATCTTCCTGGGACAATAGCAGTTGAAATGGAAGGTTGACATTGTCCCTGACCAAAGCACACAGGTCTCCTGCAGCCTGTCATGTCAGAGGACTTCCCTGACCTGAGAGGCCATTCTGAGACACAGGTGCAGCCACCAGGGGCTCAGACCAGTGCTTCCCGCCTTCCCATTTCCAGAGACGGCCTGGTAGATGACAAATAAGACTTTTCTCTGATCACATGGAGTATTCCAAAGGAGACACAGGACATTGTCACCAGGAGGGTCCTTTCTCACCATCTTTGACCTGCACAGCACAGATGCTCCATAGGGGAGTCCTGGGCTGGGAAATATGCAAGACTTGGAAATCTTGGATGTTGTGATCTATGCACGAGGCAAAACCTGCTATAAGGAATGCTGATGCTGTTCATTGCCGTAATTCTAAGTCCACCAACAGATTTATGCAACAATATATGGTGTATTTAAATCAAGAGGTATGTCACCTTTAAAAATGCATTCCTTACAACTATCATTCAAGTGATGTATTTCCGAAACGGTGCCGTCTCAAATTTCTGCTTTCTCCACCGTCACCATTAAAATTGCTTTCTAGCCCTCCCAGATAGCACATTCTCTACAGCGTGGGCTTTACTCGGTAAGAGAGATGAAGGCCAGGGAAACGGCTCCATGACACAGAGGAAGCCGCTTTCAGGAACTCTAATGAAACCGGGGCTCAGCCATTAACCTTCCAGGAGGAAAGGCTGGGCCTGCTGCTCTCGAGATTAGTGAGGCCAATCTTTCACCATGACAAGCACGAGTAATGAATAATTAAGTGTTTAATATAATGTTGCTTTGGTGAAAAATGATAATTTTACAATGGATGGGCCTTAAACCTATTCTATATTATTATGTGACATTAAAATAAAAGGGAGGGAGCACTAATGAAATAAATGGTTTTCTGATGGCTGAGCTGGAGCAATTCTGATGCTGGAAATCTTTTCAGAACCCTACAGTGACCCTGCTGGGAGAATTTCATGAAAAATTTAAGAGAGAAATTTTAGCCCAGAACAAGCCCATGCTTCCGCCAGCTTGCCTGAGGTCAAACCGTGTTTTTCCCTGTAACGCTCCGTTAATGTCACAGGTATAAATCAATCAGCAGATGCAGATGTTACCGTGTCTTAAAATGAAACTTTAGCTCTCCTTCAAATGTTTTTATTAGGTGCTGGAGTTATTTAAAATAATTTAACAAATGCATCCATGCATAACTTCCCATAAAAAATGTTTATTGCAAGATTTTTTCGCCTTTCAGCAAATGTAGCTACTACTCTGAAGGCCTTCTGTCACTCAGCAGCTGCACAACTGTTCAGCCTGTGCACAGGCTGTCCTTGGTAGCAGGATATTCTGGCCCAGACTTACCACTCCTACCTGAAAAGGAAAACTACATTTCAAAGATCATTTTTTTCTTCCCACTAAGGGCTTCTTTAAGTAAGGGGAAGAGTGATGTCTTTAATATGCAGGAAGCGCTAATTAGAATCTGCATTGTTATTCATTCATTCTAATTTCATTGAAGAACACAAAAGTTGGGGAGAAAGGTTTAATTAGGGCAACACTTGAAATGGAGAAATGAAAAGTTGGCCACAAGACTCACCCCAGAGAGTCCTTCCTGAGGTAAATAAAACATGCTGATGGGTTCCTTCCCGCCTGCTCAGCTTTCTCCTGCTCCAGTGAACGGAGCTTCCGCCTTCCCCTGGAGCAGTGGACAGATGACCTTCAGAGAACCAGCCCACCCTCCGTGCACAAGTGCAGAGAGACCTCAGCCAACACTGCCACAAGCCCCCCGTGTGCCCAGAGAGCCCCTGGGGCAGTGCTGGAGAGCCAGGTCGGAGCAGAGGTGCCAGGCTTGCACCTCCGACAGGACCCCAACAGGACCCCATGGGCTCCACACTGCACCCTGCAGGACTCTCTCCTCTTCCCTCCTCTGCATCCCAATCACACTACACGTACCAGAGCCTTAATGCGTGGGTCCGCATTTCACCCAAGGCATCCCCACTTCCTGCTGGAAGACAAGCTCTGCTTACTCTGTCTTTAACGTTGAATGAATAGGACAACAGGTGACTACAAACTGTGGCCAGTGCTCACCCAGGTACCTGCATTCCCTCTATTCTCACCAGGCTCACATTAGCTGACTCATTCAATTTTCAGGGGCTCATGCCCCACTGGGCCCTTAAATCTGTACTGACCCTGTCCTCCAGCCCCCAACATTCCTGCCAGGTATTTGGGTTCTCCCAGAGGCTGGTATGCACAGACACCAAAGTTTGCACAGACATCTTCTCGGGGTTCTCCACCCCAACCCTTTACAGGCCCACTTGCAAGACGCCTACCTCAGGACTCTGCTCCAGAGACAACTTTTAGAATCAGGGGTTCTTTACTGATGCCCCAAAAACTCGAGGCTCTGTGACCATGGTGCATAGCAACTTACCCCTCGCTGCACCAAAGCCAGGAAATGGTTCCCCCAAGCAGTGGTGCCTTCCAACGTGCCCCCCGCCCTCCGCTGCCAGCCCCTTCTTTCTCACAAGGGCCCTTCTCTCCAAGCCCTCAACAGCATCTGCACTCTTATCGCCTGTCCCCGGCCTAGGGTACCAAAGGCCTTCCCTCTGCTCTGTACAAGACATCACCCAGCTGCCTGGCTGAACCTGCCCCGGAACAAACCAGATGTTCTCAGGAAGGCCTGGGTCTGGTTTCAGGCTCAAAGGCCCATTTGACTGCATTTATGATGCAGTCAAGCATTTACAATGTCACAAACACAAAGCTGAGTCCCCAGCACACCCCTGCCAAGTAATCACAGGTTCACACCCTGGAGATCATGAAATGTGTTGCAGAGGAGTTGGGGACTTTCCCCCAAAGGGAAGCCCAGAGCACTGGATCTTGGCCCTATCTCCAACTCCAGAGCCATGCTTCCCACTCTGCTGTCCCCTTTATAAGCACTGCCTACAAGACACGCAAAATTCTACAGATGCCAACATACACAAACTGAGACTGCCATTCTTCTGAAAAGCAAATCCAGTGGCCTCGAAGAGGGACCTGGTGTGGCTCTGGATCCCGTGCATTAGCCCCATTACCTTGGGCCCGTGCACTTCCTGAGCTCAGTCCCCTGAGCCACAACGCTATGACAATTCCACGCATTTCACCACCCAGTGGTAGAGATCCAGTGAGTCACACAGGCTCAGAGTCTGGAACCTCGTAAGACGGTGCTGCAGGACAACAGGAGCAGTGATGGCCTCCCAGGGAGAGGGCCAACGGCTCCCAGCTTCGTGCCAGGATGAGAAAGACGGGAACGGTAAACCGCAGGAGGAGGAGAAAACAGAACAGGTGGGCGGACTCCTCAGGTAACTAGTTGGCACCTCCCTCGCTGGCACAGTCTTGCCCACGCCATTGGCAGCACCTTGCCTTCCACTCTGCAGCCCCCAGAGCACAGTGTGCCTCCTGCCTGCTCACGGCACGCACCGCACCAGCAAGCCCCTCGGACCCAGGCACTCCCTGTCCACTCACCACGGGAATGGCAAAGGAGCACGTAGTGTCTCATAAATGTTAGGGCAGCATTTAAAAAAATCAAATATGAAATATTTACTCCCAGAAAGAGTGTTAGAGCTACTGGAGAAAACATTCCGCTTTTAGGAAGCAGGCTTGTTGGCCACCTGGTTTCACAGAGTGGTTTTTATTTATACCCAGGTACAAAGCAAAGAACAGCTGCATGCATCTCACCTGCCAGCCAGCCATCCTTAGTCCAGAGTTACAGTAATATTCCAGACTCCACCCAGGATTCTCTAAAAGGGATACTACAGGACTGTGGACTATACTACTGATACTGTAGTATCCTCTAAAAGGGATACTACGCACTCTGTGACATGCACGTGCCCTTTCATGGGAGCCCTGCCTCTGGAGAGTTCCAGTGGCCGACACCTCTCAGCAAACACGGAGGACTCAGCCACGGGGGGCAACTGATCTAGATTTATGGTTCCACCTTGATGTCCAGGACCCCAGAGAGGCACATGTGCACTTTACTCACTCGTACTTAGGAATTCACTTGGTTGACAAGAATCGACAGAATGAGCACAATTAAGAATTGGGGACGTTGCTTGTATCTACAGGGATTTTTGTGATCGTTGAGAAATAACAGACTCTGTGGATTCAACGGGACATGCGTCAACACCCTGGGGGGAAGAGGTGACAGCAAGCAGGCCGGGGCTCCCCACATCCCTGCTCTGATTGGTCAGGAAGCCTATAGGCAGAGCCAGCATTTGGATTAGAGGGGGTCACCCTCAGGCCCCTCCCAGGAGTGGCCATGTAGGATGGCTACTGGGAAGTGTCTAAGGAAAGTGGCCTGCACAGAGGCATTGCCCATCACAGAGTAAGCCATGGTGGCGTCCCTACTGCTTGGTGACAACAGACATTTTCACACACTTCAGGCCTTGAGTGTTGTACAGGTGTGGCCATGGATGTAGAGTGTGCAGAGCTTTCTCCAGCGCAGGACCAGCACTGCCCCCACCACGCCGCCTGGCCTCAGACCCCAGGACTCAACAGCCCAAAGTGCTGCCAAGTGGACGAGTCCTGTGTGCGAGGTCCTGTGGCCTGACCAGCCCCTGTGGAAAGCCAGCAGCAGCAGCCCTGTGCGCCAGGGCAGGGGCTTCTCAAGTCCCGGGGCTCAGAACCTCTGCAGTGGGGTTAAAATGACTGAGGGAAGAATTGCATGAGCATTTTTGAGAGCAAGGATCCTCTCTAGGGCCACACTGTGGTGACAGCTGCCTGTCCACAGGGAGCTGGCTCAGTCACTTTCTCTCCTAAGACAGACAAGCGGGAGCAAGCCTTGGGGCTCCTTCCTGCCACTGGGAGTCCTTTGGAAACACACAGACACAATGTTGCACCCTCAGATGAAAAACCATCTCTAATGAATTCAAACACATTTTAAATATTTTTGAGAGCATTAGCAGTTGAGAAATTCTCAGACGCCAGAATTAGGTCCCCTAACAAGGAAACAAAGTGCTTCTTTCAAAATAATTCCCCTCGGTTGAGGCACTGTCCCCTCTCCTCCAGGGTGATGAGGCACTGTCCCCTCTCCTCCAGGGTGACAAGGCACTGTCCCCTCTCCTCCAGGGTGACGAGGCACCGTCCCCTCTCCTCCAGGGTGACGAGGCACCGTCCCCTCTCCTCCAGCGTGACGAGGCACCGTCCCCTCTCCTCCAGGGTGACGAGGCACCGTCCCCTCTCCTCCAGGGTGACGAGGCACCGTCCCCTCTCCTCCAGCGTGACGAGGCACCGTCCCCTCTCCTCCAGGGTGACGAGGCACCGTCCCCTCTCCTCCAGGGTGACGAGGCACCGTCCCCTCTCCTCCAGCGTGACGAGGCACCGTCCCCTCTCCTCCAGGGTGACGAGGCACCGTCCCCTCTCCTCCAGAGTGACAAGGCACTGTCCCCTCTCCTCCAGGGTGACAAGGCACCGTCCCCTCTCCTCCAGCGTGACGAGGCACAGCTGAGGCAGAGGCACTCAGCGGCTCCAGCATTCGAGCACTCACTCACAAAGGGGTCCTCAGAGGACTCGGAGACGTCAGGCAGGGTCAAGATGCTGAAGGCAGCACGGCGCTCGAGTGAGGCGGATCCCCGGCTGCTCGGAGACTCCATCCCACCCCGTGAGGAAGATGGACAGGGCAGCGGGGAAGAGAGGTTTGATCCCTGCCGTTCGGGGATACACAGAAGTGAGGACCATGCCAGGGGGGTCCCCTGACAGGAAAGTTAGGGAGACCAAGACCCTTGCAGGACCTGGGAAAAGACTGTCCTAGGCGGAGGGGACCTTGGTCCAGATGGGGCCTGGTTTCAAGGGCTCCTGAAAGGCCACAGAGGCCAGGGTTGGGGGAGCTGGGAGGAGAAGCATCCCACCGACCAGGGCTGTTGGAGGCACCAGGAAGATGCTGGAGGCGGCCACTGACACACCTTTCCTCACAGGAGGGATTTTAAGGACGGGAATCATCCCCTCACTTCCTGTCTCTGCCTTTCCAATCCAGTGTCCACGTCTCCCTGACCTGCAGACTGGAGGAACTGCTCATGGTCCTGCAGATACTCTGACCTAAACCTCTTCTCCCTGCTGGCCACAGGGCCGGCTGTGGTTCCCGAGTGTCCCACGTTCGTGGGAAACGTGACGCTCCTTGTGACAGTGTTGGAGGTGGGGCCTGGTAAGAGCCTATCCTGCCAGGAGCCTCAGCAGCGCCTGGTGCGGACGTCCCTCTCGTCTCTTCAGTGCTCGCCAGCAGGGTCTTCACTCCACGGCAGGAAGCCCACCCTTCCCCTTCCTTCTTCCCCTCCCAGCCCAGCGTCTAGCCCAGCCTTTCAGAAAGGACTCCTCGCACAGCTCCCCATCCAGACTACACACTGCGGAACGCACATCTGTCCTGTCTCCGGGGACTCACTGCCCTTGGGACTCACTTCACTGGGGACCCACTGCACTGGGGGCTCACTGCACTGGGGGCCCACTGCACTGGGGACTCACTGCACTGCACTGGGGACTCACTGCACTGGGACCCACTGCACTGGGAACACCCTCTGGAGGGAGACCACCGCCATGTGCCCCCTTGCTGCACCCTTTACTGACTGTGAAAGGCTGGGGAGGCTTTCCACCTGCAGGCCCCACCCCACATTCATCATCCCTGGCTAGGACCACAAAATGCCATAGACAGCAGAGGGCAGAGGGGTGGGGTGCTGGGAGATGTGAGCTGGCCCATCTGGAGTCTCACCTACCAGCTGGTCTAAAGCCAATCGCCTCCGGTCGCCTGCAGGTCACACCAGGCCCAGGTCCTCAGTGTGTGAGTACAGATGCAGGGACACAGTCCCCAGTCCAGTGTGCCACCTGTGAGGGGGCATGTCACCCTGGCCTGGCACTGAGGAGGCATCCGGTGGAGCAAAGGTGCACACAGAGCTGCACACAGAAGCCCACACCTGGCCACAGAGCATCAGTGGCTCTTCAGGCCTGAGGCTGTGTCCCCAGAAACCTTTAGTGTCAGGAACCCACAATGCACTGATAGGTTCATATTAAGTCACCTACACCTGGAGAATTAGGTAAGATGTCACAGAAAATCCAAAAATTTTAAGATCTACTCTTATTTTAAATAAAAATCATTTTAGACATGTGTCTTTTCCATCTTCTTAAAATTCTGTTCTCTCCTTTCAAAAGTGTCCCCTGAATCACTGAATCCAAGTGGGAGCTTCAGTCCTGCAGGGAACTTGTGGATTGTTCTAGAAGTCCAGTGGCTCATGCTGATCAGCTGGGACACTGGGCAGAGTTGGGGTCCACGCTGGGCAGCAGCTTGCTCCTCCTCCTTTCCACCTCTCTGCTCTGTGCCAGTCCAGACCAGCCCCTCCCAAAGGGGCGCTCATTCCCCTTGCCCTGGGTTTGGTGCAGAGAGACCTCAGTCCTGTTCCATTTCAGACACAGACTTCAAGATGATACTCTGGAACCAACCAATCCTTGTGACTTCATAGAATTCAGAGGCTCAGCCTGCTGTCGATTTGGTAATGTAGATGCTCTATATTTAGTTCAACCAATTGGAAATCATTCTTGCAAGAAGCACCACTTTTGAAGTGCATGTGCTAAAAATAACCTAGCATTCGCATATCCCAGAAGACATGACTTTATCTGCACATGCGTTCAGAACCGCCGAGGCCCTTTCCTTCCCCCTGCCTAGCAGGCTTCGAGCTGACAGCTGGCTGCTTCCTTTGAGGATGGGGCGACGCTGCCTCTGCCCTCATGACCCACTGTGAATGCAATCACATGCACAGATCTGTCCCTCCTGATTCCTTTCCAGGGCCATTCCCAGCCTCCTGCTCAACCTGCAGCAATGTGACAGGACCCAGGCTGTCCCAGGCTCCCCCAGGGTCTGAGCACAAAGACAGCCCAGGCTCCCATCGGCCCCTGAATCTCCAGGGAGTGTGCACAGTGAGCTCTGTTCTCACGGCCAGCCAGTCCCTGGGGTCTGTTCATTTTCTGCTGAACAGAATATTCCGACCTTTACCAAGGCCCCTTCCAAGCCTGGAATCTCTGGATGAATCGATACCTTGCCGTGTAGCCATGACAACCAGGAGATCAGCCAGCCTCAGCACGAACTGTATCGATTTCTCTCTGTTCGGTTCAAGATGACACAGCGTGTGAGCGTCAGAGTAAGCCCCTTCTTCTGCTGCTCCTCCTGAGTGACCTCCTCTTGCATTAAGGTATAATTACACTGAAGTCACCGGAAGAAGAGCAAACTCCCCTCGACACGCGCCCAGCCTCAGCGGGTCCTCCGGTGTGAGCAGAGAGTTCTCTGGATGCCAGGCCCCCCGGGGCCCCACCCTGCCACCTGTCTGACCTGCCTCTCTCCCCTGCCAGATCCAGCTTGGCTGCACCTTGGGGCCCTGGTCAAGCAACAGCATCCCCGAGGCCACATGTGGCTCTCAGGATCGCATTACAACAGCAGGAAGCGGCGTGTACACAAGAATAAGACCCCCAGATTCCAGACAGCAAGATAAAGACCTCTGCCCAGCCCACCGCTCACGCCATCCTCGGGGAAATCATGATGTGACTCACCTTCAAATCCTCAAGTCCCTCCCCACTGTCCCAGAGCCACAGTGAGCCAGACAGGAGCGTGAAAGTGCACGCCCCCAACAAGGGGAACAGCACGGCTCTCCCCTCCACCAGGAAAATAAATGACCAGATGCACAGCCAGGCTGGCAAGCCACCTCCCCCCCTGCGATCAGGATATTGATCATTAGTCCACCGCTACCCATTAGGCCTCATGTTCTTACTCTCCTATGTCCCCAGCACTCCTAGAGGACAGGGAAGCACCTGGCTCACTGTTGTGGTTAGGAGGTGAGGTGTCCCCAAAGCTCAAGAAAGTTCAGAGAAGTGATTGTGAGAGCCTTGACCAATCAGCGAGTTAACCCCTGGTGGGATTCACAGAGTGGTAACTGGAGTGGTGGGTGTGGCTGGAGGAGGGGCACTGGGCATGGCTATATCTCCAGATATACGAATATCTGGAGAGTGGAGTCCCTCTCTGCCTCCTGATCATCATGGGAGCTGATCCCTCCACCCCACTCTCCTGCCATTTTGTTCTGCCTCACCTTGAGCCCAAGGAATGGACCCAGCTCCCTCTGGACTGAGGCTTCTGAAACAAATAAACTTTCCTCCTCTACAAGTGCTACAGTCCAGCTACAGCAAAATAACCGGGGGGTGACGAGCAACTTGTGTAGATTGATACAGCAGGAGTGGGAGCCGTTCACTGTAGGACAGGAGGGGTATATGTACATTCCACACAGCTTATCTAATTAACATAAACGAGATACAGCAGTCAACCAATAAGGAATCTCCACACTTAATGGCTCCCTGGAGTTACCTCACAAACCACTCCCTCTGCAAAATGCCAGGCGCCATCCTGACTTGTTTACAGACCCTAACATTTCCCCCTTTTGTTTAATTTAAATAACGACCATAGTGGTTTTTACACAAACACCATAAATAATCTGCTACAAGCAGAAGGGGAGGATACAAAATGCCACAATTCCAAGCCAATTGAAGGCTCCATGCAAGAAGCCCTTGGAAAAATTATACCAGCAATGACACTGTTAGCAAAGATACCGAGTTACAATTTGTTGTAGATTACAGTTTGTTGTCTCAGTCCAGGTAAAGCAGTGTCTCAATAGATTAACTCACAGTCCAGGTAAATCACAGTCCAGGTAAGTTCACAGTCCAGGTAAGTTCTGCAGGCAGCTAGCTTGAATCATAGTCCAGGTAAGTTCTGCAGTCAGCTTAGCTTGATCTGAAGTCTCGTCCACTGGAAATTCTTTCACCCTCGTCCTCACCGGCACTGGGACAAAGGCAGGAACTCCGACAATGCTGGCTAAAGAAAATCCTGTAGCATTCCACTAAGAAAACAACCTTCTGAACAATTTAGTACATTATCTCAAGGTTTTTTTACATTTGAAATAAGCCTTAATAATGCTCATTACTCATTAGCTTCCAGGTGTGGGAGAACCATTGTAGTTACTGGCCTTGGAAATGATCAAGCTTCAGGGATGAGGGCCATCTTCCACCTGCAGCGTACCGTCCCAGGGCAGCCCCATATGGCCCCAGAGAGAGTCCGGGGAGTGTTCCAACTCAACCTGCCACTGGGCACAGGGAGCAAGAGCCTGCGAGACTGTGCCTCTGGGTCAGGTTTGGATTTGGGCTCTCGCAGTGGCATCCCGCTCCCAGGAGGGGGGCGGGGAAGAGCCGGCTGCCGCCACTTGGAAAGTCCTTGCTGCGCCATGACCAGCTCACACACGTGGCAGCTGCCGCACCGATTCACGCACCCTCCGGTAACAAAAAATATTCAGTAATAGCCTTTTGCTGCAACTTTTTTCCTGATAAGCCTTCTTCTTCTGAACTTTCTTTTTCTTTCTGACTAGAGTTTCTGGGCTTTTATCAACACATGCCCTAACTGCTCTTGGCCACTGGGGTGCCTCCTTCCCTTAGTAATTTACTTCTCACCCCTTCCATATTTTCATCACAAAGACAATACAACATTTCAAGACAAAACAAGACACAAACATACTGTATCAATCTTTTCCATTTTCTCGAAATGGCCATTTTTCCTCTTGCCCTATCTAGGGACAAGCAGATTTGCTCCCGTCCTATGTAGGGACAGGCAGCTTTTTTTTTTTTTTGTCACTTACCCCTGAGTGTCCCAGGGCTCCCGGTACGAGCCACCATCTGCCGCAGTCAGGCTACAGCAAAATAACCGGGGGGTGACGAGCAACTTGTGTACAGTGATACAACAGGAGTGGGAGCCGTTCATTGTAGGACAGGAGGGGTATATACACATTCCACACAGCTTATCTAATTAACATAAACTAGATACAGCAGTCGACCAATAAGGAATCTCCACACTTAATGGCTCGCTGGCGTTACTTCACAAACCACTCCCTCTGGCAAAATGCCAGCACCATCCTGACTTGTTTACAGACCCTAACAGCCTGACAGTCCAAACCACACTGAGGTCAGCAAGGCCAGAGCTAAAGAGAACAGGGGCTGTGCCCAACAGGGACAGGGGTCTATCCCACCTTCCTGGCAGTGCCGCCCTTCTGCCCTAGGACGCCTACATCCCACCAGATGGAGACATAGACGGACGGACGGATGGATGGATGGATGGATGGAGAAGCCAATGACTTAGGTGTAAGCCACCCGTCTACAGGGTCTGCCACAGAGACCCAATCAGACTGCATGCAGGCCTCTGCCTTCACCTCTGCGGGGCCCACGTTTTCCCACGGAGACACGCTTGCCCATCTCAGAAGGTGCGTGAAGGCAGGTAAGGCATGCATGCTCCTGACCAGCGACAGGACGTGGTTATCATTGCAGGAAGCGCTCTCCTGAAAACTGCCTGTTTGTTTCCGCTGGAGTAGAAATTAGAGTCAAAGCCTCACTCATGTCTCTGACAGAATAGCCCACACGCTCCCCAGGAGTCACAGGGGAAGCTCAGATAGCCAGCACCCCTGCTGTCTCCCAGCCTCATGCACACAGCCCTCCCTTCCACAATACTGCGTCCACTGGGCGAGCCCAGCAGGGCCAGGACATCCTTGTGAGCTTGTGCAGTGCTACAGCTCCATCACAGGGTTGTGGTGACACAGGCTTTCCCTCCGTGTCCTCCCTCTATGGTAAACAGAAAGGTCAACTCCTGTACCAAGTCATGGAACACCTACCTTATCTGTTTGTTTGCAGGTTCTATGTGCAAGGGACCAAGAGTGTCTTTAAAAAACTGAAACCTATGAATGTACTCCAGGTTCTCACTCTGACCTCTTACTGAAATAAGAACCACCTATTTCAAGAAGATAAACCCAACATCCATCCATCCTGACAACTTCTACAGTGGACTTTGTGGAAGTAAGTCACAATCAACATGAATGAAAATCATTAGAGAAATACACAATGCTAAGCCAACCAGGTCATTGTTTGGTCAATAAGGGTGGACCCCACTCAGGAATATCAAATTCTCAAACAGCAAATGATAGCTGGAGCACAGACCAGCTGGACACTTACTTCACAGAGAAGTGGATCTTCTCCAAGAAGAGTCAGAGCCAGTTCCAGGTTCTAGGTTCCAGTCCCAGGTCCCAGGTCCCAGGTTCCAGATTCAGGTCTCAGGTCCCAGGTTCCAGGTTCCAAATCCCAGGTTCCAGGTTGCAGGATCCTTAGGCCAGGTTCCAGGTCCCAGGTCCCATGTCTCAGGTTCCAGATTCCAAGTATCAGGTCCCAGTTTCCAGGTTCTAGATCTCAGGTCCCAGGTTCTAAGGTCCAGGTTCCAGGTCTCAGGTCCCATGACCCAGGCTCCATATTATAGGTCTCAGGTTCCAGGTTCCAGGTCCCAGGTCCCAGGTTTCTAGGTTCCAGGTCCCAGGTTCCAGGTCCCAGGTCCCATGTCTCAGGTTCCAGATTCCAGGTCTCAGGTCCCAGGTTTCTAGGTTCCAGGTCCCAAGTTCCAGGTTCCAGGTCCCAGGTCCCATGTGTCAGGTTCCAGATTCCAAATATCAGGCCCCAGGTTCCAGGTTCTAGATCTCAGGTCCCAGGTTTCTAGGTTCCAGGATCCTTAGGCCAGGTTAAAGGTCCCAGGTCCCATGTCTCAGGTTCCAGATTCCAAATATCAGGTCCCAGGTTCCAGGTTCTAGATCTCAGGTCCCAGGTTCTAAGCTCCACGTTCCAGGTCTCAGGTCCAATGACCCAGGCTCCATATTATAAGTCTCAGGTTCCAGGTTCCAGGTCCCAGGTCCCAGGTTTCTAGGTTCCAGGTCCCAGGTTCCAGGTTCCAGATCCCATGTCTCAGGTTCCAGATTCCAGGTCTCAGGGTTCCAGGTCCCAAGTTCCAGGTTCCAGGTCCCATGTGTCATATTCCAGATTCCAGGTCTCAGGTCCCAGGTCCCAGGTTCTAGATCTCAGGTCCCAACTTCGAGGTTCCAAGTCCCAGGTTCCAGGTTCCTTAGGCCAGGTTCCAGGTCCCAGGTCCCAGGTCCCAGGTCTCAGGTTCCAAGTCCCAGGTTCCAGGATCCTGTCTCAGTTCCAGATTCCATGGTCTCAGGTCCCAAGTCCCAGGTTCTAAGTTCCAGGTTCCAGATCTCAGGTCCCATGACCCAGGCTCCATATTATAGGCCTCGGGTCCCAGGTCCTAGGTCCCAGGTTCTAGGTCTCGGGTCCCAGGTTCTAAGTTCCAGGTTCCAGTTCTCAGGTCCCATGACCCAGGCTCCATATTATAGGTCTCAGGTCCCAGGTTCCAGGTCCCAGGTCCCAGGTTTCTAGGTTCCAGGTCCCAAGTTTCAGGTCCCAGGTTCCAGGTTCCAGGTCCCATGTCTCAGGTTCCAGATTCCAGGTCTCAGGTCCCAGGTTCCAGGTCCCAGGATTCTGGTCTCATGTCCTAGGTCCCAGATCCCAGTTCTAAGTTCCAAGTGCCTGGTCTCTGGTCCCAGGTACCAGGTCCTGTGTTCTAGGTTCCTTGTCCCAGGTCCCAGGTTCCAGGTCCCAGGTCCCATGTGTCAGGTTCCAGATTCCAAGTCTTAGGTCCCAGGTTCCAGGTCCCAGGTCCCAGGTTCCAGGTCCCAGGATTCTGGTCTCATGTCCTAGGTCCCAGGTCCCAGGTTCTAAGTTCCAAGTGCCTGGTCCCAGATCCCAGGTTTCTAGGTTCCTTGTTCCAAGTTCCAGATCCCAGGTTCTAGGTCCAAGGTCCCAGGTTCCAGGTCCTAGGTTCCAGGTCCCAAGTCCCAGGTTCCAGATCCAGGGTCCAGGTTTGGTTCACAAACAAGACTCCTCTTATCCAGTGAATGAAGTTCCTCTTTATTCCGCAGCTGATCACCCATTTTTTGTAAGGTACACATCTCTAGTTCCAGAACTCGCACATTTGGCTCATGGAAAGTGGTCGCCCAATGTTTTTGCTAAGTAATAATAACATTTCCCTTATTTAGAGGAGTTAATTTTTTTATTTAAAACACATTAGTCATACACAAAGCTGGAATTTCCCAGGCACATGCTCTTACAGAAGTCCTCGTGAAATTTTATGATATAAAGACTTGACATTTACTGTCTCAGCCTTTCCATCTCCAAAACATCTCACACACATCAATAGATGATTGTCATTGACAAGCAGTGTAATATGCTGAATACCCCAGAGCCTGTCTTTCCCCAGGCTGCCTGGCATTTACAAGAGCCCTGGGTGAGACTTCCTAAGCCCAGCAAGTGATGCCTGTACATGTACTGTCCACCCTCCTGCCACCTATGGGGTCCATGACATTTGCTCTCTGCTCCCAAGAGCTTCTCCAGTGAGATTGCCACTTGGGTGAGCTGAGCCCTCTCCTCTTGACTTCAACAATAAGTCAACCCAGCGACTGGGATGATTTAACAACCAAAACAAACTACAGGAGGATGATCACCAATAAGAAATCTGCCAAATTTCTGGTTCAGTTTGTAATTGCAGCTCACACAGTTAAGTGAAGACATCCTTGCTTGTCCCGTTCCAGCATTTTTGCAGGGCTCTGCCCTCACGGATTATTTAGAATACAGATGTAGAAGTCTAGAGAGCGAGAGCAAACCCTGGGCTGTACAGCCATTCCCCGTAGTTCACTGGATATGTAATGGGAGCCAGCACTTTGGAGAACCGGAGTTCTAAAGTCCTAGGAGGCAGAAATCTGAAGAACAGTTTTAGGATCTCTCTGATATTGCAATGTCCTATTTTTCTGAAGCACAAATAAAATGGAAAGATTCAGTGATAGGTGATAAAACCATGGTTTCTGTCATCCTGAGTTAAAGAACAGACAGTCACTGTAATCTGCCAGCCTCAAAGCCCCTGTGAATGTGGCCTCTGAGTGATGTGATGAGATGAGAGCCACTTTTTAGGGACAGAATGAACTGCCCCAACATTAGTATCCATAGAAAGTCTAAGGCGTATACAATGGTATTGTCTGTGCATTACAAAATTTTTCTCTTCTACAAGGTTAGAGGTTTTTCCTTCCTTGGCTTAGAAAAAGAAATACATCCCTCCCTGGGCCCTTCTCTGTCTGCTGAAGACCAGCTGTTTGGTGACTCTTGCAGTCTGGCCTTCTGAGAGTAAAGAGCCTCTGAGCTGGACATGCTCCTTAGAGTCTCGGAGTGAGATCAGGATGAGCTACGTAGGAAGCCCAAAGGTCAGCCTTTCCCGATCCATGAACTCTTTTGTCTTTCCAGTGCTGACTTCTGAGTTTCATACACTCCTCTCTTGGTGTCTGAGAGAGGGCCTGGTTGGTTGTGTCTCAGGACTGAGAGATGGAGGGGCAAAGTGTCCAGGCATGTTGCTGAAGCTGGAGGAAGCAGGAGGGTGGCAGGGAGCTTGCTGGGACCCTGCATCTCATGGACCCCCACCCGGCATGTGGCTGTCTTCCAGACGTTTAATCTGACACTCAATCACAAATAGTGCTCCTATTGGGTTCTGCAAAGTCAATACTTCTTACACTCTTTAATTCGGGCAAAGTTCCAGTAGAAACCATTCTGTTTGTTTATGCTTTCAAAGACTATTCAGTTAAATCAGATTTACAAGGTCATGTTATTCCTGGGCCATTTCAGAGCACTCTCTTATCTAGCATTCTGTCTTCGCTAGAACTCTGCCTGCCAAGTTAAGTAGCATTTTCTTAAAGGAATAAAATATTAATGTGGCCAAATGCTTACACACAGAGACCTCCCAGGGCTATCACTAGGCATCAACATCACCGGGCCACCCAGGTGCCAGGCCACAAGCTAAACATTCTAGTTCTTTGCAGAATCTAGAAATATGAAGAAAACAGCATTTTAGGGTGGCTCCTAGCCTACAGACAACAAGTAGGACATAAACCCATGTTGTCTCATAATAAGTGAATGACAGTCTTCTTGTCTCTGGAACTTAAGACCCCAGAGAAGAGGGTGGGAGTGGGAGGGGACTACACATGCATGACTCTTGTTCATGTTACAAAACCAACAGTTCTCGTTGTAGAGAGAGAAGGGACAAGCCAAGAGAAAGTTAAAACCCAACCCCAGCAGCCCGCGCTGGCACCTCACCACGGCTCTCTAGACAGACTGTTAGGTCCGTGCAAACATATTCTCACCAAGCTGGGACTGTAATGAAAATAGTGTTTTACAGCCCATTTTACCTTTTTAATGGATAACTTTGTGAAAAACTATGTCATAAATATTCGTCTATAAAATTTTAAGTGGTTGGATACTATTTCAGTGTATAGGTGGGCCATATTTATTCAATCATTTCCATATCATTAGATACTTAGAAAATCCCCAATTTCAAATACTATGCACAACGTAAACTAAAAGTTTTCCTGAAGGTCTTCATTATTTCCTGAGGATAATGCCCACTCATGGCCTTTGCAGATTTATTGCTAATACTTCGAGTGACCAAAGCGTCCTCTAGAAAAACTGGGCCAACTCGCTTTGCCCTCCCTACACTGCAGACGACTCTGTGTTCACCTGCGTGAAGCGCCAGGAATGCAAGCCTGGGCTGACTCACCTTTCTAGCGGGAGCCAGGCTTACTGTGTTCTGTGGGTCCCATGTGGGCACAGCGTCTCACCAAGAGCAGGCCAACCCCTCCGCAGGAGACCTGCCTCTTGAACCGCCAGCAAGAGCCTAGAAGCTAGACTCTCAAGTCTAGAATCACTAAGCCCCAAGAACCACGAGACTTGGCCTGCCATGGGCCCCGGAGGGTCTTAGAAGCAGGAGCAGGTTTTATATATTTAGCTAGATGTTTAATGACCTTTGAGGACTAGAAGGATATTCTTAAACCAACTCTGAAGTCAGAATGTGGAGTAGAACTCTCACGGCTGACTCCTGTTCCCAGGATGCACATGGGCCTGCCTCCAGACCATGGGGTCCATGAGCGGCCCTTCCAGTTCACCAGATGTGCGCCTGCCCTCATTGCACTGCTGCCCAGGTAAGAGCTGCTGCTGATCCGCCTGGCCCTACCGCTGCCAGGCCTGTCCTGTGGGCCTCTCAGCCAGAGCGGGGGTGCTCTTCCTGTGGGTCCCAAATCCAGCCACTGATCCCTTAGCTCTCCTCCCAGTCAGCCAAGAGCAGCCCGCTATCCCTGGCACAAAGGCAGTTTCCTACCCAGTGAGCATTTGCCCAGGAAAGAGCGCGTGCTCATTCCAGGTGGGTCTCCACCAAGGGCAGCTGCCTGCTGCCTCAGGCTTCAGGTTAAGAACATCGCTCACAGACAAGCTGTCTGCCTCTCTATGCACACACACACACACACACACACACACACACACACGCACACACGCACACACGTCTGAATACAGCATCCGTGAGTTGTACAGTTCAAACATGTGACTATAAACCTAAAACACATCTGTTAGAATAGGCACGGCTGCATACACGTTACTATATCTTAGACACAGCCCTGGAGTCTGCACGTCTGAGACTCTGTCTCTGGGTCTGATCCACTGGTGTGACTCAAGTGTTCTGCTTTCCTCACCGTCTCCGTGTGGACTCCTCTTTCCTGAATCACGAAGCTAATCAGTCTGAAGTGACAAACAGTACTAAATAAGTGGCTTTGATTCATGTGTCATCCTGGATCCCACACCACAGTCTCATTTCGGCCCCCTCCACCCTGTCCCATCTGTCCCCACGAGGCAAGCCCAGGCGCACTCACGAGCGGCACACATGGCAACCGCGGGCTTCACCTACCCGCCCGTGGCAGTGCCCTCTGCCCCATGTCTCACCAACGCCCAGAGGCGTCCCTTTCTGGGATGCCCACTTGCTGGAGATGGGCATGAGCGTCTCACCTCACAGAAGGCACCACTTGCCTTCAGAGAGACGCCTGGTGGGTTCCGGCTTTCTGTGGTTTTATTTACTTGCTTTGGTTTTCATTGAACACTTCTGTTTAAAACATTCTTGACATCTGCTTTGCACTATCTCAGCAGACTCCAACCAGCCAGAAGGAAAACATCTCTCGTATAAACTGGTCCAAAGAAAACACAGAGCACCAGCCCTGGCACTGGGCTGGGCAGGCGAATGCAGACCTGTTTAGTCTGTACCATGGGTGGGGGGTTGACAGGGAGCGATGGTCCCTCCAGAGGGTCATAAAGCAAGGCATTAAGTTCTGGAAAGATCCAGCGCTCAGTGTGCAAGCACAAATGGGAGGAGTGGGCTTTACGCTGAGTAGCAGGAGACTAGGCAGTGGGTGTAAAAGAGACCACCCAGGAAAAGCCAGACAGCAGAGCCTCGAGCACCCAAGGAGCCAGGGATCAAAAACACCTTGAGGGGCCCTCTTGCTGCCCTGGGGGTCAAGACGTAGGCCTGCAGGTCTGCTTTGTCTCTTCTCTGCCCTGGCTTCACCCCAGAGTAACTTCTGTCTGGGTGTAAGGGAAAGTGCACCTCCAGTGCTCCAGGTCAGTATCCCCACGCAGTCGGCGGCCACTCAAGGCTCTGAGAAGGCGTGCAAGGAAGAGGGGAAGTAGCACTGCCCGGCGCTAGTTATTATTTATTAACCAGCATTAACATGTACTTATAATCAACTACTTATTATAAAAATTCTTATTATTCAATATAATTTTGATAGTATATTGTTATGTTCTACATTGATGTGATCTAATATTTTAATAGATTCTAGGTATTGTATGGCTAACAATTGCATATCCTTGTCTTGTATAATACATCAGGCTGTACGTGTTGATATCATGTGTGTCACATGCAGATAGGTTATGTGCTAGGTATGAGATACTGATATTGCATTTAACAGAAAACATGCCTTTATATGATATGTTAACGTATAATACCTGCTAGCACATGTTATTGCAGTGATTTGGGAATGGCTGCTATTAGATTAACCGCAGGTCTGACTGCTGATCACATTGTCTATGGTGTGACCATGTGGGTCTGGGCAGAGAGACCATACAGGTGTGAGTGGAAGAGGTCCACGACAGACCAAGTGCAAACATTTGGTTCTGAAGTGTCTTCGAGGCTTTCCCAGGGGCTCTCTTGGGCTGCACCCCTTCACTTGCAGGTCCTTCCTTCACAGGAAAGTCCAGGAGGGGAAGAGGAGCAGCGAAGCTGAGCCCCGTCAAGGCCGACGGACACCAGATGGACCACGCTTGGCCTGAAGAGGGAATGGAGCTTAACAGTCCAGCCTGGTGCGTGCTCTGGCGGAGGCTCTGTGTGTGAAGCAGGAGCTCACCCCCGGGTGGATCGTGCTGAGGACATGGGGCACGTGACCCCAACTACGTCCAGCAATCCATAGGGTCCACACTCACCACAGTCCTTCCAGGACCTGCCAAAGGCCAGGGCCACCTACGGCTGAGGGCCTCTCAAGGGCACCTTTGGCTCTGAGTGGGAGCTCCACTTTCCTCAGTGAGTGGAGGGATAAAAAGATTGGCGGCTTATCTGGAATCCATCACCAGAGGACCAGAAGAGAGGTGTGTATCTTATCTAGACGTCAAATGAAGTGGCCATGTCCTCCCAGCCTGAAGACGTCCTCCCATAGAAACAGTAGGGGAGTGTGGGGGGGAGTGTGGGGGGGGGAGCGTGGGGGGGGAGCGTGGGGGGGGAGCGTGGGGGGAGCGTGGGGGGGAGCGTGGGGCGGGGAGCGTGGGGGGGAGCGTGGGGGGAGCGTGGGGGGAGCGTGGGGGGGAGCGTGGGGGAGCGTGGGGGGAGGAGCGTGGGGGGGAGCGTGGGGGGGAGCGTGGGGGGGGAGCGTGGGGGGGAGCGTGGGGGGGGAGCGTGGGGGGAGCGTGGGGGGGAGCGTGGGGGGGAGCGTGGGGGGGAGCGCGGGGGCGAGCGCGGGGGGGGGGAGCGCGGGGGTGGAGCGCGGGGGGGGGGAGCGCGGGGGGGGGAGCGTGGGGGGGGAGCGTGGGGGGGGGGAATGTGGTGTTGCAGCTTGAACGTTCAAGAAAAGAAAGTGAGCTTCGGACTCCCCTGCCAACCCAGCAGGCTAACCAGCCAGAGACTCCGAATGTCGCAAAAATGCACAACTTCTCCACACAAGCTAGAAAATGGAATCAGGTGTCAAACCGCTCACCTGCCTCTCACGCCTCCTCAGACCTAGGCACAGTGGGTGTCATTGAGTGACAGGGAGGGATCCCAAGGGCCAGCCTTCCACCCAGCTGGCTCAGCCCAGTGCTTCTGGACTGCTGCAGACGGCCACTGCCCCTTACCCCTCAGGGGAGACATAGGTCCCATGGCCTAAATCTAAAATTGCTACTTTATTTTGCAATTTAAATTATTCTTATTTTTAACAAAAACAATCACGCTTCAAATTTACTTATTAGGCTTTTCTCCCATAATTAATGGGACTGACCAGTGGAACCCTTTCTATTCCCCCAGAGCATGTTAAGGACTCTTCTATGGGCCACAGCACCGCAGGCGGCTCTTCTCCACTCCATCCTGAATTGCTCAACTCTGGTCACTGGCTTCTCCTTGTGTGGGGTCCCTGGAGTTGGTGTCATGATGGTGCATTCACACCGCGGCACAGGGGGAGAAAGGGCAGGTGTCAGCCCCTCCCAGGAAGTCCCGCTGGAGGTGAGGAACCTGCAAACCTCCCCAGGGCAAGTCCCACCTCAGGCCGAGGCGCCTCGGCTCCAGGACTCCTCTCTCCAGTGCGGGCTGCGTGGTGCTGCGTTGGCTTCCCCGGGCCTGCATCACAGGCACCTCCCGGTACCGGGAGCCTCCAGCACGCAGGCAGACTACTAAAGAAAGGGGAGTAGGAGACC
The DNA here is from genome assembly GCF_048772815.1 of Callospermophilus lateralis. Classification (NCBI taxonomy): domain Eukaryota; kingdom Metazoa; phylum Chordata; class Mammalia; order Rodentia; family Sciuridae; genus Callospermophilus; species Callospermophilus lateralis. The sequence continues at coordinate 2,053,259 of NC_135318.1, read as the reverse complement.
CTGACCTCGACCCTGACCTCCTGTGATGCCCAAAAGGCAGAGGGCCGAGCCCTGGTGTGGAGAAATGGAGGGAAGAGCAGGTTGAGTGGGGAAGAAGAGAAACTGGAAATAATGCCTCAAAAATCAGCCCAAAATTCAGAGACGAGATGACTGATAAAGCCATCGGGAGGAGAGTGACAGTTTCCATGACTGTTGAGGGGAAGCGAACCAGGGGTGTGGACTCTGGGAAGGGCACGTATGTCACGGCACTCCTGGGTGAATCTTAACAGTGTAAGGTCAGTGAGAGGAGCAAGTCCCAGGAGAGAGATGACACACAGGCTTTGTCCTTACTTACAACACCCGGAAATGAGCAGAGGAGCAAGTGCTCGCAGACTGCACCGGCGTGGCGGCTGGCACTGCCCCAGCAAGTGCCACAGACGGTGACGCCCACAACAGAAGCGGGAAGAACCAGTCAGGCCGTGCCAGGATCGGCTCCCTGTGGCTGGAGGGAGGAAGTGTCCCAGGCTCTCTTTGGCTTGGAGATGGCCATCTTCATGTGCCCACGGGTCCTTTCTGTATCTGTCTCCACGGAGCCCTTTTCACAAGACCCTAAGTCAATACTGGATCAGCACCACTCCAAGGGCCTCATTCCACCTTCACGCCCCTGTAAAGGCTCCAGAGAAGACACAGAATCCGATCCAGGGCCCACTCCCAGCCTACCTGAGCAGAATCTGCATTTCTGATAAGATCCAGGGAGATCCACGCCCAACAGAATTTACAAAGCACCCCAGAGAATTTCTTCAAAACCCCAAATCTTGTGTCTGATACAAGATGGGCGTCTGAGTCTGCCCTCTCCCTCCGTTCAGGAAGCTCTGCAGTTCCACTGCGGCCACACACCTAGCATGGGGACACACCAGGCTGCGAGGGGTCACACATCCATGGGATCTGCTTTAGGACCACAAGTAACCAAAACGGCCATCGCTCTGATCCAGCACTGTCACTGCCAGAGGACGCCCAGCCACGTGGCTCTGTCGGGAGCCCAGAGCTAAGCCTTCCCCACGGCTTCCCTAGTTCCCAGTCCCCCTTGCCTCACGCTGTGCCCTGAGCAAAGCCAAGGTGCAGAGCCAAGGAGGAAGGCGTAGGAGTGGCTCACAGTTAGAGGTCAGTGGGATCTCCGGGACCTAGTCCTCTCCTCCGAGCTCACAGGGTGGCAGGACCCCAGGAGGTACAGTGGCCACCACAGGAGCAGTGGAGCCAGCCACCCAGGGTCTCCTCACCCCAGGTGGCTTCCGGGTGCAGATGCTGCCCCCACCCACCTGCCTGGTGCACTCTCCCTGCCAGGTTCCTGCTGACCCTGACACTGTCCGCCTCCACAGTCTCAGCAGCCGGCCTCCAGGGGCAGGGGTCAGCGAGGACCAGCTCTTACTTGACAAGTTCTGAAATCTCTTCTGGGCCTCAAACTTCTTCACCTGCCAGAGTTCAGATGTCTTTAGACCCTTTGAGGTTTTAGGAAAAAATATATTTCTTCCTTTCATTACCACAATAAAAATCACTATTCTGAACCTTCCACTCTTACCTGTGCAGCCACATTAATTTGGTAAGGCACACGTGCGACAGAGCCGGGAGGAGTCTGTCCACGGTCTGCCCCGGCCTGAGCCCTCAGTGTCTGCAGCTCCTTCTCCTTCTGCATGAAAGCGCCCTCCTGTGCTGGCCACCAACGCTGTCTCAGAGGAGGGATGAGTGGAACTGGCTCACGACAGGCACTAGTGTGTTTTTAGCTGAAACCTTTAAAACACAGAGAGGAATTCAGCCTTGCTGGCAGCCAGTGCCATTCTAATCTCACCCCTTCATCATGGCACCGGCCTCTGAAGTGGTTGGGGGAGGACAGGAAGGCCCCCAAAGAAGCCCAACAGCACAGGCCAATCCATAGGAGGACAGGGAGGAGGGGAGAGAGGACTCGCAGCTGACGGTGGTTCAGGGGTCAAAGAAGCTTAAAACTGAAGCCCACTGGTTAGTTTGCTGGGGCGCTGACACAGGGTGCCACAGCCAGGGGGCCTTAGCAAGGGGAGGCTGTGCACTGCAGGGCCACACTCCCTCTGAGACCCCAGGATCTTCCTCCCTCCTCTGGCTCAGGTCCTGCGCCCTGGGGGCTCCCTGGCTTCTGTGCGCCTGGCTCTGATTCTGTCTCCATCCTCTCACGTGCCCGTCCCCCTCTGGTTCTCTGGGCCCAAATCTCCCACTTCCCGTGAGAGCACAGTCACTGTATTGAGGCCCACCCTGATCCACAAGGACCTGATTTAAAGTTGCTTGGATCTACAAAGTCCCTGTTCCAAATACTGTCACATCCATGGGGACAAGGAGTCTGGGTGCCAGCATGTCTTTCTGAGGGAGTGATTCACTCCATAGCAAATGCCCACCAGACCTCCGTACAAGGAAGCTACTGGTGGCCTTCAGCAAAGCCCTGGGTGGCAAAGCCAGAGGGCAGCGGGATGTGGAGACTAGGGTGGAGGAGGGGGAGGGCGCAGGACGCCCTGTCAAGGAGACGACCAGTGACCACAGACAGGGCATCTGCGCTGAAGGAGCTTTGTCTGCTGCGTGAACAGATGCAGGCCTGGGAGGGAAGGCCAGGAGCAAGGTGGGCACGCCCCAGAGAAGGGTTTCTTGGTGGAGCCCAGTCTTCATGGAGAGGAGGTGGCTGCGGAGAGACTGAGCGAAGCAGGAGCAGATCACGGAGCTTGGGAGGAGCACCAGCTGACGCCGAGGAGAGGAGAGAGGGAGCGCAGGAAGCCCCTCGTGCACCAAGCAAGGGTCTGCCCAGGCACAGCCATCGACCCCTGGGCAGCAGAATCCACAGTGAACAGAAGGGACGGCCTCCAGGTCCCGCCCGTGGAGGGAGGGAGGAGAGGAGCCCTGGAGGGGCTGGGGGGGGAGAAGAGTGAGGATGCAAACTTTGAAGTCGACATTTATGATCCATTAGAGGGAAATGGCTCAGGAAAAATAAACAAGCTGCCGAGGAGACTGGAGAGAGGGTGGTATGACCTCACGCTGCTCTGATGGAACTTTCAGGGAGGCGCCTGAGTCAGCTTTCTGGCTGCTGTGACTTCAAGACCAGACCAGAACAACTGTAGAGAGGGGGAGTTTACTTGAGGGCTCACAGTTTCAGAGGTCTGAGGCCACAGAAGGAGGCTCCATTCCTTGGGGCCCAAGGTGAGGCAGGACATCATGGCAGAGGAGTGTGGCAGAGGGAAGCATCTCGCATGGTGACCAGGAAGCAGGGAGAGACTCTGCTTGCCAGATACAAATACCTGCCCCAAAGCCACACCCTAATTCCCACCTCCTCCAGCACACCCCACCTGCCTCAGTTGATCCCATCAGGGGATTGATTCACTGATTGGGTTAGGACTCTTACAACCCAATCATTTCTCCTGAACCTTCTTGCATGGTCTCATACCTGAGCTTTTGGGGGACACCTTGCCTCCAAACCATAACACCTGATAATCAAAACCAGGATGAGATGGCACCCACAGAGTGACCACACACAGAGAGCAGCCTGTTAGGGGGGATGGAGAAGCAGTGGGACGGTCCGTTTCCAGCAAGCATGCCATTCAACACCAGCCAGCTGGTGGCCCTGCACACAACACTGGGGACGGGAGGCTCCAGGTGTGCTCTTCTACCCTCCTGTGCTGTGCGCCTGGAAGCAGGCTGCGTGCAGGCTCCAGCCACCACCAGAACAATAAAGGCTCCGACCGACAGGCATGAGCTTCAGACATTCAAAACCAGAGGAAAGCAAACTGCTGCCACCGCAGGTCACACTCCAACCTGAGAGCGGCAGGAAAGCGTCCTCCACTCAGGACAAATGAGAGGAAGGACAGAGGTGTGAGCCATGCCTGTGCCCTAATGGGGACAGCACAGATGGGAGCCTGGGTCTGTTCACTCTCCAGGCAGCAACTGACGCAGCGAGGTCACTGCACACAGGGGAGGGAAGCAGACCTCACGGGGTCAGCCTGGAGACGCCGCTGTGTCCTCTGAGTGGCAGAAATAGGCTCCCTGGGGAAATTAAACCAGCCATTTTTGTGAACTTCTGGGGAGCATGAAATCAGAATTACATTTTTTTCGAAAACAACATTTCCACGTCTGTGCTCTACGCTCCCCACTGGAACCCCCACCCCCCCAAGACGGCTCTGCCCTCCTCCTCCAGTCCTTACCAACAGGGATCACACCCTGGGGTGGGGGAGCAGACATGTTTTTCAGTTAAGACTCTTGGTTTAAAAAACGAGCAAAAGTGTTCAGATCACCACATTAAAGGAATGACTACCAGCTTACTCTGATTTTCCCAGGATCAAGACCAGCCAAAAGTGTTGAAAATGAACATTTCGACATTCTGAGATGCTATCTAAAAACTCTCAGTCCTGAGGAAGTTCAAGAGAAGAGTAACTGCCGTGAATCACTCCATTCACAGATCCTTCAAGTCCAGGAACTCAGCTGTGATTACCATCTTGACGAGTGTCAGATCAGAGGGAAATACTCACAATAAGGACAGAGCAGGACTTTCAGATGGACTTTCTGTTACAATGGCTCCTCCGGCTCCTTCTCCTCACTTCCATTCTCTCTCTTCTAGATGGAGCAATGTGTATTAACTTTGATGGAATTTTAGAAAATGTTTGAATTTGACATTACTAGGACACAAAGGAGGCAGTTCATGTTCAAATCAGTTAAGTCTTTCAAAATGACCATTAGTAACTTTAAAATTGCAGAATGTTATCTTACAAAGTATCTCCTAGTTTTCAAATTCATTCATTCTGATTCAGATACTATGTATTTGCACAATTGCTATAATTAAGTCTAATTATATAATTAGCATAACATATGTGATCATGTAATTAAAATGTGCAATTATAATGTGCAATTACATAATTACAACGTGTGATGGCACCAGGGTGTAACATCCTTCTGAAATGTCAAGAAGAACTATCCTCTGTTTGCACAAGAGGTAGTTTTAAAGTTCAGCTTCACTTTTTTTCATGATGGAAATTCAAATGTTATTTAAATTAACCACCTTAATTATGCTTGGAAAATAAAAACTATTTTCTCTTTTTTTGTTTTAATGTCTTTTCTACCTGAAGAACATGATAAGGAACTCTGAAATGTATCAAATTTGTTTGTTTATTTGAGTTGGGGAAAAGAAAAATTATTAAAAATCCTGGCTAAAAGAACAAGTCCCAAAGTATATCCATAATCTGGCAAATCTATATCTAAAATGCAATGTTTCCTTTAATCACCTGCCCTGCCGTAACCAAACGCCGGGCACCGTGGCCTGAGTGCTTCATAGCCAGCTCACATGCCAAAGTGCACAAAAAACAGCACATTAACTTTTTACTCCCAAACCTGCTCTTCCACCCAGATTACCTACCTTGGGAGTTCTCAGGCTTCAACATGAACCAAAATCCTCTGGAGGGCCTGTTAATCTGGATTTCTGGGTCCTGCCATTGGTGTTTCTGGTTTGGTAGCCCCAGAGTTGGTCAGAGAACTTGCATTGGCAATAGGCCCCCAGGTCCCCTGCTGTGGTGGTCCAGGGACACACCTGGAGAATAACCCTCTTGTCCATACTCAGGTTTCCAAAGCTAGAAGTTCAAGTTCAAACAGGATCCGCGCCAGGCCTCTGGCTTCCATATCCATCTGCTCACCTGGTTGTGAGTCCTGTGGATTCTGCCCAGGAAAGAGCCTCCTGGTGACCTCTTGCCCTTCTCTCTGGCCCCCCAACCCTGGCTCGATTCCAGTCACCTGTGCCAGCTCCTGGAAGTCCTCACTCCCCTCACTGCTCACCCTGGGTGACCCCGACGTGAGCACTCATCGAATCCACTGCATCACTTCCTTATTGAACCAAGACCTGAGGATGGCAGGACTCCCCACAAGGCCGGGGCCATTGGTGGAGGCCAGCTTCCCTCTCCAGGCCCATCTCCAACATCCTCTTTTGTGGCAGGGCCTGACCCATCCTCAGAAATTAAGAGAATCATGGATCGGGATCATACCCTGGGTGTTGGACAACTAAAATTTCAGAGTAAACACACACACACACACACAAACACACACACACACACACAAGGAAAGACACAGTTGGGAAGTGAATTCATTCCAAACCAAATACAAGTAATAGAGCAATATAATAGTAGATATGAAACAAAGTACTGAGGATCCTCAGAGAAGTAAGGGCAATAAGGAAGGTATAGTAGCCATTAAAGTGGAATAATTAGGAAATAGCTCAGATAAAAAATAAGTGAATGTGAAAAAACTGATTGCAAATAATAGTAATGAAAAAACATAATCATTAAAATAAATATATTACAGAAATAATAAGTAAAAAAAATTCTGAGTAATTCATCCAGTGATGTGTTAACAAATGCAAGACATTTTCATGAATGAGAGTCTAAGGCTCCAAAAGCCTTCTAAGAAGTTTCAGAGATGAAATAAGAAAGAATTTGAAAGAAGTAATGTTTGAAAAGTCAAAAGTGCTTTTTTTCTACAAAACTGAAGATAATAATCTTCAGACTGAAAGCAACTACAAGACATTGAGCATAATAAAGTGAAATAAATTCATATTAGATGTGCCCAAGTGAAAATTCAGAAGACTAAGTGGAGAAAGCCTGTGGTTTCCCAGAGAGAAGGCGGGTACCCTGAGCGCCACGCCAGGCCCGCAGCAGGAAGGCTGGCAAGCCAGGGAGAGGCCGGCGAACTGGAGGGAACCAGGGCTCCAGCGGGTGGAGAAATATGATTTTTAACCCAAAATTTTATACTCAACTAAACTAGTCTTAAAGTGGAAAACTATTTTAAATACACAAATGTCAGGTGGCATTGCCACTCACAGACCCTTCAATATAGAGTGAACTTGAACGACCTTCATGTTGAAAATAAGACAGGAAGGAAGTAGGACATGAGAAGCCACCGTGAGCTTGACTTGGTGGCCTGTGTTCTCACAGCCACTTAACTCTTGGGTGAAAAGGGATAACAAAGTTTAAATTTGTGAGCCTGCACGGTGGCACAAAATGCCGCCCCCCAAAAAAGGGGAGTCCCAGCCCCACAGGAGGCTGGGGGAGAGAAGTGACTGAGCTCACAAGTGGGAGACCAGACTTGGCAACCAAGGGAGACCCATCTCAAAAGTCTACACCTGGAGGATGAAGTAGCCGATGTTCTTCATCTACTTCAGAAAAGATGAAGAAAAACTCTTAAAAGTTTTCCACAAAATTCATTATAATGTTAAATTACAAAGTAAGCATCAAGCGAAATACAACTTATACTTTTTATAAAATAAAGAAGATTAACATATGAAAAAACTTAAAATGACACAACAACAAATAAGGAATAAAAGACGACACTGGAGACTGGGGAAGGTGCCTTCAGAGACAGTAGGATGTTACAGTAATGAACGAGGGTCATCTGGAAGACTCCTTGCCGAGGCAGCTTGTCGGTGCTGGATGGACCGAAGGACCACGGTACCACACAGTCACCTACAGGCTGCCCTTCGCGGTGTCTTCCAGATGACAGAAGAGAAGCCGCCAGTCAGTGGGAAGCTGTGTTCTCCTGGGCACGACGTCACACAGACACCAGCCCCACCACGTGCGGCAGTGACCTCTCAGGTCTGGAGGGGCTACAGAGAACAGAGGTCAAAAATCAGAAGAGACTCGTGGTGAATATTTTCATTCAACGTGAAAGAAATAAAGTCGTGTTGTCATAAGCTCCTGAGATTCAGCAGCTTTGTTCTGCTGAACAACTAGGACATACTGACTGCTAGAGGACTGGACAGGACCTGATGACTTCAAACATATCCACTGCACATGATAGATGTGCACAGTTTCTATTTGTCAACTGGAAGTCACCTAGGTTTTTAACAAACAGAGGGTGCTGCTCCTGCCTGGTGAGATCTGACCCTCCGGCTGAGGTGCTGAAGCAGGTAGGTACCGGCTGTGTGTCTCTGAAACTCACCAGCCGTGGTCACCTCATCTCCCAAAGAGGCAGAACATCAAGCTGCAGGAAGATCAAATGTAGCCATGCTTCTTCAGGGCCCCTGGGTGCTTCCTGCTGGATCTGCGTGCTCAGATGGCCTCCAGCACAGGGCTGGGGACCCACCAGTGGTGATCCCAAAGCCTGGAGCCGTAAGAGTCCCTCCGCATGGAAAACGGGGGTCTAGACAGCTGCGGGTTCTACTCTGGAGAGTCCTGGCTCCTGTCCTCAGAGCCCAGGAAAGCGAGGAGCACATCGTGTCTCGGAAAACCAAGCAGAACAACTGGCTTTCGCCTGAAAATGTGATCCAGAGCAGGACCCCCACCAGTGGGACAAAGGCACCTGCGCAGGACACCTGCGTTCTCAGCAGACTGTGGCTGCCTCTGCCTCCAGAGTGTGCAGGCCCAGAGGAGAGAGGCCTGCCCATGGCTGTATCAGCCTCAGTGCCCTCACTGCAACCAAGGCTTTGGCCAGGCAGAGCAGGGGCAGGCCAGGCACAGGTCCAGGCGCAGGTCCAGGGCTATCTTTGGTCACATCACTTCTTCCCTCCGGTTCTGTTTTCCCGTGGATGCAGGAACTGGACGCCCCACTGCCAGGCTCCTTCCCAGGCTGAACGTGCACCATGCCAAGTGAGTGGTCATAAAGCATGGAGCAAAGGGGCAGATGCAGAAATGGAAACAACGGACCAAGACTTAATCTGGAGGGAGTTTTAGTGTTGTGTGAAGTGATGCTCTTAAGGTCAACAGTATTGTCCAGTGTCCATGATGGACAGCAATGGTCTCCAGGACCAAGAGGGTGACCACTAGGTAGGAGCCAGGTGTGGTTCCCATGTGTGAAGTCACCTGTGTGTCCCAGGCTCCTGTTGGCTGATAAGAGGGGAGAGGATTCGCTGCGGGTAGGTGGCTGAGCGATGTGGGGTCCTTTCAAAGGCCTTCCCAAAGCCTGCACTCCTTGGTAGTGAGGTCTGAACTGCCATCAGCACCCCCAAGTGTCCCAGAGACACCCTGTAGCACCATCCGTGCTCCTGGAGACCAGAAGCAATGGTGATGGAGAGGGAGAGAAGAAGGGTCTTCAGCACCGCGAGCTCCACCATTAGACAAGGGTCCCTAAGCTTTCTCAATCCCAGGGAGATGTGAAGAAGAGGCTCTGCAGTGTGTTGTTTTCAGGGTTGATGATGACCTGGTGGCACCTCTGCACTGGTCTTCACTATTACCCAAGGGCCTCTTCGTGGATGGTGCCTGGCACATGCCCCAGACTCAGTGGGAAAGCAAATGTACCCTTCAGGTCCTGCCCGCTTGGTTTGAAAGGAGACCACAGGAGGTGACAGAAACACGGGGCAAAGCCCTGAACAACTTCCCAGCGTCTTTCTCCAGAACCCTCCACTTTTCTGAGTGTAGGACACCTGGGTCTAGCTTGCTGCCTGCTCCCTCCCAGGGGCACTGCTAGGGCAGAGCCCCAGCTCTCGAATCCTCCAAGCTCAGCCATTGCAGTTCTCCTCATCTGTAGGCTGGGAGTGAATGAGCCTGGAGAGGTGGGGAGGTCCCCAGCCTGCAATGCCCATGCTCACCAGAGGTGTTCCTGTCTTGGGTTCCAGAGACACTTGTGTTAGGAAGAGGCTTCATACAACTCGGAAGCAAGACCACGTTCCTCAGCCCCTGCACAGTCGGTATCTGGTTGGTGCACACCTGTTGCTAGGCTCTAACATAGGTAAAGAGAAAGGTTCTCTCTTCTACAGTTCACTGGCTCTACTAAATCACAGACATTAGAACCTCCAAAACAATGTCCTCTTCCTTCGGAAACTCTTACACTCTGGCTGACTGCGCTGGTTTAGGAGCTGTTCATGGTTGTGGGACTCCTGCAACCCTCTACCTCCTAGTGCCTATTTTTAGATACATGTTGAAAAAAATACTGAATACACAAAAACATGACATGTTATCCCAACCTTAACAACCCTAGCAACTATTCTAAGTTGCATGTTGACAAACCTATGATGAAAACTTCATCACGTTTCAGTACACTCTCATCTGCTCCACAGAACACTCAACCTCTTTCTGAGGCTCAGGGAGCAGCTCTAAGGCAGGGTCTGAAAATCATGTTCCACATGGTCTTAGTTCTGGAAACTGCCAGGAAGCAGGCTCAGAGTGAATAAGGCACCCAGACACAGGACCCCCACATCCTGCCCCCAGCATCCACATCATTGTCTGCTGGACAAATGAGGTCGATGTTTTGATGATGTGCTTTCAAAGTTCCTGGGGCAGGTGACATGCAAGGGTCCTTCCCTAGTTTGTATTCTATGGCTTGGGGATCTGATATCAGACCTGGATTTGAAGGAAACTTGAATAAAGAAAAGTTTGAAGTGATCATACATCAAGATAAAAGCATTGTAAGAAGCAATTTTGGGGCTACATGTGCTTAAGTGAAAGAACAAGTTTTTAATTACTCCCTTAAACCAACCACATAGAGAGGGTAAGAAAGAGACCCACCTAGCTCCATGTCACCAGCGTAGATTTAATGATCACTTGACAGTTCCAAAATCACAGTTGTAATCGTGGTTGTTATTTTTATCAGTTGACACTCATTAAAAATAAAAGTCCATGTGCTCTGGGTTGGTTAAATGTTGATATACACTTCCAAGGCTAACGTGTTCCTCATCTTGTTATTTCACCTGTCTTCGTGAATACGGCAGGACGAGATCTTAATAGTAACCAACAAATATTTAAATATTTAACCTGTTCACACAACTGTCCAGCAAAAATATTGTTCTTAAGTTTTAAAAAAAGAAATAGCAAAGCTCAAAGTAACACACATGTTTTTTTCCTTTCCATTGTCCTCCTGTTAAAAGTTAGATAGAGCGAGCTTTGGTAGGATTCTCAGTATCCTGACATCAGATTGCAAGAGAAATTCATCAGAGCGCAATAGATTTGCAGGTGATTGCTACTGGTCTTAGATGAGGAAATACACAGATGTGTGTAAAGTACTTTGGGGAGCTTAAAAAATCTTTCACATGAATTAAATGTTTTTTGCACACATAAAAAGTGCAGGATAGAGAGAAGAAAGAAATGTCACTTATTGAGTAGACCTATACCAGGTGGCAATTACGTTTTTAATTATTCAATAATGCTGCTAGATAGCCCTTGTCTCCTATTTTACAAAAAAATAAACTGAGAGTCACACAGACAACATGTCCTTCCAGGGCAGGCCAGGGCTGTCATGAGTGGCGGCTGGGGCCAGGACAGCTCTTGGTCCTCCAATCAGGATTTGTCCCCCTCTATACACTCTGCACCACTTGGTCCACATGTGCCATGGTAGAAGGGTCTACGGTGTTTACTGGTAGTTTCCTTAGACCGTCACTAAGCCTGCACGTGGCTTCAGCTCAGAGAGGTTCCAGAAAATTTTGCACACAGAGGAGAAAGCTAAGAATACCCCAGACGGCTGGGCCTGGGCAAACCCACCCCCAACCTGCCAGGAACTGGGGGTCTAGAAGGACATGCTCAAATCTCATCTGCTCTGGAGAATCCCTCAGGGCCCACAGGAGCCAGCCTGTCCTCCGTGTGAGAGCCAAAGCGAGACTTCCTAAACCAAGTTCCTTCAGGAAGGGATTCCTGCAGCTGGTCCACCAAAGTGAGCAGAGAGTTGAAAACCGGGAAACCAGGTGCCCATCACAGTGAGACAACGCTGGCTGCAGCAGGCAGAGGGCCAAACCAGAGCAAATTGTCCTGCCTTCCTTAATTAGTGCATTTGGAAATAAATAAATAAATAAATAAATAAATTTAAAAAGCAACACATGTAAAAGCCGGGAGTTTTTAGAAGAAATACGGATTCCGATGAAAGCCGTGGGAGGCAGTGACGGGGGGCAGTGGTCAGCCGCCGGGGCAGCTGCGTGGCTGGGGAGCCCTAGGAGCGCTCTTCTGCATGGGTGCTGGGGTCCAGAGTGTGATCAGTGAGCCTCTGGGAGCCCCGTAGCTTCCCTTTGATGTTGCCAACACTGTGCAAGGGGACGCCACAGAGCTGCCCCTCTGTCCTCACCCTGCTAAAGCAAAGTGGGAGTCAGGGGCCATGCAGGCACCCGAGGACAGAAGACTGGGTTAGCTGGTAGCCTGAGGACACAACGTAACACCTGCCTCTACCAAGAAAAGAATCGGCACCTCTTCTTGCTTCCCCAGGATGGTAATGGGGGACCCCAAAATTGACAGAGATGACAGTGGTGGCCTCACCATCTGTAAGTGGCTGAAGAGCGCTCTGTCTTCTCAGGAGAGTCCAGCTGACTTACAAAGGGCGACGCACAGTCAAGCAGGGAGAATCCCAGGAAGGAAAGTGTGGTACAGTTTGGCCACCAAGAGAAAGAACCTTTGTCCACTCCGCCTCTTTGATGAAAAGCTTTCACCCCATGCTTCAGCATCGACGGACCTCGAGGACCCGGCCCCGCCTGCTCCCCAGGCGCTCCCTCCTTGGGCCTGGACTGCACACAGACACACTGTCCCAGCTGAGTCTCCTGCTCGCTCTGACGGCCACCCACCCTGCTCCCTGCTGGCCTCTCAGGCCTCACTCCTGTGGCCTTCCCTGCCACCAGCATGCCAACCTGCCCCTCCTCTTGGCCCTGTCGCTTCCTGCTGTGATGCCCCTTCAGAGACAGGAGGCTGCCTGTCACAGCACCTTCCCCGCCCCACACCCCTCCCTCCAGACAAATACCTCGTCCCGAGGCACCTGGTGCCCTGTGCCCCCTCAGCCCTCCTCACTCCCTGCGTCATCTGGGAACTCTACCTGGGCAGTGCTGGGGCTGCAGGTCTGTGTCCCCCAGGGTTGTGTGTCGACGACGTCCTGACCCCGGGTGATGCTCTTCGGAGGTGGAGCCTTCCGGAGAGATGAGGCCAGGAGGCCCGACCCTGGGACCCGGGAGGGATTCCAGGAGGCTCCAGCATTTGCGTTGGTGTGAGCCATGGAGAGGGTCACTCCAGTGTGGCTGCTTTTCCCCCGTCCACTGAGGCCCGCACTCGCTCCACGCCACCCTCGGGCCTTCAGGTACACCACCAGGGCCTGTGTCCAGCTCGGGAGGGCACAGTGGGACGTCCCAGCCCCACCTGCTCTGAGCCGACCCCGCGGGAACTCTCAGGCGCCCCACAGCTGTGGGCCTGTTTCTCTGGAGAACCTCGACTGACAGTCGCCACGCTTCACCTGAGCTTCCAGCGCAGCCTGGTGCTCTTCACCCACTTCTGTGCTCTGGGGAGCGATGGAGAGCAGCGGGAGGAAGCCTGCCTTCCTCCCTCTCCCCAGAGTGAGATGCCACCACCACCACCCTGTCCCCTGCCTGGGTCTGGCTGTGATGCTGTGCCACTGTGAGAGGCGCCATCTGTACGCCAGGGAGTGGCCTCACCAGGACCCCAGCACCGTCTTGGGCCTGCAGCCTCTGGCACAGTGACAAAGCAACCTTTTGCTTAAGACACCCAGGAGCTCCTATTAATCAGTCAGAGCTAACAGAGGACCACAAACTGGGTGGCTTCAAACAACAGCCGTTTGTTCTCTCGCCGTTCTGGAGGCTCAAACTCTGGTCGAGGTGTCGGGGTGTCGGCAGGAGCTCCGCTTCTCTGCCCACCTCAGCGGCTGCCCCGTCCTCAGCATTCCCTGGTTGTAGATGCCTCACTACGACCTCTGCCTCCCTCGGCACACGGTGTGTGTCTTCCTGTCTTTACAAGGACACCAGTCACTGGGTTTAGGACCATGCAGGGCCAGCATGACCTTGTCCCACCTGTTACATCTGCAAAGACCTACGTCTGTGAAGGTCACATCCACAGGTGCCGGTGACCAGTTTCCACACATGATTCAGGGCACACAGTTCAACTGTAGCCACAGAAGCTCTGACTCCAGTGTTTCCAGATCGGCCATGGACACGTCCCTGCCGCAGCCCCATCACCAGCCAGGAGGGTGTCGGCCGCTGCGGTGCCTTAGTGTGGTGGCTCCTGACTCTGCAGCGTGGTGTGGCCAGGGCCCGCCCTCTGCCCTGCAGTCCTTCCAATTCCAGAATGAAATCCCTTCCTGCCTGGGGGGACCCTGCGACTGGTGCCCTGTTCCTCTGGAGGTCATGGAGGCCAGAGTAGTCAAAGGACTTCCCAAGGCCACCCAGCAAACCTGACCCCTGTTCCCAACTCACTGTCCCTCCAACTCCACGCAGCTCCTTGGCTGTGAGTCACCTCTAGCTCTGCCTTCCCATCTCCCTAAATATGACCAAGTTGCTAGAATTTCTGGAGAATGCTGAAGAAAACATCGCTTTCATTGCCACATCTTGTATTTATAAGGGGAAAAAATCTGAGGTGTTCACATTTGGCCTCTGTCAGATTGCTTGGTCCTCAGGAATGTCCAGTCTTTTGTGCTTATTGATCAGAAAATGGTTACTGGTCCCAATTTTGCTCAGGACAAAGAACTATTGCACATCTCCTACATCTGATGCAAAAGTGAGTCCCACAGCTCTCCCCCAGACAAGGCCTGACCCCAGGAACTTCCCCAAGCAAACCACACCCTCTCCCTGCTGGACAGCTGCCCACCCCACTCTTCCCTCTCCTGTAGATGCTGCCAGTCACCTGCCTCCAACTTCCAGGTCTTCACATGGCTGCTAGAGCAGACGAAGAGAACTTGCTGGGACCCGCAGGGGCCACACGACCTGGCTCTGCCTGGTCCAGGGTCTTGGCACACGTCATGCTGCTCCTCAGATCCCACACAAGTCTCTGCTCCCTGCCACCGTCCCCATCCAGACACAGACTGGCTGCTGCTCATTATTTAGGGCTCCTATCCTCACTGGGGTCACCTCCCAGCCCTGCCTTACCACCCCAACTTCTACCCCAGGTCCCCTGACCACATTCCCCCTGTATTGTCCTCTTCTCCTGTAGCCATGGCCATGACCTCAACAGTGTGGCACTTCCTGCTGCCCCAAGGGCTGGACATGCGTAGAATGAGACAATAAACTAAAATCCTCTGGCTCTCATGAGCTCCAGCCTGCTTGGGGAAGCATCGGGCAAACTGGCAGACTAACAGTGAACAGATAAGGATCCCGTCCGTGAGGGTGTGCCAAGGACCCAGCATGAGCATGACCGATCTAATTCAACGACATTTTTGACATCAAAAAGTGGCTGTAAACATTTGTTATCCTATGGAAATGACTCTTAGTAAAGAAGGAGTATGACATCTGCTATTTGCTTCATTTTAAAAATGAAAATAAAAACAAAAACTGAAGTTCAGAGTAGCTTGCTGAAGGTCCCAAGAGGAGCTAAAGGCCATGGTGGAGGCCCCAGATCAGTCTCCATCACATCACCTCCCTGGAAAAGCAAGTCAGAGCCTAGGCACAGAGGCCAAGGGTGGTCATGGGGTCAGTTCCTGGTGTGACCCTGAGGTGGAGTCAGAGATGAGGCTGGTCAGGCCTCACCTTCCCAAAAGGAGTTCCTGAAAAAGAGGGCACTGTAGCCCAGGCACCACCAGCACTAGCCAGTGCCATCTGCCACCCATCTATACATGCACCATCCTTCTACCATTCAATGTTTAACTACCCGACTACCCATCCATCACCCATCCACCCATCCATCCATCTAACTATCCACCCACCCAGCCATCCACCCACCCAGCCATCCACCCAACCATCTAACCACTCACCTATCCATCCATCCCCCATCCATTCTTCCATCTGCCCATCTATCCACTCAGAATGAGCTTCCTACAGATAAGGTGGGCAAAACAGATCTGACGGAAAGAGGTAGGCATTCTTGGAGGGACAGATCTCAAAAGAACCTCAGAGATTTTCTTCCCCAGTCCAACACTCTTCTGCTCCAGATTAAGGAACTGAAGTCCAGAAATACTCAATAATTTCCCAAATATTGCACAGTTACTACATAAAGAGCTTGGAGCCTACCCAAGTAGCACACTTGCTCCAGATGGCCCAACAGGAATGAGGCATCGGGTCCGACAAACATTGTCATTGAACTTTGTGGTTTTTAAGAAAATAATGATTGGCCAATATTTAGTACTTTTCCTTTAAATTAAACTAAGCAACATCAAATGAGACCGAATTCTTCCAAAGTGCCAAGGATTTTCTTAAAAATGAATGTGGGATCCCATGACTATAAGGTTGCATGTGTGGAGGGGGGTCCAGAAGGCCAGCCACTGAAAAACCAAGCTCACAGCCCTCACAGCCAAGACAGGCATGGGCACCTGGGTTTAGGGATGCGGTGCATGCCTGACTCATTCAAAACAATCATTTCTCAGAAATTCCTTCCCAGATAATTAAAGTAGTCATCTGAGTGACACCCTGCCATAAACTGGGACATCTTCTATAGAATGTTAGTGCTAGATAATTATGTCTTTCCTTATCCCCAAGTTCACTTAAAAGATATGAGGTACAAGGAAAATCAAAGAAAAGAAAAATACATTTGGAAGCTGAGATAGCCCTTAGGATTCAAGAACACCCAGAATCCAGCTCTCCCTGCCTGCGAGCTGAGCCAGGAGGCCCTGTTCTTCCGGTGGGTCGGAGCGGGCCTGGTTTCCTACATCCCACAATGAACCCTCCCCAGCTGTTGCTGTGAGTGCTGGACGTTTTCTGAGTCCCCAGCCTGGAGGGGTTGCCTGCTCATGTGGGCAGCAGTCTGCAGACACAGCCCCTGAGCCAGCAAAGCCCCGGGCATAGCCCCTCGATCTCCAGGTGTTTGCCGCATAGTCAGCGGTGGGGTGATTATTACATGTGCCAATGACCAGGACTGCAAGAGAGCAGGACAGAGCACCCAGGGCTGGTCACTGCCTCCATTCTGCATCCTGAGCTTCCTCCCTGGGTTCTCAAGTCACAGCGATTGGTGTTTCTGGAGCCGAGATTCACAGTGGACACCAAATACACAGCAGTGACAAACAGGAAGAGCCTCTGCCCTCGGCAGAGTGTGCTCCACAGGTTGGCAGAGTCACGGGGCCAACTTGGCACAGGTGAGGAGGCCACGTGAGCCACTTTGGCCATCAGGGGAGGTGTCAGGAAGGAAGGCGTGCTTAGACGAGGCTGCCTGTCTCGGGGCCAGCAGGGACTGCCCGCCGCAGTCCCCCTCTGCTGACAGGCCTGCGCTCTATGTGGGCCCGACCCTGGGGTCCGGGAAGGGCAGAGAGCCCTCAAGGAAACAGGGACTCCTATGCATTCCTTGAGGGGATTGAACGGGCAAGAGCTGCCTGGCCAGAGGCTGAGCAGTGCCAGCTGCCCGCCGGCCTGCCCCCAGGGTCCACCCCTTCCCCTGCCCTCGCCGCCCCGCCCTTCCTGTCCTGCAGGTATATTGGGCACCTTCTGTATCTCCCACACTCCTCCCAGTGCTGGGGGCCGCAGGGGGCAAAACCACGCTGTTGCCTTCACGGAGCTCACGCTTGAGCTGGGGATACTTAATAATGAACTTACTAATTAAAAGGAGACAAACACTATGATTTATAAGTGACCTCTGCAGTGACACCAAATAAAAGGTGATATGAGTAAGGCTCAGCCTGTCTGTGGGGAAGGGTGAGAGGGACGGCGAGGACCCACTGACCATGGAGGATTGGGACTGCAGGGGACACGGGGCAAGTGTCCAGCCTCCCTGCCCTCAGTGCCATCCACCCGGGTCCCCCAGCAAGAAGACGTGCTCCTGAGGGGGGACCTGTGTGGATGTGACGAAGCAGGAGAGGCTCTGTCCCCTCACCAGGCTGAGGAGCATGGGCCCCGGTATCAGGCAGAGTGGACAAGTGCTTGCTCACAGGGTTAACCCAGAGGGCTCTAGAGGCCCATGGGGGAGGATACCAGGAATCCCAGCCAGTCGGGTGCCTGGAGTTGGCGGCACCAATGACAGAGCCCCTCACATGCCTGAACAAAGTCCCTTGCCCTGGACAGCAGGTGGGAAGGTGATTACTGCCTAGTGATCTCCAAAACTGCTTCTGCCCGTGAGGTTGCTTCCTGGCTGATGCTGCTGGCCCTAAGGATACTGCTCAGCCTGCTCTTTGCCGGTCAGGCGACTGAGAAGGTCCCAAGAGTGAGCCTCGGGTGGCAAAGGCCCCGTGTCCAGGGCGGGCCCAGCTCCTGTTCTGCTGTAGCCACTGCCTGTCTCTGCTGCCTGCCTTGCTGACCTCCCCCAGCTCCTGAAGTCCCCCCACCTCCTGCTCTTCAATGTGAATCCCCAGGGCAAACCTGTTTTCTGGTCCTTGTGGTTAAATTCGCCAGAGGCAGAACACACCAGCAAGCACTGCTGTCGTCTCCTGTGGTCTGTCACCCGAGCATCCGTGTGTGGGAGCTTGGGCCTGAGCAGAGGAGTATGGAGGTGACGGGACCTGTGAGAGGAGCAGCCTCAGGGGAAGACACTGTCACTGAAGGTACAGCTGGGAAGGAGTTCAGGGGGTCCTGCAGGGACCCTGGTGCAGGGACCTGGGGAGTCCTTGAGAGAGGACTGCTGTAAGACAGTGAGCCTGGCCCTCCCCACCGCGCCAGCCTCCCGTCTCACAGTGTGCGCCTCCCTCTCCCTGTGCTCCCAGTGATACCAGGGGTCCCCACCAGAGCTGAGCCGATGAGACTCTTTTCTCTGCGATGACTTGACTCTCATAAGATTGAGAACCGGGGCTTACGGTGGTGGATGGGGCTGGGAGTGGCCCAAAGGATACCACGCTGTCAACCTGGGATCTGAGGTGGGGCGTTGGATGCGATGGAAAACACCAGTAAGGAAGGGAGGCAAGGGTCCAGGCTGTGAGCAGATTAAAAGTCCACGCAGAGCTGGGGCTGTGCATTAAGGGGCAGGTGGGACCAGCAGATCTCTGCTCAGCCCACCCACAGAACCAATGGCCGGGAACCCCTCGAGCGGAGGTCCAGGCTGGGGACGCCCAGAAGGCAGCATGAAGGGCAGAGCCTCTTGCACTGGGGACCAGATTCCGCCCAGTCAGCCCTGCCCTCTCCGGGTGCCTCTGACGTTCTGAGCCAGCGAGGAGACGTCCAGGACAAAATGGAGAGGCTCAGTAGAGAGAGAAGCCAAGACCACCGCCCAGGGCCCGACACTGTGGAAAGCAGCCCAGGGCCACCCAGGGCAATGACTGAAGCAAAGGCAGCCAGTGCTAGGCGTCCCCAGAAGAGCCACCGCCTCCCAGCATCCAGGAGCAGAGGAGCCCTTGCCACCGAAACCTGGGCACCAACGTGCTTCTCCTTCTTGGTTCCGTACTTCGGGATTGGGTTGGGGAGGATCTAATACAGACTTTCATTATTCTTTAACAGATAGAGGAATTGTGACGGCTTTAAACTTTATGTAAACGAATTTCTACACTGTGACAGTTTAACTTATTGCTGACAAAGACAAATATTTGCTTTCTTTGGAACAAAGAAGGTGAGTCCTGACACTCTGTGTTTGTAAGACTATGAGGACAGACACATTCAAAGAAGGATGCCAAGGGCCCCTCCTTTGTCCTGGAAAAGGGAGAGCCAGAACCGTCCTTAGGACCAGGGTGTAGCCAATCTGATGAAGTGTTTGATATCAAGAAAAGATTTCCGGAAAGGAGACCAAAAGGAAAGTCACAGGGTGAGCTAGGTGTGGAGGCCCATGTCTGCAATCCCGGTGACTGGGGAGGCTGAGGCAGGAGGACGGCAAGTTCAAAGCCAGCCTCAGCAACTTGGTGAGGCCCTAAGCAACTTACCGAGACCCTGTCCCTAAATAAAAATTTAAAAGTGCTGGGGAGGTGGCTGTAGTAGAGCACACCAGGTTCAATCCCTGGCACCAAAATAAGAAAAGTCACAGGGCAAGAACCAGCAGCCTCTGTTCAATACCATATAAAAAGTTTGGTTCATACAGATCTGGATTCAAATCCTGGTTTGCGATCTAATGTGAATTATGGGCTTCTCATCTTTAAAATATATTCCTCACAATTTCAAAAAGTTGCAAATAACATGTGCAAACAACCTGGCACACACTTGATATTCCACGAGTGCTGGCCGTGACATTACACCTGTCTTCCTCCACATGCTGGGACAGTTACCACCCTTGGTCCTGGGCACTCGGTCCTCTGATGGTTACTCATCAAGAATCTATTCTTTACTCAACGGCATTTCCACGTGGTCACAGAAGAGCTTGCTGTGTGAGGGAGTCTATTTCGGAGCTGTGTGTGCTGTTCTGTTTACAGATTCTCTGACGTGGGCCGGGACCTCTTGTCTGGGCTTCATCATCTAACGGGGTCTGATGAGCATATCCTTGTTCTCCAAGTCGCCGGAAGGTTTAAGGCAGACCAGACTTTACACACACACGCACACACCTGGTTTCACATGAGGCTGACACTATTCCTGCCAGTGGGCATGTGCCCTCCCTTCCCTCCATGGGTCCTGCCTTGGGGGCCCCCTGAGGCTGTGGCCTGTCTCTCTGGGGCCCCCACCTTTGGAGCCCCAGCCAACATGCAGTGTGGGTAGGCGGCCACAAGAGGCACACGAGGGCCAGTCACAGCCACCAGCAGCAGGGGCCCCAGTGAAGGAGACTTGGATGATTCAGCCTGTGGCCAGGAGACCTGGAGTTGGGACCACGGGAAGCAGGGATGAGCCGGCCCACACCCCGCCCCATCGGACTGGCGAGCAATCAATGTTCTGCACCTCCAGGCTTCGGGGGCCAGAGGACATGCTCTTGGCCTGAGCTGCTTCCTCAGCTTGTCCCATCCAGGGACAGAACCCCTGGGGAACAGTCGCTGGAAGTGCCGTGACCTGGAGATAAGTGTGATGCCGAGCCTCCCATCATGACATACAACACACCGACGCCCTGTGGTGACTATGAAAGCCACATATGTCCTCCTCCCTCTCATGGCCACACACCTACTTCTAGGTACAAACGCCTTGGCGCCCCTCTGGTGACCCCCTTTGTCAGACACACTTCATATCCTTTCTGGATTGGCTTGCAGCACGTGAAGGGATTCCAGTCTTCCCAGGAGAGAAGTGGCCTGTGATTTTTCCTTTGTCCCCTGGCTTTGTCGTACGGCCACACTGAACACACAAGGGAATCGGCTCACAGCTCTGGTTGTACTGCTCTCCTGAAATCGGTGCTGTGCTCCTCGACTGCTGGACCTGCCTCTAAGAGCCCTTAGGCCTGGTGTTGGGTAGGAAGTTTGTTTTTGGAGTAGATTTAAGCTACAATCTGATGGCCTTGATATAGAAGTATGTTTGAATTCTCTATTTGTTCTGCTTTCATTTTAGATAAATTTTAAATCTTCTAAGTACACTAAACTATTCAATTTTGTACCATTACCAAATTGTAGCTTTTCTCCCTCTAAGATTCTGAGCTGACACCTTCCCCAGCGCTCTGAAGGCAGGCCCTTGTCCGCATCGTCCGAGGTTCCTGCCAACCCCCGCATCCTCCTGTGGGTCTCCTCTTTTCTCTCCTGTGAAGCTGTTCCTTCGGATTCATTTCAGTGTATCCAGATGCAGATTTGGGGTTGGGTCCTTGGTCCCAGAGGCTCATTGAGACCTCCGTCACCACGGACTCCCTGCC
Source organism: Callospermophilus lateralis (assembly GCF_048772815.1). NCBI lineage: Eukaryota > Metazoa > Chordata > Mammalia > Rodentia > Sciuridae > Callospermophilus > Callospermophilus lateralis. The sequence continues at coordinate 2,031,810 of NC_135318.1, read as the reverse complement.
ACTGAGTGCGCCGGGCAGCTCCTGTGCTGCTGCGTCCCCCTGGTGCACAGGGGTCACTCACTGTCCCACCTGCTCCTTCTGGAGCCTTCTCTTCTGTGCGCTGCACTGCATTCTGGGTGGTGTTTTAGATTGCCAATTACCGGCTTCAGGCTTCCACTCAGTGGGTTTGTACTTCACTCCTGGCAGCCCTAGAGTCACAGTGTTGATAGTCCACGAGTGCTGGCCTGACGGTTACACCAATCCCAGGGACTTCCTTGACATCTTCCTTTTAAACCGCTGTGGGAGTGCCCCCCTGTCGTGTGTTGGACTCCTTGTGGCTTGTTTTCTCTCTTTGCAACTTGGAGTTGTGACCACTGTGCCTGGCATCACCCAGACGTCTGTGCCCTCTGAGCTGAGCTCATTGGAGCCCTCTTCTGCCAGCCAATCCCGTTGGCATCTCCAGCTTGGGCTGCGTTTGGTGTGAATTTCTCAGCTCAGGAATTCCCACGTCCTGTAGGAAGCACAGACCCAGCCCCAAGTGCACCCTCACGTCAGCCTGCCACTGTTCAAATCCCAGGGAAAGGACTCCTTTCTTCCTTGAGCCTAGATTGAGGAGAGCAATGCTGCCTTGTGGCCAGTTCTCTATTTTCAAATGTTTTAAGAATCCAGAAGAGTGGGAAGGCTCAACCTGCATACACCCACGGCCCTGGAGCAGGGATGACATTGGCCACGTGGCTCCTCTGCGAGTCCTGCGTGGGTCCAGCTGGGGTGTGAGCCACTAGGACGTGAGCGGCTGGCCACATCACTCACACAAACCCTTCAGCATGCAGATTCTAGAAATAAGGCCGTTTCCCCACTTGGCTGTGATCTACCGTCCCGGCCTGTTCCATGGCCCCCACTGCCGGCACGGGGTCTTTTGTAGTTTGAGCTCTGATCCATTTCCCCCAGAGCGATTCCATGGAGGTCCCCACAGGGCGCTCGGCTGGGACCTGGTCTTCCCCTCCTCTCCTAATGCAGGAGGGAGGGTTTGTATTAGTTCATCCTTTGATGAGGCTTCATTCAGGGAGGGCAGGCCCCCGCCCGATGTGTGGCTCTTCCCTGAGTTGCACCACACCCAGGCGGCAGTCAGTGCCCTAAGCCCCATCCCAGAAAGACCCGCAGGAGCCGGCCTGGGTCAGCTGTGGCCACTAGCACACGCCAAGCAAGAACAGTGCCGCTGTGATGCAGGTCCCTCCCACGGGCAGCAGGACTGACCATGCCGAGAAGCAGCGCTCTTCAAAGCAATGGGCGCCCTTTAAATTTGTGTCTGGAGTAGTTATTTCGCAGCTCCCTCCACAGCCCTTGCCACACACCTGCACGCACAGGGCTCGTGCCTAGTGGCAGCTGAGCGCCCTCTCTCTACTGCTGATCACCTTCCTTCTGTCACTTTCCCTCTCTCCTGACCCTCACCGGCTGCCCGAGTCGCTGTGGTGGAACTCACTGCACTGACAGACGACGGGAGGAGGATGAGCCGACGAATGAAGATGGGGGAGGCTAACACGGGCTCCTGAGGAGCCAGTCCCTGGCCGTGGCTCACGGGTGTGCTGCCAGTCAGCTATGACACTCTAAGTGGATGCAGGAGCACCTGGTGGGATATGAACAGGACCCAGCCAAAGTAAAAGCAGTAGACGTGGGCCACCACCAACTTGCAGCCGCAAGGTCCCAGGAGGGGACAACCCTGAGCGTGCCCAGGCTGGAAGTGCCTGAGTGCCTGCTAGCAGAGGCACACCCACCACTGCTCCTGAACACTCCCAAATTCTTCCAGAATTTGGACAACTTCCAGAACAAATTCAAGATCACCGCTCTCTCTCTAAAAATTGTTCTCCTTATGGGTAAATAAGAGCAAACAGATTCAATATTCTAACATGAAAGTCCACTTCTAGAAATGAGAGTCTGAAGGTGAATCAGGGAGGCAGCATTGGCTACACTGCCTGGGCCAGCTGCCCCCCGTGCTCTGCCTTTGACACTGACCTGACCACGCAGCCCACCTGCGGGTGAGTGCATCAGTCCCATCCAGAGATGGATGACCAGGAGCTCAAGGGGCCAACAGCCTGCAAGTCCTGTTCAATGAAGGAGCTAGGGTGCAAATCCAGATCTCCATAGGCTGTAGTCCACCTGGCTGAACTCCAGGCCTCTTCCGTCCATCTCCATCAACAAGGCCACTGTGGACTGAAACTTGGGCCTCACGTCCTGGCTCCAATGTGGCCAAGCACAGCAGTTAAAAGTTTTTCTGGACTCAGTTTGCTCATCCATAAAGGGTGGAAGATGAAGCCCTGCGCTGGCTCCCCACAGGGCCTCTGTCAAAGCTCAGGGATTCCCTCTGCATACAGGTACGGTGAGCGCTTCTGGGTGCACACGTGGAAAGCACTGTAGCAGTTGCCAGAAATGCCAACTGGTGCTTTCCTGGGCACGCTCCTGATCACACATCAGATCACACACCTGGGGAGCATAAGCTGGTCATGGAAGGTAACCAGGCTGGGCAGCACACACAGAAGAGAGTTCTGCAACCCACGGGTCTTGCAGACTGGCGATCTGTGGCGCTGGTTTTGCAAATCGTTAAACATAACAGCAAATATAAAGCAGGCATTTCCTGCCCAAATTGAACAGGCGGAGTCAGAGGGTGACGTCGTGATTCCCCCTGAGAGGGGCCATTACACAGCACATTGCGTGGAGAGCTGGGGCATGGAGAGCTCCTGCCACAGGCGCCCCTGTGTGGGCACGCGGGCTATTCCCATAGGGTAGAATCTCCCTGCCTCCCGCGATCCAGCAGAGGTCTCCACGGTCCAGACCTCACTCCTGCTACCAGGAAAACCTCAGAGAAGCCATTACACAGAGCTGGGCAGCGTCTGTAGTCAGCCCAAGTCGGTTCCTGGGTCGCAAATCCCAGAAATACCTTCCCCACTGTGCCAGTGAACAGGTTCCAACCATGGGCAGACAACAACAGCCACTTCCCTCTTCTTCTCGGTTTGAGACCACACTCTTTTGTCCTTCCTCACTGCCTGGGACCACAGCTGGGCCCTGAAGATGCTCATGGAGGAAGGGAGAGAGGGAACAGGGAAGAAGACCTCAGGCGATGGAAGCCCACCCTCAACAGCTCACGATGCTGCCGTGGCAATCACTGAGGAGACCCTCGAAGACCTCGTGGTCAGAGGCGAGGTGTCCCCCCACAGCTCATGTGAGACAATGCAAGGAACGCTGGAGTTGAATGGTTGGCTCGTGGGTGCCTTAACCCAGTCGGCGCATTAATCCACTTGAATGGATTAGCTGGGTGGTGGCTGTGGGCAGAGGGGCTGTGGCTGGGGGGCTGCCCTTGGGGGTTACATTAAATACCTGGTGACCCGAGTCCCTCTCCTCTTCCTGATCGTCAGCGTCCTGAGCTGCTTTTCTCTTCTGCTGTGATGTCAGCCTCACCTCGGGCCCAGAGCGGTGCAGCTGGCCATCAGTGGACCGAGACCTCTGAAACCCTGAGCCCCACGTAAACTTTTCTCCTTTAAAATTGTTCTTGCCAGGCATTTGGGTCACAGTGGAGAAAACACTGGCCAAAGCAGAAGGCAGGCTGTCTGAAGTCACACACCACTGTCGTGGGCCGTGGCCAGTCTGAGTTGCCACAGTGGCAACAACAGATTCCACCTGCCGGGTGGACACCAGGGACTGCCCTCCTGGTGCTTAGTCCTCCAGCACAGCCATGGTCACCTCGACCCTGAGCCTCTGTCCAGACCCAGGACTTGGCATTGCCTCTGCCCCAGCACCTCGGTGGGTGTAACTGGCCAAGGCCCATCTCCTCAAGTTGGCCTGGGGTCATCCATTAGTGCAGGGCTGCCTCAGTCCAGCAGGGCAGCCTCAGTCCAGCAGGGAGGCCTCAGTCCAGCAGGGCGGCCTCAGTCCAGCACAGCTGCCTCAGTCCAGCAGGGCAGCCTCAGTCCAGGAGGGAGGCCTCAGTCCAGCAGGGCAGCCTCAGTCCAGCAGGGTGGCCTCAGTCCAGGAGGGAGGCCTCAGTCCAGCAGGGCAGCCTCAGTCCAGCACAGCTGCCTCAGTCCAGCAGGGCAGCCTCAGTCCAGGAGGGAGGCCTCAGTCCAGCAGGGCGGCCTCAGTCCAGCACAGCTGCCTCAGTCCAGCAGGGCAGCCTCAGTCCAGGAGGGAGGCCTCAGTCCAGCAGGGCAGCCTCAGTCCAGCAGGGTGGCCTCAGTCCAGGAGGGAGGCCTCAGTCCAGCAGGGCAGCCTCAGTCCAGCAGGGCGGCCTCAGTCCAGGAGGGAGCCCTCAGTCCAGCAGGGAGCCCTCAGTCCAGCAGGGTGGCCTCAGTCCAGCAGGGAGGCCTCAGTCCAGCAGGGCAGCCTCAGTCCAGCAGGGCGGCCTCAGTCCAGGAGGGAGCCCTCAGTCCAGCAGGGAGCCCTCAGTCCAGGAGGGAGGCCTCAGTCCAGCAGGGAGGCCTCAGTCCAGCAGGGAGGCCTCAGTCCAGCAGGGCGGCCTCAGTCCAGCAGGGAGGCCTCAGTCCAGCAGGGCGGCCTCAGTCCAGCAAGGCGGCCTCAGTCCAGCAGGGAGGCCTCAGTCCAGCAGGGCAGCCTCAGTCCAGCAGGGAGGCCTCAGTCCAGCAGGGAGGCCTCAGTCCAGGAGGGAGGCCTCAGTCCAGCAGGGCAGCCTTAGTCCAGCAGGGCAGCCTCAGTCCAGGAGGGAGGCCTCAGTCCAGCAGGGAGGCCTCAGTCCAGCAGGGCAGCCTCAGTCCAGGAGGGAGGCCTCAGTCCAGCAGGGCGGCCTCAGTCCAGCAGGGAGGCCTCAGTCCAGCAGGGCGGCCTCAGTCCAGCAAGGCGGCCTCAGTCCAGCAGGGTGGCCTCATTTTTTGGCAATGGAGCCCGATGCCTTTCTCCACGATATCGTGGATAAGTACTTGGTCCTTGTTCGTTTTTTGATAATGGAGTACCCTCTATGGTGGTTTGAGAACGGCATTCATTAGCCCCATGTCTCCCTCTACGGCATCGTGGGCAAATACCCGGTATTCTACTCCTTTGATACCTAGTTTTGTTAAGCCCTCTTCCTATGGGGCAATTCCTTTTAAAATGTCCTGTTTGTTCACAATTGTAGCATGTTCTTGGCTTGGCATCTAAAGCCTGTTTTATTGCAGCTGCCACAATTTGCCCTAGTTCATTAATGTCTCTGGCATCTAAAGCCTGTTTTACTGCAGTTGCCACGACTTGCTCTTATTCATTAATGTCTCTACATAATTTAATATATGTGTTTAAATCTTCATGTTTCCATGGTCTAATGATATCTCTGCACCAACGATTCACTTGGTCATAAGCCAGTTGTTTTATTAATGGCATTGCTTGTTCTGTATTCCCAAAAACTCTGGTAGCTGTTTGAATAAGCCTATCTACAAATTCAGCATAAGATTCATTAGCTCCTTGTATTATCTTAGATAATTGACCTTGTAAACCTCCATGTCCTTGTAAAGTCTTCCATGCCTTAACTGCATCTACAGCAATTTGTAAATATACACCAGGATCATATGCAATTTGTTGCTGCTGATCCTCATAAGGTCCCTTTCCTAACAACATATCTAGATTTCTCTGAGGATAACCAGCTGCTGCATTTCGCCTAGCCGACTCCTTGCAAAATTCCTCATTGGCAACCTTCCATAACAGGTATTGTCCTCCATTTAGCACAGCTTTACACATATTAGCCCAATCTGCTGGCGTCATGTTCAAGTTGGTAATGGATTCGACCAAGCTTACAGTGAAGGGTGCTTGAGGACCATAGGTTGTTACAGCCTCTTTCAGCTGCTTCACTGTTTTGAAATTTAAAGCATGGTGAATTTGCTGCCCTCCTACCTCAAATACAGGGCATGTTAATACTTTAGATCCTGTCTCAGGATCCCAACTATCAACTGCAGGGGTTGGGAGCCTCCCAGCATATGGAGGTGGCCTTGTCAGTTGGACACTTACGTCCTCTGGTGATAGAAAGGTGTTAGTAGCAATCTCCTTTTGTAACTTTCCCCCTGATGGCTTTTTCTGCTTTACACTTTCTTTCTCTGTCTGACTACCTTGAGAGGCCTTCTCTTTTACTTGAATGTTTCTACTATAACTATAATACAACCCAAGAAGATAACGCCAAACAAAACTGAAACAGAGTGAAACAAAATTGGAACAACAGAAAATCATTATAGCCTTTCTATCCTCCTGAAATGTCCATCCGTCCTTTCTCCCTCTCTGTTCCTCAGATGCAAGCGGTTTTTCTTCCATCTTACACATCTCCAGGGACAGGCAACTTAAAACAAAAGTGAAGCAAAACAAAAGAGGAAAATGGCTACCCAGTTTACTTACCCTCAGTCGCTCCCTGTGTGAGCCACCAAATGCCGCAGTCTGGCTGGGCACAATTCAGGAGCCACTTGTCAAAAGAAACTAACTTTATTTTTAGAACCACACACGCCAAACAAAACCGCTCCTCAGGAAAAAACCCTCAGAGCCCAACTGCCACCACCGGCTTCCCACCAGCCACACTCCCCAACCACCAGCCTCCACACCTCCCACAATCCTCTTGCTCTTGAGGCCGATTGGCTGGGTCGCATGGGCGGAGCCAAAAAGTCCCCCAATGAGCAGCTCTGTGGCCTGAAAGGGCAGGGAAACAGCCCAATGAGCTTCACCACAGAGGAGCCGATCAGCTAGATGTTGCTGGGGCCGCTGCGAGCCAATCATCAGCTGGCAGTCTGAAAGTTTGCTGGGGCCCCTTCAGCTCATCAGCTGGCAGTCTGAAAGTTTGCTGGGGCCGCTGCGAGCCAATCATCAGCTGGCAGTCTGAAAGTTTGCTGGGGCCCCTTCAGCTCATCAGCTGGCAGTCTGAAAGTTTGCTGGGGCCCCTTCGGCTGTGGCTCTCAACACCTCAGTCCAGCAGGGCTACTGTAACAAGACACCAGGCCCCGGGCAGCTTCTCAGCAACAGAAGCCATCTCTCACAGCTCTGGAGAGAATGTGTGACGAGGGAATATCGGCCCCACGTCCAGGCACCGTTGGACCCCCAGCAGTGGGACTTCATGGGGACGCTGAAGCTGGCATGCCTTTAGATCAGGAACATGCGGCCAGCTGAGACAGGGAAATGCACCCTCCACCTTAACACTTGACGGTCCTTCTCTTTTGCTTTCCCATGTGTCTCCTTCCAGAGGCTCGAAGGTGTCCTCCCTCTTGCCCCCACAGCCTGGTTGGAGGCACAGCCCTGCACCCCACTATCTAAGGCCAGAGTCCAGACCCCAGGATTTTAGGAAAACGTGACTCCACGAGGACCATCTAGAAAAGAAACTGGTGTCCTCTGGCCACCCAGAGTGAATCCCAGGCTACTCTCTTTTTCAGACACACATTAAACGGGGGTCGGGAGAGAAGAGCTCACCACAGCTGTGTCTCCCCCAGGGTTCCCAGTCCGCAGGCCGGGCCCCGCAGGCATCCGCTGGTCCACAGCCTCTGAGGGAAGCTCGGGCAGCAGCACCTCAGCCAGAGCTCTGCCGATGGAACGTCAGTGAGGTGCCCAGTTCAGGAGAACCATGGACCCGATCCTGCATCCAGGGGGCACCAGGGAGGCGCCCCAACACTGGACTCGCCCCGACTCAGAGTTCCACTCCTCAGCACCCACTCCTCACTCTCTCATCTTAGTGGAACTCAAAGTAAGTACATCCAACGCTTTCTTGTCTCGCCCTGCTTTGTGTTTTAACTTGAAGTCATTGAATATCAGAGAGGTAGGACGGGAAATGTCCCCAGGCACCTGGTGACCCCGCAAAGGCTCTTACCATGCAACCTGTAAGGCCTGTCTCGCTGACAGAAACCTCAGCCCAGCTCCATGAACTCCGACCCTTTCCCCAGAAAGATCAGCGATGGAGAGACATCAGCCAAGAGTCAGAAAGACAAAGCCCACTTCTGAAGATCTGCATTAATGGAAGATAAACACAGATGAGCAAAACCACAAAGTACCCAGGTCCCATTTGAAGATTGCAGGTCACTCTTCTCAACTTTCCTTACAGCCACCTTTTCCAGACATAGCTTGAGGCAGGAGGGAGACTGAAGAAGAGAGGAACACTATCATCTTCCTAAAACTGCCCGAATGCCTTTGCTTTTCCTTTCTCTGGAGGAGCACATCTGTAGCAGCCCTAATGGAGCAGCTCTCCTGTTAGGGGCTCGTGGACCTCTGGGAGTTCTGCTGAGCTCCTGAGCTGGCAGTGAAGTCACGGCTCAGCCCCTTCCTCTGGGGGAAGAATAACCACCCTCCCGCCAGGTGGGTGTCAGTGGGCACAGGGACACTCCCCACGACGGGCTTGGCTTTATTCCACCCACACCTGAGTGGGCCAGGCTGCAGAGCAGCATTCAGACACGTGTAAACACTGCTCTCCCAGCACCACCACAAAGCCAGGCCCCAGGAACCCCACTGATGAGAAGCCATGTCAGCCCTTCCCTCCATGCAACTTGGAGGCTGCCCTTCTGAGACGTCCCTGTGCCCATCTGCTCTTGCCTCTGTGAGATGAGCTTGGCTATAAACGGGAAGGACCACACTATGCACCCACCCTGGGTTCCCTTCCACCACAGAAGGGGCTGCTCAACAGCTGGGCTTGGGGAGACGCAAGTGGTTGGCCACTGACCCACATCCAAGTGCACCTCCCTTCCAAGGAGCCCTAGATGCTCTGCAAACTATCGGCCTCCCTGAGTTCCGACTTCCTATTTCACATGAAGGTATCGATAACCTGAATCATTAATGTATCTGAAGATTTTTGAACCTGTTCCTGAGCTCTGAAGGCAGAGACATGGTTTCAGACGTGCAAGCTTGGACAACCGGCTTCACTTTCCTAAGCCTCAGCTCCCTAGGGATCCCCCGCCAGATGCCACTGCTGTGGACATCACTATTGGACATCAAGTACCCAGTAAGAGGAGTGTGCTGCTGTTCCTGCCGTTTGCATGGAGGCTTTGTTACCAGGACGATGTTGTGATGCTGATCAAAGCCTCACATTAGGTGCTGAAGGACAGAAGGAATGCACACTGAGCCCAGCCCCGGGATGGCTCCCTGAACATCAGCCACAGCCGCTGGAGGTGTTGGAGACCCCGGGGGCTCCCCGTCACCTCACCCAGCTGTCCACAAGCCAGCACTGCCACCATAATGCCACGTCATTCCTCTGTCCCAGCACCCTCCTCTCAGGAGGTGCAGCCTGGGAGAGGAGGCCAGCCTCCCGGCCAGCAGTCCAGGCAGCTGGACAGCCCCTGTGGGAAAGGCCCACCTTCCTCCAGGGCTGCTCTGGCGCCTCCATCTCAGCTTCGCGTGTCTGAAAACAGTCTGAGCCCCCGAGCACAGGGGCACGTCTTCAGGGACACCTTCACACCTCTGTGCTTCTCCCCGCTGCCCCGTGCCTTTCCCTCCGCGCCTGGCGATGGGCTGCTGGGTCTTTGGTCCCAGACCCCGTGCAACCTCCTGTGCCCCTCCCACCCCTCCAGGTGCCAGCACCTTGCTCTCTCGTGTTTTTCTCTTCTCTGCTCAAGAGCGTCACTGTTAGAGACCTGGGCCGCCACAATCCAAGCATGCAAAGACGGTCAATGACCTTCTGGTAGCGGAAACCTGAGCCTGGAGCTCTGCCTGGAGATAATGTGAACTCCACCCTCGGTCACTCTCTGCCAGGCCAGAAGGACCCTGCACACAAGACTCTGTGACAGTGGTCACAGCAATCACAGAACAATAATAAATGAGCAGGTGCTGTGGGCTGTGCCCCAGGCCCACCCAACACACTCGATGTGGGTTCCTTAATTGTCATGGCCCAGAGGCTGAAGGTGAGGCCTCAGACAGCACTCCAGTGGACGCCACTGACTGCCTGGGCGCTCTAGGGAGGCTAAGACACCTTGGGAAGGGGTCTTGCCAGAGAGGCCTGGGTCATTTCCCCTAGGGACCAGGGAACCCCCATCTGGGAGGAGCGGCATTAACCAGCTGAGGGCCTGGAGAGACAGGGTCTCGTGGCGCAGTGAATCAGGGCCAGGCAGCCGCAGGGTTTCTGTAAGCTCCAGGTCTTCAGCGAGGGAACTTCACCTACCAAAATCTAATTCTTCCCCTGAGAGAGGAAGGTGAGCTCAGCCGCTGAGTGTGGAGATCAGTGCTCCTCACTCACACGCCCAGTTCCCCTGAGGTCAGGTGTGGCCAGCTGGCTTGTTCTGGTCCATTAATAAGGCAGACGTGACTGCACCTCTCTTAGACAGAGGCCCTCGAGAACGAATGAATAAGGGGCTGGGGCTGTGCTCAGTGGTAGAGCACTTGCCTACCATGTGTGAGGCACTGGGTTGGATCCTCACCACATTAAAATACTTAACTGATTAATTAAGTAAGGGTATAAAAAAAGGAATGAATAAATGATTCTCCATTTCCTCTTTCCTCACCCTGGTGGCAGGTGAGGCACCCGAGCCCCTGCCCACCAGAAAGGGCATATGAATAAGTAGGAAGAACATCTCAAGAGTTGAGGGCTGTTTGTTACTGCGGCACCGTGTGACTAGCCTGACTGGCACACGGGGCACTCCCAAGAGCCCGGCATAGTCAGGAGATAGAGCCATTAACAAAGCAGCTGATGGGGCCACTAGTGTCAGAAAGCAAGGCCCACCGGGAGAGCCGCCAGCCGCCACAGTTGGGTTTGTCCAAGGAGACCCTGAGAAGACAGGCCACCAGCAGTGAAGAACTGGGACAGGATGAGTGTGCCCACTCGACGCCACCGCACAGCCCACTGAGGGAGGGTGGTGTGCGTGAACTCACTTGCACAGCCAGCTCTGTCGGCCACAGGACTGCAATGACACAGCAGGGAAGGGGACAGGCCACTCCTCGTGCGCTCCTCTGGTATTTCTCTGGGGGATCTGGCACCAGGACAGACAGGTCCTAGCACATATTCGTGTGACGGGAACTGGCCGCTGGGGGTATCCAAGCCACACTCCTGGGGTTTCAGGCAGGCTTTCTGGCCTTTCAAGCCTCACTCCTGAGCCTGGGCCACGGCGTGGGTCAGCACACAGAGGGAGCGCGCAGCCAGCAGACAGGCCTTCCCAGCAGCCAGGAGCCCGCAGCGTGAGTGCCAGGCCCCTGCCACTCCTAGGGCCACCACAGCGGGAATTTCCCAGCCTCTCATCACGCGCTGCCACAACATGGTGCGTACGGAAGCAGCGGTCAGCACTGGCCCTCATCGTCCTTAAGTGGGAACTAAAAGGCACAGTCCTGGAACTCAGTTTCTAACGCCGGCACCACAAGGATCCAGAATGACGGTGAACTGATAAAGTATGCAAATGAGGCAGCGATTCATAGAATAGATTAGAATTTCCATTTCAACTGTTAGTTAAGCTGTACACATTTGTAAATGTAAACATTAACCCTCAGGAAAATATTTTTTAAACTGCGGCATAATTGGAAACTCTACAACTATGTATAACAGAAAAGGGATTGTACACAGAAGGGCCCCTTGTTGCTATAACTAAGAGGACAGTCCCGCTGCCTAGCTGCTGCCTCTGGGCGACTCGCGGGACTGCTCTGCTCTCTGGAAAACCACTTTGCCATTCTCTCCCCTGCAGGAGGCAGCTGCGCATACGTCCTCCCCTTAACAGAAGGCTTCCACGCAAGGACAAGAGCCAGCTTGGCCACCCGCGTCCCTCCTGCTGTCCAGCATGGTGACCCTTCCCCAGCAGCGACCTGCTGGGGTCAGGTGCATGGGCGCAGACTGCATGACGCGGACTGAGCTGCAGGAATTGAGTGGAGCAGCACTGACCTGCCCAGGGCGCTGGGATGTCCACGGGTCTCCATTCAGACTCCAAGTGGACACATCTAAATGTCCTCCGCTTCTGTTGGCAGGTGCCCAGACGAAGTGCCTCGGGCCAACATGGAAGTCAGATTGGGATTAGGAGGTGCCCAGGGTTGGAATAACCTGAGAACTAAATAAGCGCGGTGCCCTCTGTGACCCGGGCAGGGGTCCAAGGCCATCTCTGCTGGAGAGAAAGTGCCCCTGGGCCCTGAGACCCTCCCTCTCCCCAGCCCCCACTGAAGCCCTCTTTACAAGGAAAGCTCTCTGCTGAGGTGAGGTGAGCCCAGTGACGATGGCTTCACAATCTTCAAAAAGCTGCTGTGGCCCAGGATCACGGCCAGTCTCTCCAAAGAAGTGTTTTAGGAGCTATGTTGGGAAAAGTCGGTTTTCATGAAAGTCCACTGTGTGTCTTTTATCTGGCAATGAAGAACACACACCCTGTCCATCGATTTTACCCCCACTTGGCCCACACTGCTGGGAGCCTAAAGCAAAGCGCAACACTCGGGAGCAGCAGGCTACGCCGAGCTCCAGTCCTTAGGGGGGTTTTGCCGCGTCTCTTCTAGTTGACTTCCCCACCCCCATAGTCCCTACTGGCATTCTTTGAAAATAGCTTCAAGTTATTTTTGAGATTAGGAAGGCAACAAATAGTAAATAATCAAGAGAGAACAAATATCTGAGCTACATTAAAACTACTAAGCAAGAAAAGCAAAGTCTACTGTGCATCCAGATGCTGTGATAGCCCCCAAGTCCCTTCATGTCCTGCCAAGAGACATGAGCTAACACACACGACAGCTGGCCCTGGGGTGGGATTGAAACTTAGGGTGCAGTAGAAGAAAACAGTTTGCCAAACGGCACTCATGGCTGTCCCAAAGACCCCGGGAACAGGGACCACATTCCCGGGCACCTTGAGGTACTCCAGTCACCTCTTCAAGGGACTTTTAATCAGCAAGAGAAGAAGGGGAAGGAAACCACCTTAGGGTGGTACCCTGGCTCCCGGGTTTGATGTACCTTGTCCCACCTTCAGTCGTCCTGTGGGACAGGTGCCAGGAGTCTCCTTCTATAATGAGGCTCGTTTTACTGCAGCATAGAAACAAGCAGTCTGCCCAGCATCACCAAGCGGAGGGCGGTCACTGACCTTCCACCCCAGGAGGTGCCCCTCCACTGAGAACCTCGCCGTCCCTCCAGAGGCCCTGTGTGCTTCACCCTCACTACAAGGTCCCCTTCTCCCACCGCCCTGGAACGGTAGTCAGAAGCGGGATCTGCCTTTGAAGGTGAAGAGCTGGAGCCCAGAGGTCATGCGCCTCGCGGTCCCGCTCACCTCTGAGATCTCAGGGCGGAGCTCGTCTAGGCTCAGCTTCCCTGTGGCTGTCCTCTCAGAAGCAGGACCCTGCGCCTGCAGGCCACACACGCTGCCCGCCCCAGGAGAGGGTGCCCTCAGTGCCCACCTGCAGCTGCCCACCTGGAGCACCGCACCACTTCAAGCCCTCCCTCCACTCTGGGCTTAGTCCAGTGTCACACGAAGGAGGTTTGGTGAGTCCTGGGGACAAGCCGAAAAGCACGTGCAGCCCGCAGATGCAGCTTCACTGCTTCCGGCCTGTGTGCCCAGCTCTTAAGCCTCAGGAAATAACCTTCCTCCTGCCTCTTTCACAAGACAGCGGAGTCGAGAAAATGGCAACAGTCGTGGAAAGAGGAGGTCACCCGGGTGTCCGGTGGCCTCCAAGAGGCAGCTAAGAGCCGGGAGAAAGTCGAGGCTGCTGCTGAGCCCGTCAGCCAGCACATCCAGGTCTAGGAAATCCCGGTGCCCGCCTCCCTCCACGGGCTGGCACGTTTCCAGCCACAGGATGAATGAGCATTCCGCCACCTAACCCCGTTGGCACTTCCTAAATCAATATTAATGGAAACCCTCAGGCAATCGATATGCAGGCGGACTCCCCGGACGCAGCTCCTGCCCACACGGCAGCAGCCCCCTCCCAGCTTCTGATGAACCCAGAGAGACACAGCCCTGCTGGACACGCTCGACACCTTCCAGGAGCCCAGTGGGGTCACTTCTCACAGACCTGTTAGGGGGAGAGGCTGACCCCTCACAGGACCTGTCGGGTCACAGTCGCCACTTCAACCTGGCACCCTCCTCAGGGACTGGGTTAAAGAATCATAAACAGAGCAGGCTGTTGTGTCTGTGTGTGTGTGAGTGTGTGTCTCTGTGTGAGTGTGTGTCTCTGTGTGTGTGTCAGTGTGTGTCTCTGTGTGTGTGTCTCTGTGTGTGTGTCTGTGTCTCTGTCTCTGTGTGTCTGTGTGTCTGTGTCTGTGTGTCTCTGTGTCTGTGTGTCTCTGTGTCTGTGTCTGTGTGTCTGTGTCTGTGTGTGTCTGTGTGTGTGTGAGTGTGTGTCTCTGTGTGTGAGTGTGTGTCTGTGTGTGTCTCTGTGTGTGTGTGTGTCTCTGTGTGTGTGTGTCTGTGAGTGTGTGAGTATGTGTCTATGTGTGTGTGAGTGTGTATGTGTGTCTCTGTGTGTGTGTCTATGTGTGTGTGAGTGTGAGTGTGTGTGTGTGTGTGTGCAAGTTCCACTGATCTGGCAGTTCTGGTAAATCTCATCCCAGCTCCGTGAGGCGGGAGACGGGGACGCTGTGGTCCTCTGAACCCCAGGCGAGGCAGAGGCGGACCGCTCACCAGGCTCCATGGCCGCAGTACGCCAGGGGCTAGGAAGGGCTCCAGGAGGACAGGAGGAGAGGGCAGCCTCCCGCTCTACTGCGACACCAGGCCTAGCCTCCTGTCCTGTGCAGCTCCAAATCCCTGCATGGTGGACGGAAGCCAGGGCCTGCCCGAGAGCCCACTAATGACTGGAACTCTGAACCAAGGGATGGTGAGCAATCGGGATGAAGAGCAAGGGAACGGGAGCCGCAGGAGGTCGGCCGGGCTTTGCTGTGTGAGTAGCTGAGTGATTTTGTGCAAGCGACTTAACCTCTCTGCGCCCGTTTTCTCACCTGTAAATTAGGGACAACTCAGCGAGTCCTGGGGAACTCAGTGAGCGTTAAATGAGATCAGGAGAATGAAAGGCAGATGAGGCCTTGCCGAGAGAGGATTCAGCCAAAGGTACTGATCATCACTCCCGCCTGGGAGCGTTTGATTCTGCAACATCAGTGGCTCTCCTTTTCTCACCCGTTTAGAGTAGAGGACAGAGGCCGGGAGGCAAGGCCGGGAGCAGCCGCGGAGCTGCCACACGGGCTCCTCTTTCTGCCGGTCCCTCTGGTGGCTCCACTGGTCTTCTGGGGCGGGGCACCTTGGAGAAGAGCTCCCACAGCCGGGTTTCGAGGCTTCGTGGAACACGGAGAACGGCTGGGCTGGGCATCTGCTGCCAAGATTGCCCTGTCCAGGTCCCAGCTACAGCGTGAAAGCCCAAGGCAGCCACAGCCTTGCAGAGTGTGGTGTGTCCCAGCCCGTGTTAGGTGGAGTCCTGAGGACACGGCCATCACGCCTGCCCTACTGTTCACGGGGAAGGGCAAGGGGAGGTGGCGCTCCCTACGGGGTCCACCCCATCAACCCAGACTTCACCCGAGGGCCCTGGCCAGGAGTGACATTTAAGAGACTGTCAGTCGGAACCTGTGAGTGGGTTAGGAGCCTCTGAGCATCAGAGATGTCCCACATCATCTCAGAGGCCACACAGAGAAGGAATGCTGGAGGTCACATTTGAATTCCTATCTGTCACTGCCTCTGAGCGGCAATGACCCCCAGCTTCCCGGGACCCTCACTGCAACGGGCTCATGAGCTGCCAGGTGGGAGCTCATTCCAAGCACTGCACCCTCTCCTGGGGAGTTCTGTCTGAAACCTCGGGTCCTATCTGGACCAGTGCTTCTGCTCCTAAAATAAGCTGCAAAATAAAACTCCTGTTTGTGTTGGTGAATGAAAACACCCAAAGAATAAAAGGACATGTTTTTTAAAAGAAAGAAAATGCATCAGCTCTGGATCTAAATTACCAAATGGAGAAACTATTGAGTTGTGTAATTTAGAGTCGCTCTTTTTCCCAGGAGAAACAGTTTAGGGATGAGAAACAAGCACAGACTGTCTGCACCTGGACCAGTTTCCAGAGGCCTTTGTCCCAACCAGGTGGGGGGATGGGAGGGGGGGAGGGGAAAGGAAACAGAACCTGAAGCTCGGTGGGTGGGTGAACAGTGCCATCTAGTGGCCGATGAGATAACCTGCCGCGTGTTCTCCCAGCAAAACTGCCCTCCCCAGAATCTTGCTCTCCAACAGATCCTTACTGAGCAGCAGAGCAGTTGGCTGTTATTCCAGACCCTCCAAATCCCTCCCAAAACCAACCCGAAGAAATAACTTCCTTTTCTAAGACTAAGGTGACCTAGCCAGAAGGGTCAGTAAATCAAGGGACATAAAGGCCGAGTGTGGGTCTCGCGGCCCCACCATGGGGACCCCATGTTGTTCAAATCACGGCTGTCGGCAAATTTCGGACATTCTCACACTCCAGAAAGTGGTCTGCTCTGATCTCCTCCGACTGTCCTCCGTGCCTGGATGGGGCCACGGTATCTTGCACTGTCGTGACGAGTGGCCTCCACCTTCATGATTCCCTCTGGGGAAATGGACCCCAGGAGAAGGAGGAAAGAGCAGGCTGCCCACCACGGGATCCAGGAAGTGGTCAGCTCCACTGAGGAGGAGGGGCCTGTCTGTCCTTTTTCTCCCTCTCAGGCCTGCCGGGAGGACTACGTAAACCTCTTCACCTTCTATTCTTTGGAGTAACCTCTGTGAACAGGGCCCACCTCCAGGTGTGTGCCCAGGTGTCGCCGATCATGGCGTCTCCTCCCTCCTCAGCTCCAGTCCCCTCCACAGTAGGAAGTAAGGGTGCCCTGTGGACTTCCTCCAACCCAGCAGCTCTGTCCCTCCACTTCCATCAAGGTCACAGGCAAGAGCCCAGAGTCCCTCCCCACATTCACCATCTAAATATAAAGCTTGGTCTCAAACACACAGATGGAGTCACCTGTGCCAGGACATTGAATCACAGGGCACTGTGGTTACTGGGCGTGGTTGCTGAACTCCATGAGTGGGTCTTGCACCAACCTTACTATTTCATTCAAAACCAAATTCTCTAAATTTAATGGTGCCTGGTTCAAAATGGTGGTATGGACAGCTATTCCAAAATCGGGTTCCATAACCATTTCAGTTGCGCCAGCACCAATTCAAAACAAAACAATCATCTTTTTCTGGTGCAGGGTTGCAGGGCTCACCTAAACCTGGGAATGGGCATGGCAAGAGGGCCTGGCACCTTCCCTGGTTATTAGCCACAAGTAAACACAGAATGCCCCAAAGACCAGGTGGTCTGACGGAATGACAACCCGTTGGTCTCAAGCTCCCCACAGGCTGAGGCGACACGAGCAACTTCAAGGCAGAGGAGGATTTAGTGTGTGTGACATTTAATTTTAATATGACCTCACTACTGGCTACATGAATAAAGGCATTTGTGAGTTATTAAAAGTTGCAACTTAAGAAAGATAAGAAGTGCTCAGAGTTCAAAACCCATGACTCTTGGACTTCAACCACATCTCGTAGCCAGGCCAGCAGCCTGCTGCCAGAGAAGCAGTTAATATTTTGGAATAAAGCAATTCTTTGTCTCAGTTGAGGCACTAAGATTCATATTCTGAATTATGTTTATCACAATAAGAAAATCAAGCAAGGTCCAGTAAAAGTGTTTAAAGATTCTCTTCTCTGAAAACCAGGTGTGTTTAGAAGCCCGATCCAGTGATGGCCCTGCTGAAGTCAGCAAGTCAAAGCACACTGCACGCCCACGTCCACAGCAGCGCTGGTCGCAGGCCAGGGACTCAAACCACATGTTGAAAATGCACACGTACGCACAGTGGGATGTCACTCATCCCCAAAAGCATGTGATCCTGTCGTTGATGGTGACATGAACGGACCCAAGGGACACTGTGCTAAGTTTGTGATGGAAGACACAGGAGGACACTCAGAAGTGCATCTAGTGGGCTGACCTGGCTGGGGTCAGAGTGGCTGGTGGTTCCCAGAGCCAAGGAGCACAGGGGAGGAGAGAGAGAGGTCGCGTCATTGTTGGATGGGAAGAACAAGTTCTGGTGCTCTCTGGAACAGCAGAGTGAGAGCAATCAACACCCATGTGTCACAGGTCCCCAAACAGGGCAGGAAAGACAAGAGCGTAAGGAGATGGTGGACATCCTGATGACCTCGAGTCACCCGCACGAACTGGAACATCCCACGCAACTTCAGAGCATGTGCAAACATGTCAATCAAAAAAGGTTGAATGTGGACTTAAATACAACATTCTTTAAGCATGTTGGAGGGAATCAATATTTCTTCCTACCTTGTGTTTTTCTGTGTAAGCCCTCAAAAAATATAGTTAAAGGATTTTCTTAAAACTACGATACTTATCTTCTGGATCAAAGTGTACTCATGAAGGGATCTATGAATTCAGCATTGGTGTGATTCCACAACAGACGCTGTGCACAGCCCTAGGCCGGTGTTCTGAACCCAGAGCGTGATCCCACCTTGGGTCCTTACGTCTGCAGTCTGCCGGGTAGACGGTTCTTCCCTGAGGTTCATCTCCAGCCACGGGCTATGAGCCAGATGGGCTTAAAGCTCCTCTGTCAGATGAGAAGACAGAAGCTCGGAGAGTCCTTAGCCTCATAGAGAACCTCACGCTTGCTCTATGGAAGCTGACACACGGTCGCTACTCCACCTGTGGAATTTGTTCCAAGACCCCATAGATCCCCCAAATCGATGACAATACCAAACCCTGTATACACAACATTCACTCCCACAGGCCCTACAGCTCTGTCCCAGCACCAACCTTCCCTTGCATACTTATGCCCTGGTGCCTCCTTTGGATCACTACTCTTGTGCATTGGAGCTATCATTAGGTAAAACAAGGGTTACTTATGCACAAGTGCAGCAGCACTGCACAGTCCATGTGATAGTGCAGATAACTACCAATGACTAATGGGCAGGTAGTGTATACAGCGTGGATACACCGCACAAAGGGAAGTCTCACCTCCCAGGCAGGATGGAGCTGGGTGGTATAATACTTCACCACACTATTCAGAACAGGGCACAATTAAAACTCATGAGTTGTTTATTTATAGAATTCTCCATTTAATCGCAATTGACCATAAGGAACTGAAACCATGGAGAGGGAAATGGTGTGTAAGGGGGACCATGCACCGTAGTCATCAGGTACTTGATCCACCTCACATTTAAAATAGAAGACCTGTGCTAAAAGCTACAGGAGTGGAAGCCCTGGCCTTCCCTGGGTCTGATGGCTCAGCCAAGCCAGGTGAGTGTCCCCCTAGCTTGTCGGGATGACTCAGGGCAAGGAAGCAATCAGGGGGATCGCATTCCTGTGCTGGGGTCCAGAGCCTGGAAGACAAGAAAGTGGGGAAAATCAGGAAGGAGACAAAGAGAACGATTTTGATGGCAGTCAAAGCAGGTGAGGGCCCAGGAGGCTGGTGTCCATGTGATACAGGACACGGGGCAGGGCATGGGAAGGGTACATGGTGCAAGGGTTGACTTAGGACACTTTGAAGCTCCTAGTTCCACAGGAGAACTACAGAGGGGAACTAGAGAGCCCTGGCAGCCTGGTCAGAAGGGCTCCAGGAACGAGAATGACCACGTGCCCCACACCCAGGCCCTGGTGCAGGTGAAGGGGCACATGAGCGCCCGCCCTGAGGAGGGCTGTGGTCAGCTTCCTCTGCGCCTTCCCGGGGCTTCCATGGAATCCCAGCACATGCCTCTCTTCATTTCAGCTTTTGCATTAATTCAACCTGCGGGAGACATCACAGCACTGAAGAGACGCCCCACTTCCAGAAGCCCTGCTGCCAGGCCTCCGCCGGCTTGTCCATATTTAATCAAAAGCACCCAGTGCCTGCGTTCCAAGCCCCCTCCACCACTGTGAACCGCAGCCCTCCACAGTGCTGGGCAGATGACCTCAGCCAGACAGGGTGGGGGATGCAGGACTGAGCACCACGCTCAGTGTCCTTTGTAGCCCAGCACAACCACGTAACAGTGCTGCGGTCATGGCCTGGGATGTGTGGAGAGGAGGACAGAGTCTCCTCCACTCCCCGCTGTTGCCCGGTCCATTGACAAAACTGCAATCAAATTCATCTCCAGCCAGTGGGAGGACGCACGTGTATTTTTAGGTAAAAACCACCAAAAGGTGCATAAGAAAAAGAAGGGAAATGAGCTGGAATGACCTCAATTTAAGAAAATAGTAAAAATTTAGCATTTTAAAAAAATAGCAAAGAAAATGAGTAGAGGTAGGACAGATGGATGACTCTCCAGCCTCCCCTTTCAGGAACGTCATTAAGCAGAGTGACTCGTCTTTTTAATGATGAATGGGCCTATTAATCCTGAATGGTGCATGCTTCCGAGATGTCAGGGGGTCCCTTGGGATCCTTCGAGCAGGTCGCCCCAGGCCCCTGCCCCAGCGCTGGTGGCATTGCCGTCTGCTCCTGCCACCATGTGGTCTGTGGCCACAGGGCCTGCACCTGCAGGATAGGACAGTGCCCAAGGGCTAACGCCTGCATTGATGTGCCAGGGCTCAGGACGAGGAAACCTGCCTCTGTGTCCTTAGTAGACCCAGAAGTCGGACCAGTCCTCCCGGCTCTGTGAGGCAGCAGAGAGAGCAAGGGGCAGCCGAGGGCAGACGCAGACCCTGGCGGACCTGGCTGCGCCTCCTGGGAAGGGCGGCCTCGGGGCCGAGTCTGAGTTCTGGTGAGAACGTTATCTCAGGTGCGTGTAGACTGCAGCCAGATCCCGTGGTCCCTGCAGCCCGTGTGCTGGTGGATAAGAAAGGACCGTGGTTCCAGATGACCAGATACCATGACCACCTCAGGTTCCTATGCAAGAAGAGCCCTCTCTCTCACAGGGCTTATTTGTAGTGTGTTCCAAATAACAAACCAACACCATAAAGCATATTTTTCTTTTTAAAAAATAAGCATACTTTTCACTTAAAAGAAGCAACAATACTGACATTATTGACATTAAAATAAATCTGTCCCTTCAACCGAACTGGCTCTTCAGGAGGAGTGGTGGGGTTCCAGAAGGTTCCATTTGTGTATAAACGTGAACAAACCAGGGGCCCGAGAAGGGGGAGATTAAAGGACTCATTTTATACTTTTTCAAACTGAAAGAATGTGGTTTTGCTCTCAGTTGGGGGGAGTTGCTATCATAGCAAGAATATCAGTGCTCCCATGAGCTTCGTGGGGACCCTGACCCACACTCACATACAGGGTGGTGTGGGCCTCAGAGGTGTACAGTGAGAAGGAAAACTCTCAATGATCGGAGTGGGAAAATGGACAGGCTGGGGAAAACCTCCGCGTTAGCTGCCAGTTTTGCAGCAAAGTGGCCCAGTCTCCAGTGGGCCTCCAGCTGTAGCCCTAATAAATCTGACCCCGTGAGGGGACAGCCCCGTCCCACAGTGAGCAGCCCGTGCCTCCACACTGGGCAATGCTGACCTCACAGATGCCCACTCCCACTCCGCGCATCGTCACACCGGCTACATTCATCTCCACCTGATTATCAAGTTGCAAACGGGACCAGTGCCAAATAGCAACTTCTGTTACAAAATCGCTCGCACATCTAATTCCCACGGGTAAGAAAAACCCTGTGAGACTTGGAGGGCCCACCTCCTCCCTGAATGCAGCGCTGGTGAGCCAGTCCAGCCTGGGGTCCAGGCAATGTCTCCAGCCTGGTGTTAATGAGGTCTGGTCAAGGCTCAGGGAAAAGGGACTCATCTCTGGTCCCAGCCAGAGTGTCCATTACCCAGGAGGCATGCCCAGCTCCCTTGGAGTATCAACCAATGGGAAGACTGGAGTGTGTGGTGAGAGGTAGGGCCGCCTCCTGCGTGGCTCGGACAGAGGAGATGCCCCGACTGCCAGGTCTCGTCCTGGGGCTCACCTCGTGCTTAGGGGCAATCACCTAGGCAGGGACGCTGGGCTGGTGTTGGCACAAACATGCCTTTCTCAGGTAGGTTTTCAAAAGGCCTGAGCAAGGGGAGCCAACACTCTCCAGTCCTTGGATACAATGAAAAGAGGGAGTAATGGTGTCCGGGGCCGTGGCCCCCGGCAGCCAGAACCCAGGCCCATCGTTTCATTCCAAGAGGCCCTGGAAAGTTCGTCTAGTACCGTGCAAGGCTCCTCTGATGCAGTTCTGGGCTATTCTACACGGCAGGGATGGCAGACGGCACTCAGCAATGTCCACAATGTCCACCACAGTCTGCAGCCCAGCCATTCGTGGAGGTGAGCCCCAGCCCTGCAGCTAAAAGCCCGGGTCTCATGCTCCTGTCAGCCTGGGTCTCACCCCGTGACTCAACACAACGTGGCACTGAACTAGCATCATAAATCTCATTTCTTCAGCTTGTGGTCATAATTATGCTACATAATATGGGCCATCACCTATGGACAGTCACCCATGTCATGTTGGGGGCTTCCTATGCTCACCTTCCAGGTGACATAGGGAGGTACCTAATGCAGACCCAGGCCTTCCCAACTCTCATGACCCAGGACCACCCATCTCAGAACAGATTAGTGGCACTGTCTCACCTCTGGCTACAGAAACCAAGCCCTCGAATTTACTCTGAGGCAACACAGCAGGGAATGAGGGTAAAGGAGAATAGACAGTAACGTGAGCTGGCCATCAGGGAGATGGAGATAGTAAAGTGAGCAGGCAGTCAGGGGGATGGAGGTAGTGACGTGAGCAGGTGGTCAGGGGGATGGAGGTAGTAACAAATACAGGCGGTCAGGGGGATGGAGGTAGTAACGAGTACAGGTGGTCAGGGGGATGGAGGTAGTAATGAGTACAGGCGGTCAGGGGGATGGAAGTAGTAATGAGTACAGGTGGTCAGGGGGATGGAGGTAATAAGGTGAGCAGGCAGTCAGGGGGATGGAGGTAGTAATGAGTACAGGCGGTCAGGGGGATGGAGGTAGTAATGAGTACAGGCGGTCAGGGTGATGGAGGTCCTAACGTGAGCAGGCAGTTGGGAGGATGGAGGTAGTAATGAGTACAGGCGTTCAGGGGGATGGAGGTAGTAATGAGTACAGGCGGTCAGGGGGATGGATGTAGTAACATGAGCAGGCGGTCAGGGGGATGAAGGTAATAATGAGTACAGGTGGTCAGGGGGATGGAGGTAGTAATGAGTACAGGCAGTCAGGGGGATGGAGGTAGTAACGTGAGCAGGCAGTCGGGAGGATGGAGGTAGTAATGAGTACAGGCGGACAGGGGGATGGAGGTAGTAATGAGTACAGGTGGTCAGGGGGATGGAGGTAGTAATGAGTACAGGCAGTCGGGGGGTGGAGGTAGTAATGAGTACAGGCGGTCAGGGGGATGGAGGAAGTAACGTGAGCAGGCAGTCGGGAGGATGGAGGTAGTAATGAGTACAGGCGGTCAGGGGGATGGAGGAAGTAACGTGAGCAGGCAGTCGGGAGGATGGAGGTAGTAATGAGTACAGGCGGTCAGGGGGATGGAGGTAGTAATGAGTACAGGCGGTCCGGGGGATGGAGGTAGTAATGAGTACAGGCGGTCAGGGGGATGGAGGTAGTAATGAGTACAGGCGGTCCGGGGGATGGAGGTAGTAATGAGTACAGGCGGTCAGGGGGATGGAGGTAGTAATGAGTACAGGCAGTCAGGGGGATGGAGGTAGTAACGTGAGCAGGCGGTCAGGGGGATGGAGGTAGTAACGTGAGCAGGCAGTCGGGGGGTGGAGATAGTAATGAGTACAGGTGGTCAGGGGGATGGAGGTAGTAATGAGTACAGGTGGTCAGGGGGATGGAGGTAGTAATGAGTACAGGTGGTCAGGGGGGTGGAGGTAGTAACATGAGCAGGCAGTCAGGGGGATGGAGGTAGTAATGAGTACAGGCGGTCAGGGGGATGGAGGTAGTAATGAGTACAGGCGGTCAGGGGGATGGAGGTAGTAATGAGTACAGGCGGTCAGGGGGGTGGAGATAGTAATGAATACAGGCAGTCAGGGGGATGGAGGTAGTAATGAGTACAGGCAGTCAGGGGGATGGAGGAAGTAACGTGAGCAGGCAGTCGGGAGGATGGAGGTAGTAATGAGTACAGGCAGTCAGGGGGATGGAGGTAGTAACGTGAGCAGGCAGTCGGGAGGATGGAGGTAGTAATGAGTACAGGTGGTCAGGGGGGTGGAGATAGTAATGAGTACAGGCGGTCAGGGGGATGAAGGTAGTAATGAGTACAGGCGGTCAGGGAGGATGGAGGTAGTAATGAGTACAGGTGGTCAGGGGGGTGGAGATAGTAATGAGTACAGGCGGTCAGGGGGATGAAGGTAGTAATGAGTACAGGCGGTCCGGGGGATGGAGGTAGTAATGAGTACAGGCGGTCAGGGGGATGAAGGTAGTAATGAGTACAGGCGGTCAGGGGGATGGAGGTAGTAATGAGTACAGGCGGTCAGGGGGATGGAGGTAGTAACGTGAGCAGGCAGTCAGGGGGATGGAGGTAGTAACGTGAGCAGGCAGTCGGGAGGATGGAGGTAGTAATGAGTACAGGCGGTCAGGGGGATGAAGGTAGTAATGAGTACAGGCGGTCCGGGGGATGGAGGTAGTAATGAGTACAGGCGGTCAGGGGGATGGAGGTAGTAATGAGTACAGGCGGTCAGGGGGATGGAGGTAGTAATGAGTACAGGCGGTCCGGGGGATGGAGGTAGTAATGAGTACAGGCGGTCAGGGGGATGGAGGTAGTAATGAGTACAGGCGGTCAGGGGGATGGAGGTAGTAACGTGAGCAGGCGGTCAGGGGGATGGAGGTAGTAACGTGAGCGGGCAGTCGGGGGGTGGAGATAGTAATGAGTACAGGTGGTCAGGGGGATGGAGGTAGTAACGTGAGCAGGCAGTCGGGGGGTGGAGATAGTAATGAGTACAGGTGGTCAGGGGGGTGGAGGTAGTAACATGAGCAGGCAGTCAGGGGGATGGAGGTAGTAATGAGTACAGGCGGTCCGGGGGATGGAGGTAGTAATGAGTACAGGCGATCAGGGGGATGGAGGTAGTAATGAGTACAGGCAGTCAGGGGGATGGAGGTAGTAACGTGAGCAGGCAGTCAGGGGGATGGAGGTAGTAATGAGTACAGGCGGTCAGGGGGATGGAGGTAGTAACGTGAGCAGGCGGTCAGGGGGATGGAGGTAGTAACGTGAGCAGGCAGTCAGGGGGTGGAGATAGTAATGAGTACAGATGGTCAGGGGGATGGAGGTAGTAATGAGTACAGGCGGTCAGGGGGATGGAGGTAGTAATGAGTACAGGCGGTCAGGGGGATGGAGGTAGTAATGAGTACAGGTGGTCAGGGGGATGGAGGTAGTAATGAGTACAGGCGGTCAGGGGGATGGAGGTAGTAACGTGAGCAGGCAGTCGGGAGGATGGAGGTAGTAATGAGTACAGGCGGTCAGGGGGATGAAGGTAGTAATGAGTACAGGCGGTCCGGGGGATGGAGGTAGTAACGTGAGCAGGCAGTCGGGAGGATGGAGGTAGTAATGAGTACAGGCGGTCAGGGGGATGAAGGTAGTAATGAGTACAGGCGGTCAGGGGGATGGAGGTAGTAACGTGAGCAGGCAGTCAGGAGGATGGAGGTAGTAATGAGTACAGGCGGTCAGGGGGATGAAGGTAGTAATGAGTACAGGCGGTCCGGGGGATGGAGGTAGTAATGAGTACAGGCAGTCAGGGGGATGGAGGTAGTAATGAGTACAGGCGGTCAGGGGGATGAAGGTAGTAATGAGTACAGGCGGTCCGGGGGATGGAGGTAGTAATGAGTACAGGCAGTCAGGGGGATGGAGGTGGTAACGTGAGCAGGCGGTCAGGGGGATGGAGGTAGTAATGAGTACAGGCGGTCAGGGGGATGGAGGTAGTAATGAGTACAGGCAGTCAGGGGGATGGAGGTAGTAACGTGAGCAGGCGGTCAGGGGGATGGAGGTAGTAATGAGTACAGGCAGTCAGGGGGATGGAGGTAGTAATGAGTACAGGCAGTCAGGGGGATGGAGGTAGTAATGAGTACAGCCAGTCAGGGGGATGGAGGTAGTAATGAGTACAGGCAGTCAGGGGGATGGAGGTAGTAATGAGTACAGGCAGTCAGGGGGATGGAGGTAGTAATGAGTACAGCCAGTCAGGGGGATGGAGATAGTAATGAGTACAGGTGGTCAGGGGGATGGAGGTAGTAATGAGTACAGGTGGTCAGGGGGTGGAGGTAGTAATGAGTACAGGTGGTCAGGGGGTGGAGGTAGTAACATGAGCAGGCTGTCAGGGGGATGGAGGTAGTAATGAGTACAGGCGGTCAGGGGGATGGAGGTAGTAACGTGAGCAGGCAGTCGGGGGGTGGAGATAGTAATGAGTACAGGTGGTCAGGGGGGTGGAGGTAGTAACATGAGCAGGCAGTCAGGGGGATGGAGGTAGTAATGAGTACAGGCGGTCCGGGGGATGGAGGTAGTAATGAGTACAGGCGGTCAGGGGGATGGAGGTAGTAATGAGTACAGGCAGTCAGGGGGATGGAGGTAGTAACGTGAGCAGGCGGTCAGGGGGATGGAGGTAGTAACGTGAGCAGGCAGTCGGGGGGTGGAGATAGTAATGAGTACAGGTGGTCAGGGGGATGGAGGTAGTAATGAGTACAGGTGGTCAGGGGGATGGAGGTAGTAATGAGTACAGGTGGTCAGGGGGTGGAGGTAGTAACATGAGCAGGCTGTCAGGGGGATGGAGGTAGTAATGAGTACAGGTGGTCAGGGGGTGGAGGTAGTAATGAGTACAGGTGGTCAGGGGGTGGAGGTAGTAACATGAGCAGGCTGTCAGGGGGATGGAGGTAGTAATAAGTACAGGTGGTCAGGGGGTGGAGGTAGTAATGAGTACAGGTGGTCAGGGGGTGGAGGTAGTAACATGAGCAGGCTGTCAGGGGGATGGAGGTAGTAATGAGTACAGGCGGTCAGGGGGATGGAGGTAGTAACGTGAGCAGGCAGTCGGGGGGTGGAGATAGTAATGAGTACAGGTGGTCAGGGGGGTGGAGATAGTAATGAGTACAGGTGGTCAGGGGGATGGAGGTAGTAATGAGTACAGGTGGTCAGGGGGTGGAGGTAGTAACATGAGCAGGCTGTCAGGGGGATGGAGGTAGTAATGAGTACAGGTGGTCAGGGGGATGGAGGTAGTAATGAGTACAGGTGGTCAGGGGGATGGAGGTAGTAACGTGAGCAGGCAGTCGAGGGGGTGGAGATAGTAATGTGTGCAGGCGGTCAGGGGGATGGCCCCGGTCCACACACCCGAGGCTCACAACAGGCATATTCATGAGCACCATCAAGACCCGTTTCACACGTCAAAGACCTTGAGGCCCACTGTGGGAACACCTCCAGCCAACCCTCTGTCCCTGTGATGGAAAACCAGGAGTCACAAGAGGGAGAATGGGTCACAGAAGGGAGGATGGGCGAGGACCAGATGGTGGCCAGGATGTCTTTTCAGTGCCTATTTTACATAGATTTTGTTCCATGATTCGCCAGGACCATATATAAACACCTAAGCTGTCACACCAAAATGGGTTTTTCTGCTATCAGGCCCCCTCATACATGGCAGGAGTTCTATTCCTTTTTGATTAAATAAATCCTACTCTATTTACTCTTCCTTTGGTGATTTTCCATGAATTTTATTCTTCAAAATTTGTGAGACAAACTGGGCACAATGGAGCATGCCTGTAATCCGAATGGCTCAGGAGGCTGAGGCAGGAGGACTGCAAGTTCACAGCCAGCCTCAGCAAAAGTGAGGCACTAAGCAACTCAGTGAGACCATGTCTCTAAGTAAAATACAAAATAGGGCTGGGGATGTGACTCAGTAATCAACTGCCCCTGAGTTCAATCCCCAGTACCAAAAAGGAGGAGGAGGAGGAGAACAAGAAGAAGAACAACAACAACAAGAAGAAAAGAAAAGAAAAAGAAAGAAAGAAATTGCAAGACAGGAACCAGAGGAATTGGCAAAGGGGAGAATTTAGTTGCATCTCAAAATCCAGGCTTCATCTTGGTGGGCCTTACAGGGATCCTCAAAAGGGGAGTGAAAGGGCTCCATGACCTTGCTTTCCTTGCAGGAATCCTATGCTCTATTTTGTCCATTGTCTCTATCAATATTACCAGGACACTGTCAGCCAGTTACATGCAGACAGTGCGGCTGCCAAACTTAGGACTCAGGGGAAACGCTTTGCTGAGTGAGACCTATCAATTCCTCTAACCAATATGCAAATAAATCTAGGACCTCTGAAAACACAAGGAAATAGGCAACGAAATCCTCCCCTAAACCTACAACACCCTGTAGAGGAACTCACAGACAATTGAAGGAAATGAAATTCTAGAGAAAGACTTGAAAAAACTTATCTATTAAAATTGTTAATGAGCTAAAAGAGGAATTAAGGAACAAATTAAAAAGTAAAATAAAGGGGATAGAAGACCATTTCAATAACTAGATAGAGATTCTGAAAAGAGATCTATCAAACTCCTGGAAATAAAAGATATAATAAATTAAATTAAAATTCAATTAAAGTATCACCAGTATATTAGATTCCACAGAAAAAAAAAAGAATCTCAGTCATCAAAACCAGTGTCTGTAAATTAGATAACAGTAAAGGAAAATAAATAAAACACCATAATCAGAATATACAAGAATTCTGGGACAACATTAAGATATCAAATTTAAGAGTCATTGGAACTGAAGAGGTCATGGAGTTACATACCAATATGATTGAAAATCTTTTCAGTGAAATGAGAGCAGAAATTTTTTCCAAACTTTAGAAATGAAATTGACATTTGTTAGAGTCTGTAAACAAGTCTGGATGGCGCCTGGCAAAATGCCAGAGGGAGTAATTTGTGAAGTAACAAAAGCGAGCCATTAAGTGTGGAGATTCCTTATTGGTTGACTGCTGTATCTAGTTTTTGCTAATTAAGATAGGCTGTGTGGAATGTATAAATATCGCTCCTGTCCTACAATAAACGGCTTCCACTCCTGCTGTATCAATCTACACAAGTTGTTCGTCACCCCCCGGTTAGCTTGCTGCAGCCGGACTGCGTCAGACATTCACATACAGGAGGCATATAAAATGCCAAACAGACAATATTTATTAAAAAAAAAACTCTTCAAGAAACACAAAAAGGTAGGCATGGTGGCACACACCTGTAATTCCAGCAGCTCAGAAGGCTGAGGCCAGAGAATCGTGGATTCAAGCCTGCTTCAGTAACTTAGTGAGGCCCTAAGCAACTCAACAAGACCCTGTCTCTAAATAAAAATATAAACAGGCTGGGGATGTGGCTCAGTGGTTAAGTACCCCTGGGTTTGATCCACTGTGTGTGTGTGTGTGTGTGTGTGTGTGTGTGTGTGTGTTTAAACCAAAAAGGCTCATTTCTGACTTCTCAGCTCTAAAATCCAGGAGCGTTTGGAATGAGATAATTCAAGCTCTGAAACAAAATAATTGCCAACTGAGATTACTATATCCAGCAAAGCTATCCTTCAGAATTGGAAAGGAAATAAAATCTTTCTATAAGGATAAACTAAAAGAATTCATGACTACTAAGTCAGCACTACAGAAATATTTCAAGAAATACTACACACAGAGCTGTGAATGCATGAAGCTGCTTGAAGGGCAGAAAGAAAATAAAAAGGAAGGCCAAATTAAGAAAAACAAACCATAATGGAGGGAGTAATAAACATCTCTTCAACATATCCTGATTGTAAATTGTCTCAACTCTCCAAATAAAAGACATAGACTGGCAGAGTGGATTAAAGAGCAAGACCCAATTACCTGCTGTTTGCAAGAGACTCACTTATGGGCAAAGACATAATCCTATATTTATAAGATCCAATAATTTCACCAGATTTCTAGAGATGACAAACAAATTCAGCAAAATAGCAGGATACAAAATGAACATACATAAGTCAAGAGCTTTTTTCTACTCCAATAATGAGTCTGCTGAGAAATAAATCAGGAAAACAACTTCATTCACAATGGCCTCAGAAAAACCCAAATATCTAGAAATAAATTTAACCAAGGAAGTAAAAGATCTCTACAACGAAAATTATAAAGAAAGAAATTGAAGAAGACACTGGAAGATGAAATGACCTTCCTTGTTTTTGGACAGGCAGAGTTAATATTGTCAAAATGGCCATATTACCAAAAGCAAGACACAGATCTAATGCAAACCCATCAAAATACTAATGACAATCTTCAGGAAACTATTTTGAAAAGTCCTAAAATTCTTATGGAAACATAAATCACCTAGAATTATCAATGCAATTCTGAGCAATAATAGTAATACCCAATCTCGAATTATACTACAATGTTACAGTAATTGGCACAAAAACAGGTATGAAGACCAATGGAGCATAATAGTTTACACAGAGACAAATCCACACAGAGTCATCTGATTCTTGACAAATTGCCAAAAACACACATTGGAGAAAAGACAGCTTTTTTATTAAAAGGTGCCGGGAATACTGGATATCCATATATAGAAGAATGAGCTAAATCTATCTCTCACTCTTCACAAAAATCAGCTCAAACTGGATCAAAGAATTAGACCAGAAACATGCAACTCCTATAAGAAAATATAGGGTCAACACAGCAACATATTGGTAGAGGTAAAGACTTCCTCAATAAAGCTCAGGAAATACAACCAAGAATCAATAACTAGGATGGCATCAGATTTAAAAGCTTTTGTACAGCAAAGGTAATAAAGTGTGAAGAGAGAACCTAAAGAGAGTGGGAGAAAAATCTTTGCCAACTACCCTTCCAACAGGGGATTATCATCCAGAACATAGAAAAGAATTCAATAGCTTACCTCAAGATAAAAAATAAATAAATAACCCAATCAAAATTACACCAAAATGAATATTACACCGAGACCCTCAAATAACTCTCAGACCACACGGTTTTATGCCAGTGAAACCTTTATTGCTGGCCAGCAGCAGACACTCTGCTCTCTAAAAGCAAGATGGTCAGAGAGACATGCCTACCTTCAGTTGGTCTCATTTCTAAGCAAAAAAAAAACACACACACAAAAAGGACGTTTGGGGGTTTAGCCAATGTAAGCAAGTAAGTACAGAACTGGACTGGGCAGTTAGTGAAACAATGCAGTGGGTACATTGGTATTTCCCACAGGACTTTCCAGGTTGGCATAGCAGCAAGCAAGCAGAAGGGAAGTGGGTCAAAGTGACCCTAGTTCAGTACAAGGGTTACTAACGTCTAGACAATCAATCTCTGATAAGGTACAATGCCCAAGAAATATGAAAAGCAAAGAGAACAATTTTACACTGAATAAGAATTGCTAGGTAACTATTAATGAGTGCAGAGGTGGGGCTCTTCCACAGGAGAAGCATTTCTTACCTGATTTGGAGTCTCAGGGTAAAATGGAGTCTGTTTAGCCATTGCCTAGCCTGGCCCATAACATTCCCCACTGCTTTTATGAAACTAATCAAATCATTGATTAATTATCATTGGTATAGTTTATTATAGTGAGTCCTTTATTTTGCAATTTAACCCAATTATTTATCTATACTGAATTTATTTATCTAATTTTTTCCTCTAATGTTAGGGACCTCCTACTGCTATAAGGAAAAAAGATAATGATTGTTCTTGCTGCTTCGAGCTGAGAGGGGGTGATGTACAGTGGGCAAGCAGTTTGGAGTCCCTTTTTAGAAATTGGGTGGGGCAATGAGTCCATGGTAAAAATATGGTTCAGGAAGAACAGGTTATAAATTCACCTGGGGTGGACACTGCTATGAGAGAAATAGAAAGACATGAGTGCTGATAAAAGATTAATACAAAATAGCAGTTGTAGCATTTGGAACCTGTCCATGGATATCATGAAAATAACAGAAATTAATAATTGTTTACCAGAAGGTGGAAGAGCTGAGAAATTGTCCCCATAGCAAGGCCTAACAAAGCCTAATAAGGCCCCTTTTCAGAGAACGTAAGTCTTTAACATTGTCAGAGTTATCAGAAATGATGACATTTAGTTATGTTAGTTAATGTCCTCTGATTTTTGTAAAATATCTTCATTGGCGTGACCTCTGTTCAGTAGAGATCCCTTGATCTTTGTTCCTTGGGGCTGGGTTAGCAAACATTGACTACGTCTACCTGTGTAGGAGGTCAGGGAGATCTATAGGCCTTAAACTGACTAACAACCTCTTGTTCTGGCAGTTTCTATTGATAGTTATCAGGCATTCTTGCCTAAGAATCTTTTTTCTGTTGCCTCCAGTCTTACTTATTTTGGGGGGTGCTAACACAGTGTACATCTTAAGTTACGTTAAAATAACTGTTGCTTCTTTTAAACGTCCAGGAATGGCTGTGCTTTGGTTTTAACGGGTTTTGCTAGGTATTTAAGACCAAGCTGGTCAAACTGACCTGGCTCCTATCTATTGGTAAGAGTCAGCTGAGTTCCCTTAGGGGACACTCTTGGGGAACTCGTGAGCAGCATTTTAGATCTGCTAGTGTCATCTGCTTTAGGATGGGTCAAGTTCTTGCTGACCATGTGGCTTCCCTTGGAAGCATCAGGCATGTCTCCCCTTTTCAATGACCCTCCTCTTTTGCAGCATGTACACTCATTGGCTTTCCGTTCTCCAGTGGCCTCATTAATCTCCCTGATCAGGAGGTTATGTGGTCCAGAGTTGCAAAGTTCTTCCCCTATTCCTGGGTTCAGGCTGATTCAGAGGGAAGAGCCAAATATTGGTTTTCTTGGCCCCTTTATTTTAACCTAAATCTTTAAGCCTTGGCCTTAAACATCCAGCATGTCAGTCTTATCAGTCTTAAACCAAAAGAAGGAATGCAAATGGCCAAGAAATACATGAAAAATATTCAACATCCTTTGCAATCAGAAAAATGTCAATCAAAACTACCCTGAGATTTCATCTTTCTACAGTTAGAATGGCAATTATCAAGAACACAAGTAAAAACAATTGCAGATGGGATGCAAATCAGCACAACCACTTTGAAAAGCAGGATGGAGATTCTGCAAATAGCTAGAAGATGGACCACCAGATGAGCCAGCTATCCCACTCCTCAGCATTTATTCTGAAGAATTAAAGTCAGCATACTGCAGGGATGCACACAGAACCCTATTTATAGCAGCACAATGACAATAGCCAAGTTATGTAACCAGCCTAGGTGCCCAGAGCAGAGGATAACAATGGAGTTGTTCACGGTCATAAAGAAGAATGAAATCATGTCATTTTCTGGTAAAAGGAGGGAACTGGAGAATGTCGTGCTTAGTGAAGTAAACCTTAGATTCAGAAAGTCAAAGGTTGAATGTTTTCTCTCCCATGTGGAAGTGAGAGAGAAGGAAAAAAAAGAGGGGGGTCTCATGAAAATAAAAGGGAAACCAATCGAGTAGAAGGAGGGAAGGGGAGAACTAGGGCAGGAAGTACCAGGGGACAATCTGCCACATTATGTGTCCCTGTGGGAACACACCACAAGGAATCCTGCAAATACATGTATTTATAATGCACTAAGCATAACAATGATGACGAGGGTGACGCAGGGAGCGCTGTACAGTGAGTAGAGCAAGGGGGTCGAAGGAGAGAGAGGGGGGAGGGGAGGTGCAGGGAGTGAGACTGACTGATGACCTTAAGTCAGCCTGTGCACAGCCACAGAGCTTGTTTAAGAGTCAGCCCTCGTCCTGGGGCCTATTTGCAACCATTGCTAATATACTGAATCATGACGCAGGCCCTTCCTCCTCCAGCTCTTACCATCACAGCATTATCAGGGAATTCACATCAAAATTCAGCAACACAGAAAATGCAAAACTGTTGTGGGGGAACCCTAAAGTGAATGCTCATTATTAGAAAATGCCAGCCAGGAACCAGCTGTCACCTGTCAGCATCATGCAAACTCTCTTGTTTGATTTGTAAGGTGCATTGATCTGGAAGTGGGAGGCATCGAGGCACATACAGAAGCATGATCTTTGGATGTAGAGACACCAGGTCCTGAATCCCAGGTCTGTTAAGAAGATCCATGCGGCCCATCAGCTCAAATAGATCAAACCTCTGTTTTCTCCTCTAAAATGAGACCGTACCCTCTCAGGGTCATGACGAAGATTAGACCCCATATATGCAAAACCTGGCACGGTAACTGACTAATAGACATAGAAAATAGTGGTGAATATCCCATCGCCCTCATTAACACCCTCACAGACCATCCCTGACAGGAGAATCCTTCAAGACCCTGCTGGTCTCCCCTCTCCCATGGTGTCTCGCCTCCCCCAAGACAAGCACCCCCTCAGAGCAGGAAAGGAAGGGCCTCCAGGTCTCTCTGACTTGTTTTCCCCCAGCCGAGTCCTTGAGAGGAGCAGGATGGACCGCCACCGAGGGAAGGCCTGGAGAGTGATGCCTCATGGCTGAAAAGGTCTCCCGGCCCAGAGAAGCAGAGCCAGGGCCCTGGGCTCTGAGAGAGAGGACTCTCCCCCACAAGGGGCGCACAGTGGGAAGGCATGCCCCAAGGAGTCACGCCAGTCGGGGACTGCAGACCAAGCCGAGGCTGCAAACCTGCTTTGTTTATCCCTAGAGATTCTCTCTCCCAACTCAAACAGCTGCCAAAATATAAAAAGCAAGATGCTTTATGCATTCCGAATTTCTGGCTTCTTTTGGCAAATGGCAAGACCTGGCCACCTGGGACCTATTTGTCCATATCAGCTGGAGCTGCAGAGGGCTCAAGCAGCCAGAAGGCAAGGCCAGGATACCCACACAGCAGGTGCCAAAGACAAGGACAAAACCAAGTGCCCGAGTGCTAAGCGACGGGCCTTCACAGTGGCACAGGAGCTGCCGTGTCAATCAAAACCCGATGGTCTGAACACGCTAGGGGCTGGGCTGGAGAGAACTGCTCCTCACCAGCTCCATGGATACGCGGAAATACGATTCAGATCCTGGAGAAATAAGATCTATCAAAAACAGGCAGCCTCCATGAGTAGGAAAAGAATGGGTCATCACCATACAGAAGGCCACTGGCCAGGAAAGAGACAGTTTCAGAGAACTTTGATGCCATGGAAATGCATGTCTCTAGATTTCAAAGAAAACTAACAAAGGGTATGAAAACTGTAATCCCAACTCTGCAAAAATGCGGGTATGTATGTTCACATAGGGATCCAAACAAAATAAGACAACTAGAAGAGGGGTGATATTTTGGATGGTGAAATTTATTCTTCAACTCATGCAATTTTCAAACTTTTTATAATTTCAAAACAAGAAAACAACACTCTACGCTTTCTGCCTTTTGGACCTGTGTTTCTTACTTTATTCTTAAGCCAGTAGCTGCTTTCTAGGAGGAGGAGGAGGAGGAGGAAGAGGAAGGGGGGGGATATTTTTCCCTCCTCTTCCCTCCTGGCCATTGAAATCTAAGCAAACAGTGAAAACCTAGAAGGCTCTGCTTTTTGTTCCCCAATTAAGTCAACCTGGCAAAAGGTAGAAACATGCCTAATTCAGTCGGTAAGCACCCTGTTCAGCCATTACGCGTTCCTCCACTAGAAAGAGCAGGGGGCTCCAGGTTCTCTGGCCAGCACACAGCATAACAGCATCCTGCTTGTCCTGGGGCTCACTGAACACTAGCTAACGAGAGGGAGCCGTTTGAAGTGTGCATTTCCTGACATCCTTGAATTTCTCTGGTTTTCAAGCATGACTCGTGTTTATGCTAATCTAATGAAATCGGCAACTGATTCAGGAGTCCTGGTGCAGAACCACCGGCCTCCAGGTAACCCGTGTGGACCCCATACCCTGGTTTCTGATGCAGAGATCCTTAGACATGAGTAGAAACGATACCAAAGCAAGGGTCCAAAGCTCTAGTCCTGGGGTCATGTGAAAGCCGAGGGAGTGAAGATGGACTGAGGCCGCACCTCCCCTCCCCAGAGCAAAGGTCAGAATGCCCCAGCCATTTCCTCAGGCCTCATTTGTGCCAGGAAGTGTGCAGGTCCTGGAGTCCACTAGATTCCACCATGCTCAGGTGGGCTCGCTCAAGCTCCTACCCCAGACCCACCATGCTCAGGTGGGCTCGCTCAAGCTCCTACCCCAGACCCGCCATGCTCAGGGGGGCTCGCTCAAGCTCCTACCCCAGACCCGCCATGCTCAGGGTGGCTCGCTCAAGCTCCTACCCCAGACCCGCCATGCTCAGGGGGGCTCGCTCAAGCTCCTACCCCAGACCCGCCATGCTCAGGGGGGCTCGCTCAAGCTCCTACCCCAGACCCGCCATGCTCAGGTGGGCTCGCTCAAGCTCCTACCCCAGACCCACCATGTACAGGTGGGCTCGCTCAAGCTCCTACCCCAGACCCACCATGCTCAGGGGGGCTCGCTCAAGCTCCTACCCCAGACCCGCCATGCTCAGGGGGGCTCGCTCAAGCTCCTACCCCAGACCCGCCATGCTCAGGGGGGCTCGCTCAAGCTCCTACCCCAGACCCACCATGCTCAGGGAGGCTCGCTCAAGCTCCTACCCCAGACCCACCATGCTCAGGGGGGTTCGCTCAAGCTCCTACCCCAGACCCGCCATGCTCAGGGGGGCTCGCTCAAGCTCCTACCCCAGACCCGCCATGCTCAGGGGGGCTCGCTCAAGCTCCTACCCCAGACCCACCATGCTCAGGGAGGCTCGCTCAAGCTCCTACCCCAGACCCACCATGCTCAGGGGGGTTCGCTCAAGCTCCTACCCCAGACCCGCCATGCTCAGGGGGGCTCGCTCAAGCTCCTACAGAGAGGCCTCTTTTCTAAAGTTTCTCTGGGAAGCCCAGAGATTACCTATGTGCATCTCCGCCTTCCTTTCTGTTGCTAAACTGTTCACTTGCTGAAGGAACATGTTTGCTGAGGAACAGGGGACAGTGCATCTTCCTCAGCAAAGCCCGTGGAGAAACAGCCATCTCAGGTGGAAGGAGGATGGGGGGCATGGGTGGGGACCGGAGACACAGCCTCTGCACACACTCCCAAGGAAGCAGTGTGCAGGCGGGGCCTTGTCAACAGAAAAGGAACTCGATGAGGTGCTTCCAGGAAACTATGACCGATGCTCGATGGTGCATGTCCCGGGAGCCTGGAATGTCTCCCACCAGCTCATCCTGGGAGCTGGCCAAGGTTTCCGGCCTGTTGAGCCCTGGTGCAGTGAAAGGCACCAGAGAGGGCAGCTATCTGCAGGGAGAATCCTTTAAAGACCAAATGATCTGGGAACAAGTCCTGTGACAGAAAGAAAATCTCACCTAAACTCCAAGACATAGAGGGTCCATCCCCTGGAAGAGCTCAGGAGGATGCACCAAGAGGCCAGGCCCTACTGTGGTCACCAATGCTATAGGGACAGCAAGGGATGCCCACGCTGCACAGGCATCAGCAGAGTTGGGTCAGATGACTCCCCTCAGCTGCCCCTCCACTCCAAGGAAGGCCCCCATCTCCTGGAGCAGACCCCAGGACCCCTCCTCACAGCCCTGCAAATGGCACGTTGCTGAGGTGTCCTGTGACCACACACAGGACCAAATCACTTCTCTTGCTTCTTTACAAAGGACCTAAGCACCTGAACTCCAAACATCTTCCACCTGAGAGGCCAAGGCTGTGCCCAGGAGGAAGGAGGAAGGGACAGCCACCAGGAAGGCCAGGCAGCTCCAGGCCACCACAGGTTCCCTGCAGATTGCCTTTACCACTCCATACGATAGGTGGGATCAGAGACTTTGAGATACTTCAGCGTAGTGTTGGCTTTAAATTTACGATGGAAGGACACACAGACACATCTCTGGCATCCACTCTGCTCCCAGCGGTCCCAAAATCTGACTTTACCTTTTCATTTTGCATTCCTTTTAGATGTGACCATGTCTTTCGTGAATTGGTAGATTTCCAGTCGCACAAGCAGCACCCAGAGAGGGGTCCGATCCTTACTAGTCGTCATTACCGAAGCAGCAGGAGTACTGCTTAGAGCCCCCAAAGTCTGGGGAGGTAGGACAGCGGCACAGCAGCATAGTGCTTCTGGTCTGGAGGATTCACACTCAGGGCTTCCTCAGAGCCACCAATGACCAGGGCCTAGCAAGCAAGGCAGACATCGTCGCTGCACCTAAGAAAAAGAAAGAAGCCACGTTCAAGTGCCAAGGTCATGGTGCAGCTGCTCAGGTCTCTAAGGCTTCGGAAAGGAAACTCAGCACGGGGGCGGGGGGGGGGGGGGGGTGACTGGTCGGGAAAACGGTCACGGGAATGTCTGTAGCCGCCTCCCTGCGTCCATCCCACTCCCTCCGTGATGAACTGGATTTCTAAAGCTTCTCTGAGTCCGCAGTGTTTCTGCCTCCAACACTTCTGTCACCTTCTACAGGGACGAGCTGCTGAGCCCGCAAGGACCTCCACACCCCCCTCTCTGCCCCGCGTCTCCGAGAAATCTCCTGTCGCCCCACATCACGCCCTTTGAGCTGGTTTCTGAGCATGCTCTTCCCAGCCTCCTCCTGTGTACTAACGTCCTTGCTCCTGACCCAGGTCCTCCTGAGCTTCCCTTCCTCTCTCAGAGCCCAGGTAAACGCTGCCTGCCCCTGGATCTTCAGTATCTGTGAAAACCGAGTCCCACACTCCCTCCCCGGGACGGCACCCTGGGCCAGCTTCCCATCTGGCCTCACGGCTCCGCCCACGGAGGGCATGTGGTCTTTCCACCCCCATCCTGGCTGGGCTCGGGGTGCAGGTCCTCCAGGTTCACAAACCTTCTCAAACCGTCACCAGCCAAACAGGGACCTGGACAAGTCTCTGGAGGGTGTAGAAAGGCCAAGAGACGGAGGCTGGACACGCAACTCACAGCCCAAATGCTGGAAACTCGAATTCTCTCCCCGTCCTGGGGGTGACTGAGCGGAGGCTCCTCTGGTGCAAGGAAACAGACGATGAGCTTCAGGGGTCTGTGGATT
The DNA here is from genome assembly GCF_048772815.1 of Callospermophilus lateralis. Taxonomy (NCBI): domain Eukaryota; kingdom Metazoa; phylum Chordata; class Mammalia; order Rodentia; family Sciuridae; genus Callospermophilus; species Callospermophilus lateralis. Next base: position 1,993,165 of record NC_135318.1, on the reverse strand, counting down.
CAGATTCCAGAGGCCCAGGAGGCCAAGGAAGGATGGAGGCATCTCCTGTGCAAACCCCCGAAGTTCATGAGCAAAGGCGTCTTCAGGATAGCATTAGAGGTGAGGCCGGCCGCGGTCTTCAGGGACTGGAGGGCGGGCACAGCCACAGCAGAGCTGCCAGGAAGAGAGAAGATGAACCCACCTGGACACCTGACGCTGGCCGTGGCACAGATGCACAAAGCTGTCACTTGTACACCTTGAGGGCACCTTCTGCTGGCTGAGGAAGAGATGGTGACAAAGCAAGCAGACATGCAGCTGGACAGCAGGGAGAGCACGTGTGGCGAAATTCGGCTCTCGCCACGCTGGTTACTGCTTCCCTTGCTCTCCATTTAATTCTCTTCCAGGGTTGCCAAGACCCCTCTTTACCGGCCAGCCCTCTGGGAACACTACTGCAAGGTGTGCCTTTCCATCCTGAGCAATTTGATTCAACAGCCATGATGTGTGGATGAGTGCTCTCCGTCTATGAAAGGTGCCTATCAGCCAATGAGGGCAAAGGCCAGGCGCGTGGGTTCTGGGAGGCGTGCTGGAAACCAGAGCCTTAGCAGTGGTGAGTGCTCGGCTCTGATGGGGTGTCGGGACGGCGATTGTTTCCCATGCACAGTCATCATGAGAAGCCCATGGCTGGATCCAGAAAGGTAAAACATCAGCATCAAATTTATGTAGTGTATTTAAGGTCTCTCATAACAGAAATCATTTTTGTGTCAGGTGTCATCTATCACAAGAGCACATATTTAGAAAACTCTAAAAATGCACATGAGCTACCTGGTAGACAGGCTGCAATTGCTCTCTTGGAATTACTGTAGTCGATCATGTATACACGGAGGTTTGGGTCTTTTGAAAACAGAAAATGTGTTCTGCCTATCAGAGCAAGACAGCTCTCTGGGCCGGGGTCTGGGATATCCGTCCCCCTAAGTCGACGTCCAGCCTTGGCTAAACACCTCTGCCAGGCTTCATGACAGCTAAACCATGGGAAGGTGATCAGACACACTGGGCAGGCCCTGACATGATGGTGGCATGGCCCAGGCTCTGCGTCCACTCCACACGGTCACTGTGACATGACCCTACCCTCCATTCCCTCGTCCTCATCAAGGCCTCCTAAGAGGCTGCGGCCTCACTGGAGGGGTGTGGGCTGCTCCCTGGCACCCTTCACCTGGACGCATCACAGTACCTGGGAGGATGTGGAGGAGGTGTACGGGCAGGAGAGATGCCCTCTCTGCAGCCTGGTCTCCACAGAGTCCCTACCCCTGGTCACCTACATGGGCAGCCACCTCCTCTGTGCACAGAAGTCAGAAGCCCTTTTTGCTTACTTTAATTCATTCATTTGGGCATTTATTATGGCAACAATAAAGAGCTCTTGGCGCTTTGTGCCGAGACAGGTTTTCTAGAGGTAGAAATCTAGGACACGCTTTTATTTTCCATTTCAATGGTCCAATATAGAGAAAAACCATTGTTATCTTTTTTAAGGTTTTCTAAATCCAGTCCAAACTGCTCTCTGAAGCTCTGAGGTTAAAATCTGACTTTATTTGATCAGACTTTGACAATCTAGCTCTCATATGGAGAGAGCCTTTGGGGTTGGCATGACCAAAGGAGGATAGTCTTGTGTTATTTTGTTACAAGGAGCTTTTAGGGACAATGGCATGGGTTCTGCAAAGGTAACTGTGCTCTGGTGGCCACCAGGCCCCTGTAGTCAGCAGGTGGTGAACAGAGCTGCCTCTTGCCTCCCAAGGAACAGGCTTGCACCTCTTGCTAGGCAGTTCCTTAAATTAATCCCAAGCCCTCAAGAAACATGGAGATCACGCACCTTAACAAGTACCAGCATGAGGACTAACGCCTGCGCTTCAGAGTGGACAGGCCTCATCTCCGTACCAACCCCCGCTATGCCCGCCAGGCCCCAGTTCCCACCTGTGAGCTGGAATGCCCACCTCAGCCTCTGGCTGGGGTTCTGGGCTGCGCTCGAGGTGCCGGAATCTGGAAAGCCAAAGACCTGGTTTCTGGCATTTTCCTTTTCACCAAGCAACCATGCCCACTGAGTCTCTGCCATCCCAGGTACATATACACATCATACTTACACCCATAATGTAGAACAGAATTGCTGCAGAGAAATATTGCCATTTTCACAAATTCTCTAGCAGCCTTGGTAGCTCTGACTGCAAGACCACGGGCACCAGCATGGAACAGCATTGCTCAGGCACAGGAGGAAAAGAGGTGGGTCTGGGACTGAGGGGGCAGTGCGAGCCAAGGAGCCACCCTATGATTCTGCTGGTCCTCTCCACCCTTAGCCCACATGCTGATTTATTTTTCATGCCATTATAAACACAGGGAATTAAAGCATGTAACAAGTTCTAAACTGGTGTGTGGGCTGAGGGTGTTGCTTGGTGGTAGAGTGCTTACAGAACATGCATGAGGCTATGGGTTCCACTCCCAGCATGAAAAAAAAAAAAGTGGCTAAATTTATTTACTTAAAACATATAATATTAACCAGCTCTCAAACTGGGTACACTGGTGTGTGCCTGTAAGCCCAATTGTTGGAGGCTGAGGCAGAAGGATCATGAGTTTGGGATTAGTCTAGGCAACACAGCAAGACCCCATCAGAAAAAATTTAAAAACTGATTTGTCAAACTGGAGTTTTAAAAAATCACAAATTCTCAATTACAAGAAGTGGTTCATTTCACTGACACTCTTCTGAACTAAAAATGACTGCACATGTTAAGTCACATCATCCTTCACATGGGTGGTCACACTGCATGGAAAGTTCCTGCCCTTTGGCCTCTGGCTGAGCCCCTGCTGCTAAGGCATGATTGGATCCCAGGAGAGGCTAAAAATTGCCACTGAGGTGCTTCGCTTCAATTTGATGGGAGCAGAGATCTAACAAAGCTAAACTCCATCTGTGAGGTGCTGTCCCCGGGGCCCAGTGCTGCCCGCTTGGAGGCAGACCAGAGCTGCACTCCGTGGTGTGGCCTTTGTACATGACTGACTCTCAGGGTCCCAATTCATCTTCCTGGAAATAACACATGGAGCCCTTGATTTCTTGGCATGACTTGCACGAGACTTGCCCTGGGGTCCCTGAGTCTTTTCATCTGAGTGCACATAAATTCTGTGGCAATGAAGGTCAGAACCTTACTAATTCACACGACCAGGCAGGAAAAATCTTTAAGAAAAGATTGGAAAGTAAAACAGTTTCCCCTCGTTCACAAACTAGAAATTGCCACATAATAGGTATCAGGAAAATCAGACCAAAGAAAGGGGAGTTCCACGCGCACCACACAATCAGCAGCACCCAGGCCGGTGACTGAGGAAGGGGAACCACTTTCCAGGATTAGGATTTCTTTCAGCTACACTCCAGGAACCCTGGTCAGATCTGAGGCTGGCCTCGACCATCTGAGGCGTCTCGGGCTGGTCCCCGTCGGGAGAGTCAATCATGACACTGAATTTCAAAGTGCTTCTGCGACGTGATGTATTCTCCACGAAGACCCCAAGGAAATGAACGCCTGAGCCTTCTCGCCAAGGCCGACCTATCCATCAGGAGGAAAGGGCATTCCAAGAGGCAGAGCCACTTAAAACAGTGACGCCGTCCAGATGTACCTCCACGCTCTTAAGCAATGTCTCGGCCGACGGAACATCAATCTAAGGAATGGGGGAATCATGACAGGAAAATAAAGAATGGTATTAGGAGCGCAGGCCTTACTAGGCATGAGCCTGCCTCAGAGGAAGGGGGAGAAGGCAAAGCCAAGGAGCCGGCCTTCCCCAAGGCCACACAATCCCTGGGCTTTGGTGCTCCTCAGGCTGGACGTGGGGGAAAGGAGAAGGGCAGAGGTGCTGCGGGAGTCTCGGCCTTCTGCGGTGTTGGTTCCATGTGCAAATACCCAGGGCTCTGGGTGAAAAGATGGAAACTCTTTTGCCTTTGGGAACCGTCGTAACTGGGCCCGTCATGTTGTGTTAGGAGGAAGGCATGGGTGGCTCAGGACCCCCACAGGACCCTGAAGGGCAGGGGAGGCTGAAGCCCCAGGCCACCTCTCCCCGTGTCCAAGCACCCCTGCAGGAGGTGAGTCCTTCTCCGGGCTCTGGTCTTGCTCCGTGATTTAGGCTTTTACATGAGAGAGCTAATCTCTGGGCCAGAGAAGATCCGATTTCCATCTCATCCCATGGTTCGTTTCCTGGATGAATCTTGCTTCCTGACGTCTGTCTCTAGGGACGCCAGGCCAGTGGTGCACAGCGTGATGGGGCAGGGACTTACTCGTGGTCCTCCCACTGCTGGGAGCATCACGTTCAAATAAAGCCAGCAAGAAAAGTCACAAAGGCCATCACATCCAACATCCATCAAAACCTGCAAAGGTGTCCGTAGCCACGATCTCTCTCCTGGATCTTTCTTAAAAAGTTTAGACAAAGAGAGACCTGCGTGGGTCTCACTGTGAGGAGCTCCTCCGACTTAATGACCTGGTCTCCCCTGATGTCTGATGGGTACTTCACAGACTCCAGGCACTGAGAAACATGAATGTTGGTAGGAAAAACATCCTGTTTCCCTGGAGCTCTCTGTTTTCTGTGCCAGTTCTACTGGAGACCACAGTCCTACTCCAACAGGGTTAGGATCCCAGAATATCAGAATCCAGACTGAAAGATTCACTACTTTCAGGAACTGATATTCAAAATAGCCAACTGATGGACACAAGTCCCAGTCCCCAGGGAGAGGCCTCTCTTCCCCCTAGTATTTTCGTTTCCTTGAATTCCAAGTCGAACTGTTAGCAGCTGGTCCAGGAAACTCAAACAATGACTGTGGTTCCTAATTTTGCCTTCAAATTCCTAAATCCTCTCTAATGTGTAGGTGTAACAGACGTCAGTACCACTCGTGGCTTAGAGCAAGAAGACACAGAGGGTCCCACAGGAGGGAGGAAGGAGCCAGGTCAGTACCCCTCACTGGGTCTCCTCCCTTCCCCACGGCCAGCCCTGTCTCCAGAACCTTCCATCAGAAAGGGCTAAGCCCAGGACTGAGAGCCCCTCCCGTAACACAGACCCACGGAGAGCAGCAAGGACTGAATCCCTTCCGCGTAGCTGGGCTGTGCCCCATGACTGATTCTGTGCTCTGACTGCACCCTGACCCTGCATCCTGCCCCTGCACCCTGCCCCTGCACCCTGACCCTGCACCCTGACCTTGCACCCTGCCCCTGCACCCTGCCCCCTGACCCTGCACCCTGCACCCTGACCCTGCACCCTGGCAGGACTCCCCCTGACCCGATAGCCCCCTCCCCGTGGCTGGTTCGCCCCGGCCCCAGGCTGCTCCTTGTGCTCCAGACCCAGGCTCTCCCTCCGCGCTCTGCGGTGCCCAGCCCCGGCAGCAGGCTGGCCTCATCCTGACACTAGACTCCTGGGTAAGCGCCCCGCCTCATCTTCCCTGCCTCTTCATTCCTGCAGGACCCCTGAAAGCCTGCACTCCCCGCCCTGCCCTGCCAGCAGCCCCCTCCCCAAGCTCCCACCCAGGGACTCCTCCTCCTGCACCCCTTCCCTCCTCCTGGATCCCTTTACACCAATTGCAAAGAGACACTGAGAAAAAAGAAACCCTCTCTGCTTTCAGTTCACTTAAAGGGGAACTTGCTCACATGGAGCCCTGCCAGGGCCGACCTTCACCCCCAGGAGGACCCCTCCTCCCTGTTCCTGGGGATGAATCCAGGACACTCCTGGGCCCAGTGCGCACCTCTCTCTGCTCATCACCTTTTATCCTGTGGCTGCATCCATTAACCCTGGGCTCCTCTGTGCCGCAAGCTCCAGCGCATGCCTCTGCCACTCCCCAGAGGGTCATCACCCCATGGCCCACTGCAGCCCACCCACCCCCACCCAGCCCCCACCTCACCCCCAACTCCAGCCCCCACCTTACCCTCACTCCAGCCCCCACCTCACCCCACCCCAGCCTCCACTTCACCCCCAGCCCAGCCCCCACCTCACCCCAGCCCAGCCCCCACCTCACCCTGACCAGGCCTGACCAGGCCTGTGGTCCTCCAGTGGCCTTGGTGGAGAACTCCTACGCCCCCTCAGGCTCACACCCTTCTGCCTTGGCACAGTCAACAGGCAGCCGCCCACCTGCTGAAGACAGGGGTGTTTTCCTGTCAAAGTCCCCAAGGACGCTGACTTCAGGGCTCTCCTCATTTCCTGAGCGTCCCCTGTGCATGTTGGCAGGACTGCTGTGGGAGGCCATCCAGATTTTCACTGAATAACGGAGCTCAGTTTCACGCTCACGTTTTCCACTCAGAGCCTCTGTGGACAGCGCTCTGGCAAGCAGACCTGGTGCAGCTCAGAGGGGACCATGGCTCATTTCACACTCCAGGCTACTCGGGCTGCGCACGTAGCTCAGCCCCTCCTGGGGAGGAGCCCAGGAAGCCGGCAGCCATGGAGCCGAGCCCCTGCAGCTGCCTCTGCATGAACAGCAAGAGGAAGCAGAGGGAGGAAGTGGGCCAGGGGCTGGAGGGAAGAGAGGCCGAGGAGTGGAGTCCAGGGCAATAGGGAGGAGGGAGGCAGAAAAATCACAGTTATTTTCACAGCCCAGAAAGTCACCTCCCATCTTCCCCCCAAAGCATTCTCTCAGAGCTTTGGAAAGCAACCAGTATCTACCAGCCCAAGGTGGGAGTCACTGAAGTCCTCTCCGCGCCCTGCAATCCACACTTGTGACATGCACTTAGCATGCAGGCCCTGAGGATGATGCTTCAGGCAGAGTTGGTGTGTGATGCTCATACCCAGGGAGGCAAAATGTGAGAGCAGGCAGCCAGCAGCCACTCTGTAATAACAATAAATGTGCCAACTTCAATCTCAGAAACCTGCAAGCTTCAGCTCACTTGGCCAGGACAAACCCCTGGAGACAGGACCCTCTCACCCCATTCCACCCAAAGCCAGAGCTGTCAAAGCTGGAGCTTAAAGCCAGGCAGGCCAGCCCAGGCCTTGATGCCAACAGCCTCTTAAAAGCCTCAGGATTGGAATACCCACTGGAAGGATTCCTGTAAAGAAAGCAAAAGGGCACCCAAGCAAGGCGCAGAGCAGGACAGAGGCTGCTGGCCAGGCGGCCGCTTCAGTCAGACCAGTAGGTGGCATTGAGTCATTGGCACTGTGAGTCATACTGTCCTTTGGTCACCAGGCAGGCTGTGGACTTAGCAACGTCATGCAGCTTACCCCTCAGCCCATACTAAGTTGCAATGTGAAATGTAGGAGCTTTGTGTATAAAGTCACTGTTATGTGGACAGGCTCAGGTGCAGCCAAAGACCGTGCAAACAGGGACACCCTCCTGTGAGCCCTGGCAAGGGTGTCACAGGCCACCATTTGCTGGTGGGGACCCCTCACATCCAAACCCTGACAGAGGCTAGTTTCTGTGCTCACCCACCAGCACGTTTCACGACGGGAGCTGCTCAGTACGCTTGCACTGAGCACTAGAGGTGCAGTAAACAGGGAAAGGGAAGGGGCAGACAGACCCACAGGGGTATCTCCTCCCACTCCTGCCTTTCATCAGCATGAACTGCTTCAGAATCTCTTCCTTTAGTAAAACCAGTCATGGCTACAGAGTAGCTTGTACCCCCACCAAAATTAGCTTAAACTTCTGTCTTTCCTTCTGATGTGACATTTCTAAACATCCAGGACAATTCTTTCTATTCCGTGGTGGTGTTTTGGAATGTGAACCATGGACCAGCAACAGAAATCCCCTGGGTTCTGCTGCAGTGTGCTACAGCACCCAGGACATGTTGCACGAGGCTCATGAGAGCAGCCAGTGTCAGAGCTACCAGTGCTTGAAGGAGCAGAGGACAGTCCAATTCCAAACTCCACTTAGGGAATCTCCAGGAATGTTCTGAGGTCATTTTCTCTAGAAAGGGAACGTTCTTGCCCTGTTTCCAGAGCTACCTGGAGTTACTGCAGGAAAGGCCCAACTGGATCAGGGCAGGTGGGGGCCACCATCTCCCATGGCCTATCGCTCAGGCCCAGTGAGGACCAGCACAGAGGCAGCCCACCAGCGGGTCGACCTCCACCCCACTCAGGACAACCCATGGCGCTCGCAGTCAGATGGCGGAGTGAACATCAAACCAGCGATCTGTGGTGCTGAGCTGCGCAGAGGGGATATCACCTGAAACTGCAACTAACTCGTTCCCACAAGGGAGCCGGGGTGCCCCTCCACAGAGGGCAACTCCTGGGCAGTGGATGCTTCCTGTGCACAGCCTCTGACCTGCAGGGTCAGCACAGTGCCAGCAGCTGCCTCCTCCTGCCTCCTGCCAGGCTGGCTCACACCTCTGCCCAGGTCTTCCCAACAAAAAAAGGGTTGTGCGTGCTGTGCACCTCCCTGTGACAGAGGGGTGCTGCTCCAGGGAGGGCATCTGAGCCACACGGCCCGAGGTCATTAACCCAGAGGTCATTAACCCACAAGGTCCTCCTGTGGGCATGAAGCCACCCACCCTGTGCCGGGCAACTGTGCCAGAGGCCATTCTCTTCCTTCCAGAAATCCTTCTTCACAGTTCCAGGTAATTGGCATGGCACCAGCTACTGGGCAGGGTCTGAGGAGTGTCGGTGACAGAAACAACCCACACTACTCTGAAAGGTAGACACGTGTAGCAGAGATACCCCCCAAGTGACCTGGGGGACAGATTAGGAGGTAGCATTCATGAAGTGAGGTGATGATTCCTTACAACCAAAATGCATACACCTTAAACACTAAATGATGATACACTTTCACTTTTATAAAAATATTCTTTACATTTTGCAAAAATTAAATTTTTAATTTTACTTTATTGAAATAATTTAGATTCAATGTTTTGATATTCATTATAATTTACATTTTGCCTTTTGGTTTTAAATTATTGTCTGTGTCTTCAAAGAAGAGTAGTACTTTTGAGAATATCATTAAAAGTAGCTTTAATTTTTTTAACCCTTATTTATCTACATTTTTATTTTATTGGCAACATATTCAAATTTCACATTTTGAATGCAATTGGATTTTTCTTCTGAATCCTTTAGATCAGACAGGCAGACTCTTATACCAAGGGCCTTCCTGCCTCAGAGCATTGTGAAGAGCCAAGAAAAGTTGGTATTTTACTAGGAATAGAAAACACAAAAATGGAGCTTAAAGAAAACTGTATCTGAAGAGGCAGCCTATTTAAATTCTTCAAAAAAGAAAATAAAGATAAACAGACTTTAGACAAACTTGACTCACAAAAAAAATTGCAAACAAGGAATTAAAAAAAATTGTAGAGAATTTTATGAAAAAATAACTCGACTATACTAAGGCATATCTTTTGGAAAATACTAAGGATATAGTCTTAAAATAATGTTAAGAATATAATTTTAACCCACATACATCAAAACTAATTATTTTGCTTTCATAAGTTCTGATAATCAATATTAAAAATTTTAATTTGTTTTGCTGCAATATACATAGATATTCTATATTTATTTTACATTAAAACTAGTTTTAAAAATAGTTTTTAATAGAACTCTCTTTTGGATGCACTAATGAGGCAAAATGTAGTGTCAATAAATCTCCCCTCCCCCTCCCCCTCCCCCCTCCCCCTCCCTCCCACACCCACAAGGCTGTTCTAGTTCCTTCTCACCACAGAAGTGACCCAGCTCAGAGGACAGCTTGCAGTTCCGTGATCACCAGCCCAGGGAGGGCACTTCAGCGTCTCCTTTTCTCCTTTCCATGAGTGGGGAAAAGAAATACCACCCACGACGAGGGAAGGAGGCCACTGTGTGTGCCTGTCCCCAAGGAGAGAGGATGGCTGTCTACGCATCTCCAGGTGGACGGCTACAGGGACAGGGGCTTGCTGACCTGCTTCAAGCCTGTGTGTGAACACGGGCACGAGAACAGATGGTCCCCAGGGAAACCGGCCTTCCCACTGTGGGCCATGTCAAGGACCCCGTGAGAGAGCCACCCTTGAATCAGTAGGGCCAGGACCACCGAAAACCCACCCCCCAGCAAAGTAATGAGAACACTAGCAAAAAGATCCAAAACGACCTTCAGAACTCTAGAATCCAGGAGCTACACTATCTAAAGAGCACTTATCAAGGAAATCAACTAAATCCCAGCAGGAACAGGAAGCTCCTGGCGTTTTAACTCGCCTGGTCCAGTCTCCCTCCCAGGGCAGCAGCAGCCTTGAAAACCAGTTGCCTGTTAAACGCAGCAGCTGTGACCAGAGCTAGCACCGGAGAAGGCAGGCAGGCGGGCAACTCCCCGCTCTCCAGCCTTCGGCTCACCCGGAGGATGTCCTGGCAGCTGCAGCAGGGCCAGCGCTCTCCAGGCCTCTCCCCTGCTGACTCAGATCTCTCTCTCTTTCTCTCTCTCTCTCTCTCTCTCTCTCTCTCTCTCTCTAGGGTGAACATCCCTAACCCTGAGGCATGTCAAAAACACCAGTGGCAACTGTCTAACATCACAGCTGCCTGACTGATGATGTTGGGTGGGGCTCACAAGAGGCTAACCAAAAACTTCCTCAAGTCTGGTCTTATGAAAAAACCAGGGAATGAGATATTTACAGAGGGAACTGCAAAGTTCTGACACGTTCTGAGAAGGCCTCACCCCCACCCTGGCTGACCCTGAGACTCTGCACAAGCAGGAAGTGGAGCCCAGGGTAGACTGTGAACTCCCTGCCAGAATACTGACCCTGTGCCCCAACAAGGCAGAACCCCTCAGAAAAAACCAGGACAATTAAGGAAATCTCCATCTGATCATTATCTTAACACAAGCTCAACAAATTCCAAGGATAAATTCAAAGAGATCTGCAAATACATCACAATAAAACTGTGGAAAGACAAAGAGAGAATCTTAAAACAGCAGGAAGGAAAGGAGTCCTCACGCCCAGGGTCCTCACACCAGGGTCCTCACACCAGGGTCCTCCAGGGTCCTCACGCCCAGGGTCCTCACACCAGGGTCCTCACACCAGGGTCCTCCAGGGTCCTCACGCCCAGGGTCCTCACACCAGGGTCCTCCAGGGTCCTCAGGCCCAGGGTCCTCACACCCAGGGTCCTCACACCAGGGTCCTCACACCAGGGTCCTCCAGGGTCCTCACGCCCAGGGTCCTCACACCAGGGTCCTCACACCAGGGTCCTCCAGGGTCCTCACGCCCAGGGTCCTCACACCAGGGTCCTCACACCAGGGTCCTCACACCAGGGTCCTCCAGGGTCCTCACGCCCAGGGTCCTCACACCAGGGTCCTCACACCAGGGTCCTCCAGGGTCCTCACGCCCAGGGTCCTCACACCAGGGTCCTCACACCAGGGTCCTCACACCAGGGTCCTCCAGGGTCCTCACGCCCAGGGTCCTCACGCCCAGGGTCCTCAAACCAGGGTCCTCCAGGGTCCTCACACCCAGGGTCCTCACACCAGGGTCCTCACACCAGGGTCCTCCAGGGTCCTCACGCCCAGGGTCCTCACACCAGGGTCCTCACACCAGGGTCCTCACACCAGGGTCCTCACACCAGGGTCCTCCAGGGTCCTCACGCCCAGGGTCCTCACGCCCAGGGTCCTCAAACCAGGGTCCTCAGGCCCAGGGTCCTCACGCCCAGGGTCCTCACACCAGGGTCCTCACACCAGGGTCCTCACACCAGGGTCCTCCAGGGTCCTTACGCCCAGGGTCCTCACACCAGGGTCCTCACACCAGGGTCCTCCAGGGTCCTCACGCCCAGGGTCCTCAAACCAGGGTCCTCAGGCCCAGGGTCCTCAGGCCCAGGGTCCTCACGCCCAGGGTCCTCACACCAGGGTCTTCACACCAGGGTCCTCACACCCAGGGTCCTCACACCAGGGTCCTCACACCAGGGTCCTCACGCCCAGGGTCCTCACGCCCAGGGTCCTCACACCAGGGTCCTCAGGCCCAGGGTCCTCACACTAGGGTCCTCACACCAGGGTCCTCACGCCCAGGGTCCTCACGCCCAGGGTCCTCAGTCCCAGGGTCCTCACCAGGATCAACACGCCCTGTGAGAGATTCCAGTTTAAAAAGGCAGCTCAAGGAGAATCAGTTTGGGAAGAACCATCACGAGAGCCCGCCCTGGCACCAGGAGAATCAAACCCTGGGACAGGACCCCAGGCAGCGATCCTTGGACTGCGAGACGCTGGCCTTGAACTCCTCTGCTACGTCAGTGCTGGCACAGACCTCTTGCCGGACCTCCCTGAGACAGGGAGCAAGCTTGACTTCACTCTTCTTATCCTGCCTCCCCACCTGCTCTGCTCTCCTTCCCAGGAGACCTGACCTGTAAACTAGTCGTGCGGATTTCCCAGGTCACATGCTAAAATACCCCAGTCCACTCGTCTGGCAGTGCAAGCCCCGCTTGTCTGACTGTCCTGACCTGTGTGCTCAGAGATGGCTGCCCAGCGTGCTGTGACTGGCCCTGGCTGCAGCTGGAAGGGCTGTCCTCCCAGCACGCTGCACTCCAAGGTCCCTTTAAGGGAGTAACTGCAACTTGCCCCCTAAACTTGGTCCCTCTCCCTGAGTGGCACTTCTTTAGTCCCAGTCCTTCCTTCTGACATGATCACAGTTCTAATCCTGCTCCCCGCCTCATCTATTTTAGCAATTTTACACCTACTTAACTATGCCTCCACCTCTCACCTCCCACCTTAATAAGCTGGCCAGCCTCTTTTGCTCCAGTGCCCGGCTTAGATTTTAGATCTGAACTGTAAACGGGGCTCACCTGCCCTCTGGCTTTTAACTTTACGTGAGCTTTTAATGCACACCTTTTGCTATCTCCTGAAATCCCTCCTGTCCTCTCTCCACTCTCGGTAGCTGCTTTAGCGAGAGCCGACTTGAGCCTTCAGTTAAAAGTGAGCAGGCAGCCTGGGCGCCCACCTCACAGCTGGATGGGCCTTGCCTGGGCGCCCACCTCACAGCTGGATGGGCCTTGCCTGAGAGAGTCCACCTCACAGCTGGACGGGCCTTGCCTGAGAGCCCACATCACAGCTGGATGGGCCTTGCCTGAGAGCCCACCTCACAGCTGGACGGGCCTTGCCTGAGAGAGTCCACCTCACAGCTGGATGGGCCTTGCCTGAGAGCCCACCTCACAGCTGGACGGGCCTTGCCTGAGAGAGTCCACCTCACAGCTGGATGGGCCTTGCCTGAGAGCCCACCTCACAGCTGGACAGGCCTTGCCTGAGAGCCGACCTCACAGCTGGACGGGCCTTGCCTGAGAGTCCACCTCACAGCTGGATGGGCCTTGCCTGAGAGCCCACCTCACAGCTGGATGGGCCTTGCCTGAGAGAGTCCACCTCACAGCTGGATGGGCCTTGCCTGAGAGTCCACCTCACAGCTGGATGGGCCTTGCCTGAGAGTCCACCTCACAGCTGGATGGGCCTTGCCTGAGAGAGTCCACCTCACAGCTGGATGGGCCTTGCCTGAGAGTCTACCTCACAGCTGGACGGGCCTTGCCTGAGAGCCCACCTCACAGCTGGACGGGCCTTGCCTGAGAGCCCACCTCACAGCTGGATGGGCCTTGCCTGAGAGTCTACCTCACAGCTGGATGGGCCTTGCCTGAGAGCCCACCTCACAGCTGGACGGGCCTTGCCTGAGAGCCCACCTCACAGCTGGATGGGCCTTGCCTGAGAGCCCACCTCACAGCTGGATGGGCCTTGCCTGAGAGCCCACCTCACAGCTGGACGGGCCTTGCCTGAGAGTCCACCTCACAGCTGGATGGGCCTTGCCTGAGAGCCCACCTCACAGCTGGATGGGCCTTGCCTGAGAGAGTCCACCTCACAGCTGGATGGGCCTTGCCTGAGAGTCCACCTCACAGCTGGATGGGCTTGCCTGAGAGTCCACCTCACAGCTGGATGGGCCTTGCCTGAGAGAGTCTACCTCACAGCTGGATGGGCCTTGCCTGAGAGCCCACCTCACAGCTGGACTGGGCCTTGCCTGAGAGAGTCCACCTCACAGCTGGACTGGGCCTTGCCTGAGAGAGTCCACCTCACAGCTGGACGGGCCTTGCCTGAGAGCCCACCTCACAGCTGGACGGGCCTTGCCTGAGAGCCCACCTCACAGCTGGATGGGCCTTGCCTGAGAGTCCACCTCACAGCTGGACGGGCCTTGCCTGGGAGCCCACCTCACAGCTGGATGGGCCTTGCCTGAGAGTCCACCTCACAGCTGGACGGGCCTTGCCTGAGAGTGCACCTCAAGCTGGACGGGCCTTGCCTGAGAGAGTCCACCTCACAGCTGGACGGGCCTTGCCTGAGAGCCCACCTCACAGCTGGACGGGCCTTGCCTGAGAGTGTCCTCCTCACAGCTGGACGGGCCTTGCATGGGAGCCCACCTCACAGCTGGATGGGCCTTGCCTGAGAGTCCACCTCAAGCTGGACGGGCCTTGCCTGAGAGAGTCCACCTCACAGCTGGACGGGCCTTGCCTGAGAGCGTCCACCTCACAGCTGGACGGGCCTTGCCTGGGAGCCCACCTCACAGCTGGATGGGCCTTGCCTGAGAGTCCACCTCAAGCTGGACGGGCCTTGCCTGAGAGAGTCCACCTCACAGCTGGACGGGCCTTGCCTGAGAGCCCACCTCACAGCTGGATGGGCCTTGCATGAGAGCCCACCTCACAGCTGGACGGGCCTTGCCTGAGAGAGTCTACCTCACAGCTGGATGGGCCTTGCCTGAGAGCCCACCTCACAGCTGGACGGGCCTTGCCTGAGAGAGTCCACCTCACAGCTGGATGGGCCTTGCCTGAGAGCCCACCTCACAGCTGGACGGGCCTTGCCTGAGAGCCCACCTCACAGCTGGACTGGGCCTTTCCTGAGAGAGTCCACCTCACAGCTGGACGGGCCTTGCCTGAGAGTCCACCTCACAGCTGGACGGGCCTTGCCTGAGAGCCCACCTCACAGCTGGACGGGCCTTGCCTGAGAGCCCACCTCACAGCTGGACTGGGCCTTGCCTGAGAGCCCACCTCACAGCTGGATGGGCCTTGCCTTAGAGTCCACCTCACAGCTGGACGGGCCTTGCCTGAGAGCCCACCTCACAGCTGGACGGGCCTTGCCTGAGAGCCCACCTCACAGCTGGACGGGCCTTGCCTGAGAGCCCACCTCACAGCTGAATGGGCCTTGCCTGAGAGCCCACCTCACAGCTGGACGGGCCTTGCCTGAGAGCCCACCTCACAGCTGGACGGGCCTTGCCTGAGAGTGTCCTCCTCACAGCTGGACGGGCCTTGCATGGGAGCCCACCTCACAGCTGGATGGGCCTTGCCTGAGAGTCCACCTCAAGCTGGACGGGCCTTGCCTGAGAGAGTCCACCTCACAGCTGGACGGGCCTTGCCTGAGAGCGTCCACCTCACAGCTGGACGGGCCTTGCCTGGGAGCCCACCTCACAGCTGGATGGGCCTTGCCTGAGAGTCCACCTCAAGCTGGACGGGCCTTGCCTGAGAGAGTCCACCTCACAGCTGGACGGGCCTTGCCTGAGAGCCCACCTCACAGCTGGATGGGCCTTGCATGAGAGCCCACCTCACAGCTGGACGGGCCTTGCCTGAGAGAGTCTACCTCACAGCTGGATGGGCCTTGCCTGAGAGCCCACCTCACAGCTGGACGGGCCTTGCCTGAGAGAGTCCACCTCACAGCTGGATGGGCCTTGCCTGAGAGCCCACCTCACAGCTGGACGGGCCTTGCCTGAGAGCCCACCTCACAGCTGGACTGGGCCTTGCCTGAGAGAGTCCACCTCACAGCTGGACGGGCCTTGCCTGAGAGTCCACCTCACAGCTGGACGGGCCTTGCCTGAGAGCCCACCTCACAGCTGGACGGGCCTTGCCTGAGAGCCCACCTCACAGCTGGACTGGGCCTTGCCTGAGAGCCCACCTCACAGCTGGATGGGCCTTGCCTTAGAGTCCACCTCACAGCTGGACGGGCCTTGCCTGAGAGCCCACCTCACAGCTGGACGGGCCTTGCCTGAGAGCCCACCTCACAGCTGGACGGGCCTTGCCTGAGAGCCCACCTCACAGCTGAATGGGCCTTGCCTGAGAGCCCACCTCACAGCTGGACGGGCCTTGCCTGAGAGCCCACCTCACAGCTGAATGGGCCTTGCCTGAGAGTCCACCTCACAGCTGGACGGGCCTTGCCTGGGAGCCCACCTCACAGCTGGACGGGCCTTGCCTGGGAGCCCACCTCACAGCTGGACGGGCCTTGCCTGAGAGTCCACCTCACAGCTGGACGGGCCTTGCCTGAGAGCCCACCTCACAGCTGAATGGGCCTTGCCTGAGAGTCCACCTCACAGCTGGACGGGCCTTGCCTGAGAGTCCACCTCACAGCTGGACGGGCCTTGCCTGGGAGCCCACCTCACAGCTGGACGGGCCTTGCCTGGGAGCCCACCTCACAGCTGGACGGGCCTTGCCTGAGAGTCCACCTCACAGCTGGATGGGCCTTGCCTGAGAGCCCACCTCACAGCTGGATGGGCCTTGCCTGGGAGCCCACCTCACAGCTGGACGGGCCTTGCCTGAGAGCGTCTACCTCACAGCTGGACGGGCCTTGCCTGGGAGCCCACCTCACAGCTGGATGGGCCTTGCCTGAGAGCCCACCTCACAGCTGGACTGGGCCTTGCCTGGGAGCCCTCCTCACAGCTGGATGGGCCTTGCCTGAGAGCCCACCTCACAGCTGGATGGGCCTTGCCTGAGAGCCCACCTCACAGCTGGATGGGCCTTGCCTGAGAGCCCACCTCACAGCTGGACGGGCCTTGCCTGAGAGTCCACCTCACAGCTGGATGGGCCTTGCCTGAGAGCCCACCTCACAGCTGGATGGGCCTTGCCTGAGAGAGTCCACCTCAAGCTGGACGGGCCTTGCCTGAGAGAGTCCACCTCACAGCTGGACGGGCCTTGCCTGAGAGCCCACCTCACAGCTGGACGGGCCTTGCCTGAGAGCCCACCTCACAGCTGGTTGGGCCTTGCCTGAGAACCCACCTCACAGCTGGTTGGGCCTTGCCTGAGAGTCCACCTCACAGCTGGACGGGCCTTGCCTGAGAGCCCACCTCACAGCTGGATGGGCCTTGCCTGAGAGTCCACCTCACAGCTGGATGGGCCTTGCCTGAGAGAGTCCACCTCACAGCTGGATGGGCCTTGCCTGAGAGCCCACCTCACAGCTGGACTGGGCCTTGCCTGAGAGAGTCCACCTCACAGCTGGACTGGGCCTTGCCTGAGAGAGTCCACCTCACAGCTGGACGGGCCTTGCCTGAGAGCGTCCACCTCACAGCTGGATGGGCCTTGCCTGAGAGTCCACCTCACAGCTGGACGGGCCTTGCCTGAGAGCGTCCACCTCACAGCTGGACGGGCCTTGCCTGGGAGCCCACCTCACAGCTGGATGGGCCTTGCCTGAGAGCCCACCTCACAGCTGGACGGGCCTTGCCTGAGAGCCCACCTCACAGCTGGATGGGCCTTGCCTGGGAGCCCACCTCACAGCTGGATGGGCCTTGCCTGAGAGTCCACCTCACAGCTGGACGGGCCTTGCCTGAGAGTCCACCTCAAGCTGGACGGGCCTTGCCTGGGAGCCCACCTCACAGCTGGACGGGCCTTGCCTGAGAGCCCACCTCACAGCTGGATGGGCCTTGCCTGAGAGAGTCCACCTCACAGCTGGACGGGCCTTGCCTGAGAGCCCACCTCACAGCTGGACGGGCCTTGCCTGAGAGCCCACCTCACAGCTGGACTGGGCCTTGCCTGAGAGAGTCCACCTCACAGCTGGATGGGCCTTGCCTTAGAGTCCACCTCACAGCTGGATGGGCCTTGCCTGGGAGCGCCCACCCTCCAGCCCGACTGGGCCTTGCTGTAGGAAGATGGAAGAGCAAAGACGCCACTGAGGCTCCGTGGCAAAGCCCCTGCCGGGCACACACAGGCGTGGCGCACAGGCTGAACCTACAAAAGAGAAAGCCATCTTAGTCCATTCTAAATGTACAGAAACACTCCTGATGGTCTTGAAATGCTTCTGAGGGCTGGAGGCCTTCAGACATCTGGGTGTGCTTGGGGAAGAACCTCCAGTCCACTGGAGTGGACGGCGGCAGCACTGCGGATGGAGATCCTGGGGATTAATAGGGCAGCTCTGTACAAGTTCAACACAGAAAGGTACTTTGTAGGGGAAAAGTTCACATCAATTTTTTATAAAGACTAGTTCAATATTACAATCTCATAGTCATGGGACTGTATGCTATCACATTCTATTAGAAGTCTGAAGCTTGGGCTGAGGTTGTGGCTCAGCGGTAGAGCACTTGCCTGGCATGCACGAGGCACTGGGTTCTATCCTTAGCACCACATAAAAATAAAACAAAGGTTATTGTGTCCACCTACAACTAAAATATCTTTTTTTAAAGTTTGAATCTTGAGACACATAAAATCTTGCTCTTTTCAAAAAGTGATATGAGTTTCAGAACAACCTAGATAGCTAGTATTTGAAGTAGAATAAATTTTAATTCAGACCAGTTTTTTAAATTATTTTAAACATGGTAAAAGTTCGCCTTCCATTCTCTTAAATGTTTATTTAAAAGAATATCACCAAGAAAGGAAATTAGAAAATGAGCTCAGGGGAGTCCCCAGCCCCAGCTTTTAGAGAAGACTCAGCTCTGGGGGCCTCAGTTTCTTGCAGAGAGGATTTTCTTGCTATTAGAATGTCCATTTGTGAGATGGAAGCCCCAGGGTTGAAGGCAGATGGGTTTCACGTTGATGTAAAGGTGTGCTGGTTGGCCCACTGGCTCCCACTCCCAGGGCATCTGGAAGAAACAGAAAGGCAGGTTGACAGCCGCTGTTGCAGAGCCACGGTGTGGCCACATTTTACTCGCAGGAGCTGGAACTGCTCTTAGCGCCAGTTCTGTTCTTGGGAAGGAGGGAGGTGAGGACCTGGGACCTCCGCATCCCATGACCACCAGTCACAGAGCACTAGAGCGTCACAGGCGGCCACTCAGCGACAGGTGCAGACAGCAGCCTTGCAAAGTCACAAAAGTGGCTCTTGCTCAGTGTTTGGGCCTCCCACTCCAGGTGCCCGAACGCCCTGGCCCTCGGCTTCTTCCTGTCTTCTCCCCTCCCTCCACACCGTGGCCCCAGCTTTACCTGTGCTAAGGCCGTGTGGCCTTGTTTGGGCTTGGGCTTTCTGTTCAGTCGTGATGACCGAATCGCTCTTGAGGAGGTGAGTCACACTCCCAATACCCAGACCCCTCTAAAAGCACCAGTGTGGACGTCATCTGGAAGCAGCACTTTTAATGGTTTTTAAAATTTTATGTATACAGGAGGAATGAATCATAGGTCACTCTGTAGGTGGGCGGCCTGCAGGTTGCAAGTATATCACTGCACACCAGGTGTGTGGTTGACCAGGAAGATTCAAGCCAGGCATCAACCACCCCTCTCCTGCCATTGCTACAATGGGAAATAGAGGAAGTAATTCCACATAAACCCAAACACTTTCTAAACTTTAAATTGGGTCATCAAAATTTGGAATTCGCCACTTTAATATTCTACTGCATACCTCTTCAGCACAATGTGAAAGACATCAAGTCTTATTTTCATTTGTCTTTCAATCCTTCAGCCAGGTTCTGGCTTTTGCTCTTCACAACATGGCTGATATTTTGTTTTAGGTGTTTGTCTGATTTCTTGTCTCTTATTCATCTCTTTTTGAGATTATTGTTCCAAAGGCACCTGTTCAGAGGACTTGTGTTTCTCAGGTATTCCCTCTTGGGATGGTTGTCCCAAGGGAGACTGTTCAGAGGACTCTTGTTTCTCAGGTATTGATTCTTGGGATGGTTGTTCAGAGGACTCTTGTTTCTCAGGTATTGATTCTTGGGATGGTTGTTCAGAGGACTCTTGTTTCTCAGGTATTGATTCTTGGGATGGTTGTCCCAAGGGTGACTCTTCAGAGGACTCTTGTTGCTCTGGTGTTGGTTCTTCTTGTCTTGATGATAATTCATTTTGTGATTCTTGTCCCATTTGTGGTTCTCTTTGGGCTTCTATTTCTACTGGAATTTCTAGTAGTGTAGATATATTTTTTTCCTCTAGAATTGCATATTGTTCTTTTTCTTATTTATTTGTAAACAAAACAAAACAAAATCATCAATAAACATAGTAGCCATCTAAAACAACTGAAATGAAAGATATGTGTTTCTATGACCAGTAATCTCATAGTGACAGTGATAATATTAATAAAAGTAATTCTCACACAGGGTATTACAATGTTCTTTTGAATATATTTTCACTTTTACTTTTATGTAGAAAAATGATCTCAAACAAGCATAAAATAGACATAAGGGGATAGTGTCAAAGAAGCCTAAGAGAAGCAAGAATAGAAGGTGCATTACCAAATATTAACTGAATACACAATCCATCCACTGTTTAAGAACCAAAAAGACACAGGAAAGACTTATTTTTTCTGAGTCACAGAAATGGGAAAGAAAGTTTTATTAAAACAAAAAGGAAATAAATCAGAGGACAAGAAAATCAGAGATAGTGTTCTCGAGAATAGACGCCAACACGTAGAAAAGGACCGTCAGCTCAGGAAGAACAGGGTACACATCGGGCTCCATCGGCCAAGCCACATGTACTAGGCCAATACTATTCCACAGAGACAAGTGTCATGGGTAGATGGAATCAAAAGGTGCTCCAGAAAACACCACGCTTCGACATGACACAGTGAGATGCCATCAGCAAGCAGCCTGCAGAACCGGGAGAGGCCGGGCAACTCAACTGACAGGTACAGAACTCAACATGCCCGGACCCTGCCTTCAGCCAAAATCTGCCCTTCCTCTTTTCAGAAGCAACATCCTGACCCAAAGCAGAAACCCCAGCTCCAGTTTCATCCTTGCCCCTCATATCCATTGTGTGCCTGAGTCTGGTCCATTTGATCTACTCCCAGGAATCGTTACTCCTGTCCAGCCGCATTGCCGAGATCCATCCAGTCACCTCCTATCAGACAGAGCACCAGCTGTACCCAAAGTTCTCCTACCTCTCCCACTTCCCCTTGCTATGCAGCAATTTTTAAAACATAAATTTGATATTATCTCCCTGCTTTTACATTGGCCACAGGAGAAAGACCAAAATTCTCAGGCTAAGGTATAGCGGCAATGGCCAGCTGACCACCAAAGACTTAGTAGAGCTCCTAGAGATCAAATTCCCAGCCCAAGACCAGTTCTGACCAACAGAGGTGAGCCATGATGTGTGGCTTCTGGGCTGTGATGTTGAGCCTCTGAAGCAACTTCCTTTTGACTCTCCTTCCCTTCTTGCAGCAAACTCAGAGACCAAGTATTGAAGACAGTAGCATACGATGCCAAGGGTCCTCTAGTCACTGCATGGAAGAAAGCCAGCCAGGAAAGCCCCCAACCCAGAGCAGGCTTCTATGATTACGAAATGAGCCTCTGTCACAGAGAGTCACTGAGATATGGGTTGATATTCTCTACTACCACTCAGCCTCACCCACTCTCAAGGACTTAAGGTCCCCAGGAGCTGAGCCCTGCCACATTTACCTCTTCCTGACAAATATCTTCCTACAAATCCCTTTCTGGTCCCATCTGCACCAGGTGAGCTGTTCTTTGCCACCTGCACCACTCTTCTCCCATGCCTTTGGACATGCCCACCCACTGCCCACACCCCCTTCTGTACACCATCTGCCTGGCAAATTCTTACCAACTCTCCACAATTCCACTTTATAGCAATTCTCTGAATCCCTGCAGCCTCTCCTAGGCCCAGAGAGTCCGTCATTCATAGTATGGCATCTTTCCAGTATGTCCAAAGCACCCTCCATGCTGGACCCTAGCCTGAACATGTGTGCCCGACCCCAGTGTCCAGGAGCTGGCCAAGAAGGGCACGGTGAGCCTCCTGCAGGGGTTACCCTCCTCATCAACACAGCACTGCCTTCAGAAGGAGTAGTTCCGGAGCCTTCTCACACTTTTAAGGAACAACTAATGACAAGTGAGTCCTAATTTCAGGTTCATCTTGGACTAGTCAACTTTTATTTCCTGATTTCAGTCCATTCTTTCTTGAAAAATAAGGACAATAATATGAATCCTTAGGGACTACAGACTTGTGACGAGTGAACGCTCTCTGAAACAGTAAAATCTGACCCATGCGTCACCCCATGTTCATCGGCACACAAAGCTTACATAGTTAAAAGGGGAGGGGTTATGGAAGAGAAATAAAGACATCACATGCAATCCAGGGTGACATGACCAGGGAAGTCAGAGGCCAGGGCTGCAATGGCCCTGACATCCCCCAGGCCCGCCTGGTCACGTGTCCTCCCTTGCTCCTGTGCCTCTTGCACGCCCCTGGAGCACACAGGCATGCTTCTCTGTGTAAAGTGTGTGCCCCACCAGGCCACACGCAACCGAGGCAAGACCACGCCTGACTGATCTCTGTTCTCCAGCACCCCTGCACACGAAAGAAACTCAGAGAAGGTTTGATAAAGAGTGAAGGGATAAATACTCCAGGAAGCAGAGGCTCTAGTCCCACACACATAAAGCCTTCCTAAGACATACAATTAGAAAATTGAATTAATTAAACAGAAAAATAATTAATTGATTAGAAAGCCAAAATCAGATTAAATCGTATTAACATTAAAATGGGTTTATATGAATATGATATTAATATAACATACAATACAAAAATATAAAATAATAATTTAACATAATATTTGTGCTATATTAATATGTATCAAAAGGTGTATTTCACAAATGCCTGAATTCACCTTGCCTTTCAAATGCAATCATCAATGAGATATTGCTGGCACTGCATACGTATTTTATGTGGTTTTCAAAATTCGACCCACAACGCGACATACTTTCCCATGTGGCTGTAAATT
This sequence comes from Callospermophilus lateralis, assembly GCF_048772815.1. NCBI lineage: Eukaryota > Metazoa > Chordata > Mammalia > Rodentia > Sciuridae > Callospermophilus > Callospermophilus lateralis. Next base: position 1,970,415 of record NC_135318.1, on the reverse strand, counting down.
TGCACCCCAGGATCCCCATATGTGCCCGTGGTCCCCTTTCTGAAACCTGTCCCTCTTATCACAGGCTTCAGGAGCATCACTTCGCTCCTTCTTTACACATGCCATGAGGGTAAATGCAGTGAAATGGTGGATGATTGTGGAACTGGATGGCAAACGTCTACCTGGCTGACCACCGATCTGCCCCACATGGTCAGTCAAAACATTCACTGTCAACTGACCTGAAAGGTGGCTGAGGGGGCCTGGCACATGCAGCCAGGTCAGCCAGTGGGAAATGCTGCACCTAGACAGGCTGCTGGGCACCCAGGGCTGACCCACAGAGGGACAAAGTGGAGGCCAGGCAAGCACCACTCTCTCCCCTGCCTCACACCCAAGAGCCCCCTGTGACCGTTCATAAAATGTTCTCTTACCAGGAAACGGAGCCACTTCTTTATTCTTGATGAACTTCTTGTCAGATGCTAAAAAAACAAAAAGAAAAAAAATGCAGACATTAATGAGCTTGGTGGGCGGTTCACAGCAGCGAGGTGTTCAGGTTCTAGTGCGGGACCTGGGGCTAAAGGAAGAACTGGAATGTGACCACACTGACCAGTGTAGAGAGAGGTTAGGGCCAAATGAAGTGGACCCTGCTAAAAATATCACCACACCTCCTCGTGCAAAAATCCACGCCATTATTGAGCCTGCTGAGATCACAGGGCCACTGGCAGAATTCTGATCTTATACTTTGTTACTATTTATTTATTTATCTTCACTCTTTCCTCCCACAGCCAGGGAAGAGGGTCCCTCCAGTTGGACAACTGGGTGGACGCCACACACAGAAAGCAAATATGCTTAGTTGACATGGTGGATACTTTTGGAAACGTCAAAGGTAAAATATTTGCTCTAAAATGAAAAATTCTCCCATGGGAGATGAGTGACTTAGGCGACACCTGCAAGACGGGACACGCGCTGCACACAGGCATGGCACTAAGGGATGCAACGACCTCCCGCAGCTGTGCACCTGCCCTCCCACCCACCTGGGTCTCAATGAGTCATGTCACTCTGTTCCCGATGTCTGCCCCCAAGTGCACCAGTGTCAGAGTTGCCATTGGCACAATTAACACAGAAATGCTGTTGCTAATGAGCGCTTCGGTTCAGTTGGGTGCAGGAGCCACTTAACTAGACCTAAGCTGCTCTGGAGACCTGATTTCTGGAAAGAGAGACCGCACAGATGTGCCTGAGCTGCTGAGAGCTGCCTTCAGGTGGTCACAGAGGCCATCAGGAAGGCAGAGTGCAGACTCAGCCACCAGCAGCTTGGCGAGGCTGAAAGTGGTTCAGAGGAAAAAAAGAACAGGAACCCGGAGTTCTGAGGGAGGCTGGTCTGATGCAGCCATGTGCCATCGGAGGCCACCAAGCCTGAGACTTATTCCCAGAGCTGGACGGTCAGGAGAGCACTGCCTGCCCACAGAGAAGACCAGCCACGAAACACAGCTAATGTGATTTGAAGGCTGTTCAAGTGCTGCCTTCAACACTTGTTGAAAACCTAGTTTTTATTCCAACTTATTTTTGTGCTGCTAGAATATCTGGCAGCTGCAAGCTGTGGACTGAGACGTCAGGCTACAGTGTGTGAAGACAGATCAGCATTTGGTTTTAAAGCAGTTACTTTGTGAAAAGTTAGAATGCAACGTTAGCTAGTGTTGATCCTTGTGTACTGTCCTACCAAGGAGGCTGATTTCCCTGTGGGCCAGGAGGTTCTACAGGAAACCAGCAAAGACAGCTACCAAGCCTTTACAGAGACGGAGATTAAATCCAGGGGTGGTCTGCACCAACCAGGGCTCCGACAGCAGAGTGCAGGCCCTCCCCATCCACGGGGCCTGGGACTCTGCAACCATGACGAGTCCCATTATTCCTAGAAGAATTTCTATTTTCTGTATTTAAAATGCTTTTCTATTATGACGAAAAAAACTGGAAAACAAAGCAATCCAAAAAAATGGAAATAAGTAAAAATCATAAACTAAGCTAAGAGAAGCAGCAGGGAAAGCCGTCCCTGGCACTGCGGGCTGCGGTCCACCTGCAGCTGCAGACATGCTGCCAGGGTGACATCTGCTCTCAGATACCTGGCCCTCACCATGTCCCCCTCTAGAGGACACAGCCTCCCCAGTCACCTCCCCCAAGATGCTGTCAGCCCTCTGCCCATTCCTACCTGGGCCTGGGAATGGCCGGGGAGGGCCCTGTTCCTCATGGCACACCAGACCTCTATCCCTTCCTCCCCGGGGGACACTGCAGCCTCTTTGAAGGCAGTCACCAGACTCTGCCACCTACAGCCCTCTTTCCAGGAGTCATCTGCACACCTCCGGCCGAGTCCTTGCTCCTGCCCATCCTAGCCCTCTCCTTCCCTCCCCCGCGCTGAGGTACCCCAGAGTGTCCCTGGGGATGGGAGGGAGGAGGCCAATGAGAGGCAAAAGAGAGGCTGGAATCCCAGGCCTCAACCTGCCTGCCACCTCTTTAGCCAAGCAATTCCCTTCTCCCCTCCTCTCAGGATCAGGGCTCCCCGTAATTCCCTCCTTGTGGAAAAAGGAAATGCGGAGCTTCCTTTGACTTTGATTTCTAGATGACCCCAGGCTGGGGGAAGCTGCCCAGACGGGACATGAGCTAGCACACTCCCCACTGCCCCACCTGGCGTCTCCTTCTCACACCCACATCACAATCTCTAGCCACAGACCTCAGTCAGTTCCACTCAAGTCTCGTGCTGTCCAGGACCCCTCGTACCTGGCCCTGGCCTCCTGGGCCCCTGGCAGCTCTGTGGTCTTCACGGTTTTTGTGAACCTTGCTCTTTCACAGGGTATGACGGGTATTCCACAGTGTCCCTCAGTTTCCACGTGGCTGATGCTTCTCAGGAACAGACTGGAATTTCAAATGCTGGGGAATCCACAGAAATGGTGCTGCATCCCTCATGCAATGTTGCCTCACCCCGGACAGAGACCTCGGTCACCGGGCAGGTGGTGCTGGTCATCTCCTCCTCTAAAGACTGGAGCAGCGACCTCATCCTTACCTCTCAATAAGGAAGACTGAGACCCAGGGAGGCCTCAAGCTCCAGGCCTTGGAGCACTTCAGACTGAGGACGATCAGGTCGGGGACGCTCACTCTGCACTCAGAAGTGACGGGGACTAAAGTGGCTAGAAAACGGGAAGAGGCTGGAGGCTCTTGGGGGCCCGGCCTGCAAGGCCCTTGCCGGTCTGCTCCAGCTCAGTTTCCCGCCCTCTGAGTCGATACTCCGTGGCTTAGTCATCCAGCTTTACTCTTCTTCAAAGGCTCTTTACTTCCCTTTGTCTCTATTTTCACTGTAAACCACCCAAAAGCTGGCAACAGGATAGAACAGTCCTTGGATCATTGGAGAAAGGGAGACAGGGACATCGTGAGTTGGTCTGGTTGTCCTTCTTCACTCCTGAGTGGCAAGGGACAGCTGAGCCTCTCACAAGCGTTGCCTGTGTGGATGTGGAGTGACCGGCACCCGTCGCGGGTCATGAGGCGCCTGCAGAAGCCCTGCCACAGGAGGGAGACGACTTTCGGGGTACGTGGCCCTGGGAGAGTAACCTGCCTGGTCTCTCCACTCAGATCTAGGGAGCTGATGCCACCGTCAGGGACAGAGCCCAGGCTGGGAGGAAGGGAAAGACGTGAACTACGGGGGCACGGCACCTCCTCTCGCCCTGACCTCAGCCCACCCCCGCTCACTCAGGTCCCTCCTGGCGAGGTTTGCCAGTGCACAGACCTCACGCCTGCGCTGCCCACACCGCTTGCTGTTGGTTTCTAGACATTGGAACCTCCATTTTGGTTCTGGGACTCAGAATCAAAACTTATACAGCTGCCAAGAAAAAGAAACTTAAGATACTCTGTTCCCATAACCCCTCCCTCTAAAGTCCCTACATGTAGAAATCTGTTGATACCCAGCCATCTATACCCAGGGTCAATTCTAGCCTGCTGCACCCAAGGTCATTTCCAGCTTGCTCTTGTTCCTCTATTCAAGTGACTCTGCCTGTTGCGCCTGGCAGAGGGCAGCCTGTCTGTCATGCTCTGTCAATAAACCTTTGCTTGATCTCAGAGACATGTCCCCTGTGGATATTTGCACCAGCTACCCCAACAATGACCACTTTGTGCATCTCCCCTCCCACCTGATAGCCTTCAGCACACACGGTACTGGGGGCTCTTCAAGGCTCCGGTGTGGCTGCAGACTGTGGGCACCCCAGTGAGCTCACAACCACCCAGCCTCACCCCTTCACAGCCCGGGGGCTGAACCCAATGACCCTCCCCATGATGCGCATCCCCCCTCAGAGCTCAGAGCCTGGCAGGCAAAGGTCAAGGCAGGCAGGCTCTGCCTGAGGGCGGGAGCAAGTGCCCTGCACACAGTGAACAGGGAGGGGTGGGAGAAAGAAATCAGTTACTAGTGAAAGGGGCCAGGCTGGGACGAGGACCCCCACGGTGACCCATGTCTGAGGCTGGAGGAAGGAGGAGGAGACAGAGGAGGACAGCACAGAGGACATTTAGGGCCCGGAAGCTCCTGCGTGTGAGAGGGGGATTCAAGTCATCACACCTGTCAAGACCCACAGACGTCCCACCCCAAGCGGAAGCCGAGGGTGAAGACCTGGCAGTGTAGGTGCACTGGCCGTAGCAAGGGTGCCCTGCTGGGAGAGGTGTCGACAAGGGGAGGCTCTGTCTTTTGTGGGGAGGGAACTCTGTACATTCTGCTCATTCTTGCTATAAATCTGTAACAACTCTCCCCCCAAAATCTAGTTTGTTACTGTTGTTGTTTTTATTGTTTAATTAAAACTAAGAACAGCCTCTTTCAAACTCTTCTCTACTCACAGTGGGTGCTATTAGGTAGGGACAAGCCCTCAAAGACAGAGAGGACTCCAACCATCCTCCTTCTGTCCTCAGAGACTGGCTGGCAGGCTGCAGCAAACTGCAATGATGCCCAGTGGTGGAAGTTCTCCTGAACATCTAACCTCTGCGATTTTCTGCAACCTACTGTGCTTCTGTTTAGAAAAACTTCAAACATACATTTTATTAATTTTCATGATTCCTAGTTATAAGGAGGATTTTGAGCAAGTGAGACCCCTGATACAGCTGGAGAAGTCTTATAACCATCTTTTAGCTGTCCTAACACGTCAGAACTGAGCTCACAATAGATGAGGTATATATTCTCCACTGAAAGGACACCTCACTGATGATAGGCAGCTCATAAAGTGAGGCTTAAAAGATGAGCAGCACCTTGAAGGGCAGGCTCTGAGCCCTGGGGGCTGAGACACCGGTGGTGCAAACAGTGTGCAAAGGCAGGCGCAGGACAAACTGCACCCTAAATAAATGGGAGCCCTTCCACCTGGACCCAGAACATCAGAGGAGGGACTCGGGAGCTGTGCTCAGCACTCACGAGGCTCCATGAGTTCAGTGCCCAGAACAGCACCCCTGGCGACACTGGACACCCTAACCCCAGACCTGGGAATGCAGAGTGCAAAGCAAAGGGGAACTGAGGGCACCCACAGGGAGAGTGCCTGGGTGCCCCGATGGGCCCACACAGGCAGGAGCATGCTTAGAGCTGGAGAAGGAGGAAGGGAGAGTCAGGGACACGCAGCGGCTGTGAAGCTGGAGGAAGGAGCCATGGCCAGGAAATGCAGGCACCTCCGGAAACGGGAAGAGGAAAGGAAGCAGGTTCCCCTGATCCCCGGACAGGGTCCACCCCCCAGAAAGTGGATTGTACCCACGAGGCCACGTCACACTTCTGCACTAGGGAACTGTAAGTGCCTGGCATCTCAGGCCCTGAGGCTGTGCTAACTCGTCACAGCAGCCACAGGAAGCCGACAAGACAGTGCTGCAGTCCCCTCCCTCCTAGTGGAGAGGCACAGCGCCTGGACTGCACGGAAGAGGGTGTCTAGTTCCTCAGCCTCCTCTGCCCAGCTGGGGCCCCTGGGCCTGGCCTGAGTTGGCACTGTCCTTCCACAGCGGGACCAGAGTACTGCCACATCTTTTGGATGCCAGGGGGATAAGAAGCAGAGGTTCTTGATTCTGTGGTACTTTGTCACCTCTATCACCAAGACAAGGCTGGTAATTACTCTCCTCCTTTGAAAAATGAGAATGATCTCCTGCAAGGTTGTACTCATGAAAATAAAGATCAAAGGAAATGTCCAAAAAGGTATTTTATGACCTAGACATGTTTGAAGTGTTATTATAACAGATGGATCAACATATGTCTTATAAAGTTAAAGCTCAATAAAAGTGTTTACAAGGACAAAACTTTCCTATGTTCATATAAAAACAAGACCAGGGTGACTCCACATCATGTACAACCACAAGAATGGGAAGCTGCACTCCATGCATGTATGATGTGTAAAATACACTCTACGGGCATGCATATCTAAAAAGAACAAATAAAAGAATGAATGGATGAGAAAATAAACGAAAGGTTGAAGTAGAAAGGTAAACTGATGAATTTTCTGATGTCTGTACAAGTGGCCATCAGAAAAATCTCCTGCCAAGATGATGGAATGGAACTTTCACTCTACAAATAAATAGTGGAGCTCAAAGAACAACAACAAATTATGTGGAAGTTCATGGGATTTTAAAAGTAGCCAAGACGTGGCAGGAAAAGGCGGAGGAAGGACAGGAAGGTGAAGACGGGTTAGGTTTTGCCTGTGTGTTTCTCTAAGGTAAAGAGTTGCCTACAGAATATCCTCAATTAAAAACCAAATAACGGCAAGAAGCAAAAGGCAGAGGGGTGGACCCATGTCTAGAATGAATCCACTTCCTCAGCCTCCCTCGTGACGCCCAGTGGGCTCTTTCCTGGTCATCGGGGGCCCAAATACTTAAATGTGGTGCAAACACCTGGAAGGGCGTCTTTATAAACCTCTTCTCTTGAAAACAACAACAAAAAGCTTCTCCAGTCATTTTGCATTTATCTTGTGGAATGATACCAGGATGGTTACCAGGGAGAGTGGAAACCAAAGGCCAACTTTCCCCAGCATCCAGTGAGAAGTGTTGCTGAAAGACTGCGAAACACCAACAGGGCTGTGAAATCTTGGAATCAAAGCCCACAGTAGCACACCAGAGAGCAAACGTCCTGTTAGCCCGGGCGCCTAACCTGCCTCCCCCAGGCCACAGCAGAGCAGAACAGTGAAAGGCCACTCCCCGCCGAGTGCTCTCACTGCCACCAAGGACCCTGAAAGCCACCTAGCCGGGTCCCACTGCTCCCGGATGCTGCTCCCTCGCTTCTGCCCCTGGCAGCCTTGCCTCCTGGGGCCCAGGGAGACCAAGAGCTCTCCACTTCCACCAGGACCCCAGCAGCTCTTGACGGCTCTTTTCCTTCCAAGATCCTCTTGGGGCTCTTTCCTTCTAGATTTGACCACGTGCAGATGCCACCAGAAGCCAGCCAGGGTGCTGTGCCGGGTGACAGTGGCCCACGGGATGGGAGTGGGCATGCAGAGCCCCCTGCACCCTGTGGTGGACCACCCTCTCGTGTCTCCTCAGAGGAAGGCTATTCAGGTCTCACGCCAGGGTCCCCCCGGGGAGAAAGGCCGGCCAGGGTGGAGCACAAGTGGTGGCAGGTGATGGCACAGGACACCACCATCCCATAGGAGCATAACTACCACATTAAAACAAAAAAAAAGCAGAGGGGCCTCCAGTTGCTTTATTGGGGGACTAAATACATCCAAAGAGCACAGAGATGTGGGTGAGGATCTCAGGTATGGCGTGAGCTGCTAGGCTTCCCTTCCTTACCTGTGAACGCTACCTTCTGACCTCAGAGGCCTGCCTGTGAGTTCCACTGCATCTTAATTCAGCCGTGGAGGAAACAGCCACGTGACCAAGCAGGCGGCCTCCCCTCTCTCTCCTCATCCATAAAATGTCCAACTTATATAATAAAATCACAAACAGTGGATGCCTCCAAAGGGTTTTTACACTCCACAAAGCACTTTCCAAAGCAGGACATTATCCAATACTGTAACAGGTCATTTTCCTGCTCTTTGTGGCTGACAATGCACCAGAAAGTCTCACACATGTAAACTGATTTTTAAACTACAAATGAAAAAAAAAATCATGATTATCCATAAATGCAAAAAATCTAGGAAAAGCAATTAAAATTTGGTGATATTGTTATGGTTTTACGGAAGACAGGGGGTGGTTGAGCAGGAAGTAAAATATTTTCTCTATGGAGCTTTCTCTGCATATTTAACTGTAATTCAAGAGATAAATTTAACCTGTTGCATACTAGCCATTAATGGCAGTATTTTACATGTACCCTCATCTGCAGCTGAGTCAAGACAGAATGCATGCATTTCCATTCCTTCAATATCTTTTCTTAAAAAACACTCTGGAACTGTCTCCCTGAAACAGAAACCAGCAGTGTAGCAGCAGGTATTTTCTCTCCAGACCATAAACAAGAGACCTCAGGACCAGGCCGTTTGGCCACAACTGGGACCTGCGACATAAGATGTGCAGTGAGGGTTAGTCACTCAAGGATGACTTGCCACAAGATGGCAGCCAGTGCTGGGAGGTCACCCACCTCCTGCCCACAGCAAGTCCAGCCCTCTTCTGACCTGGCCTGGGCATCCCACCCAAGACACAGGAAGCCCTGGGCACTGCTCTCTAGGCAAGCTCCAGCAGTCTGGCAGTAGTAGGCAAGCTGACCCAAGTCTGTTGGAATCATCCTGGCGCTCAACACCCCAGCCAGAGACCAGGACCTGGGCACCCTGCTCACACTGATTCCCTTGGGTCACTCCACATTCTCCACCAGCAGGCTGCTCTCCCAAACATGTTCCATATCAAAATCACCTTCTCCATCTTGGAATGTAAAAAGCTAGAGAGAATCACTCCCACCCTAACAATTGAAATGCCAGAAAATCTAAAAAATTATAACTTTGAACCCATCGAAGAGCTGAGGTCGCAGAGCAAGCAAGTAGCCTGCAGACAGAGTCCTCCCAGGAGAGGCAGGATTGGAGCCTGCTCCCTAAGGCCAGGCCTGGGAGGACAGCAACACTACCAAGAAGAGCACAAGGCTCCTGCTGAGAGCCTGGGGCATGGGTACAAGGGAAAGCCAGGACTGTGGGAGCTGCAGATGCGAGGGGTCTGCATCACACCCCACCACGCATGCTCACAGGAGAGGCTGGCCAGGACAGGAGGTCAGAGAAAGCCCCCAGGATGCAAGCCTCAGAACTCGGAGCCCCCCGCCAGCTCTCCCTCTGGCAACAAAGCTCAAAGCTGCTAACAGGAGGACAGCAAAACCTGGAGAAGACCCCCTGTGGGCGGAGAAGGGAGTGGAGCCAGGTCCCCGTGGGGCAGGGGAAGAGATGGTGGTGGGTGGGCAGGAGAGAGACTAGGGCAGAGGTGGAAGAGGAGGTGAGCACCTCTCCCAGGAGCAGCCCCTGCTCACAACCAGATAACAAATCCAAGCTGGTGGCACAAGGAGGGAAACCATGGCAACACCAGTACTCAACTAAACTCCAGTCCACAGCGATTTCAACCCCTTAAAGACCTCGCAGAGGAGGAGGAGCCACGAGTCAGGGCGTACATGCAGCTGCCCCTTCCCTACGGTGAGGGCTCAAATCCAACCTGCCATCCACCTCTGAGCACAGTGCTCTGGACCACAAGCCCTCCCACCCATGGACGTCTTTGTCCACTTTTCAATACCACAGGACTGAGAGGGCAAGAGCACCAGTGTGGCCGAAACTTAAAGAGTTCACCTCCTGGCACGTTACAGAAAAAGGTTGATAAGCCCGAGGATTACGCTTTTAACCAAACTTTCGCAGACACGGTAAAGAAAAAACAGGGAAAAGCACCCACCTTAAGTGGGTCTTAAGCAATCAGTGGGACCAGACGCAGACACGGCCACGGGTTGGAACCATCCAACAGGGAACTGAACAACTCTGACAAACGCCTCCACAGAGGAGCCAGCAAACTGCAGCCCAGGGGTCGAACGTGGCCTCCTCTCCTGACTCTGCGCTGGCTTTGCTGGAACATGCCGGTCTCCCATTACCCCCCACGCGTGGCCACGTTCTTCCTACAGCAGCAGAGTCGGCAGTGAAACCAGACCCTGTGAAATGCAGAGCAGATATTCACTATCAACCCTTTAGGGAAAGTTTTCCAGTCCCGGCTCTGGTGAGAGGTGAGCATTTTGTCTTAACAAGTGAGAAATTTCACTAGAGAGAATAAACTAGAAGAAAAATCAAGCAGAAAAGCTAGAAACTTTAAAAATGGCAACAGAGAATTAGGTTTATCATTAAAATCAACAGAATCGAGGAGAAAAAAATTAATGAACCTGCAGATAGGCCAACAGAGTTTTACCCAGCTGGAAGGACAGAGGAAAGAGGCGGGCAGAACGCCAGGGAGCCGTGGAACAGCTCAGATGGCCGAACACACATGAGGGTCAGAGATAATGGCTGAGAAACTATGAAAGTATCAAACCTCCAATCCAAGAGTCTCCAACAACACCAAGAAGGATAAATAGAAACACAAGAAAGGAAATGATGAGAATAAAGAAGAGAAAGAGAAAATCTGAGGAGACCTAGACACAGAATATTTGAATTGCTGAAAACCAAACAGAAAAGCCTAAAAGGGAGCCAGAGAGAAAAAAAACTAAAAATAACTTATAGAGAAACAAACAAGAATTATAGCAGGGTTCTCACTTGAAACAACAAAAATCAGAAGTCAGTGGAAAGATCTTTACATATCTGAGAGGAAAAAAAATCCATCAACAAGGAATTCCGGATCCTGCAAAAATGTCTCATAAGTGAAGAACTCAGCAACACAGCCCCAAAATACTCGAAGTGAAAATGGACAGAATCGAAAGGAAAACTAGACGATTCCACAATAGCAGTGGGAGACTTGATACCCCTTTTAATAAAAGATATGACAACCAGGCAGTCAACAGACAGGGGAACAGAACTCAGCACACCACCAGGCAAAGACGCCCTCGGAACACTCCGGGGGAAACAGGCAGTTGGTACTCCTTCCATGTGCACCCAGAGCGTCATTCAGACAGACAGAAGATTAGGCTGCAAAGCTCATCTCAACAAACCGAGAAGGACTGACTTTCACACTTTAGATGAATGAAAACAACATGTCTCAGGTGCCTACAGCAGACCGTGAAGGGATTTCATAGCTTTCAAAGCTATACTAAAAAGAAAGAAAGATCGCAAATTAGTAACCAAATTTCTATCTTGAGAAACTACCAAAAAAAAAAAAAGAGCAAATCAAACCCAAATAAAACAGGAGAAAAAATAAACAGTGGAAAAATAAAAAAAATTGGAGAAAAATCAGCAAAACTTAAAATTAGCTATTTGAAAATATCAGGAAAGTCACAAATCTTTAGCAACACTGATGAAGAAAAAAGTCAAATTAATAAAAACAAAAATGTACAGGGGATATAACTGCAGACCTCACAGGAATAAAGCGGGTTATACAATAATATAGCAAACATTTTGCCAACAAATTAAACTACATAAAATAAAGAAATTCCTAAAAACACACAAATAATTGAAAATGTTTCACAAAAAAATTTTTTGAAATATTAAGACTGTAACAAGAGACTTGAGAAATCAAAATTCCCCAAAAGATAAAAAATCTAAGCCTAAATGTGTTCACAGGTGAACTCAACCAACACATAAATTAACACATGTTAATCTTAACATGCAATGAGCTACTCTACAGCCAAAAAACCAGTAAAGTACTGTTGCATGCTGAACATGCATGAACCTTGACAACCTCACCAAAACCTCAGAAATACCAGATTTCAGGGATCAGGCAAATATACATTAGCAATTCACACTTAGAAATTTTGAGATACCAAGAATAATAGCTCCTAAAAAAAAAATATTAACACATAAGTCTGACAAAAACATGCAGGATCAGTATGCTAAATACTATAAAACATTGATTTAAAAATCAAATATTTAAATAAATAAACCTTATTTGTAATAAATAATATGCAATATCATTAACATGTAGATTCTATGCAAATTGATCTCTAGATTGTTGCAGTGCTAACCAATCCCAGCAGGTTCCTACTGAAATTGAAAGGAAAGTCTAATACTTATTTGGAAAGACAAAAGAGCTAGAAAATCCCAAAACAATGTTGAAAAAGAAGAACCAGGTGCCTCACACCATGTCTACAGTCATCAATAAGCTTGCTGTTGGTGAAAGGAAAGACAGAACAGAGGAGAGGATGCCAGCTACTCAGATATGGCTAACGCTGGTGAAAACATGCACAATGTTTTAGGCAGAAAGGAGAGTCTTCCACAAATGGTACAGGAGTGATGAGACATCCCTGTGAAAAACAGATAATTCCGACACTGGACCACAAATAAAAATTAACTCAAAATAGGTCCTGGACACAAATGTAAAACACAAAACAATCATTTTTCTAGAATAAATCAAGAGAGCTCTCTGAGACTTTGCATTAAGTGTGGAATTCAGATATGGTATAGAAAGAATGAACTATGAAAGACAAAATCGATGAATTAGACTTCCAAATTTAAACTTCTGTTCTTCAAAACACAATGTTAAGAGAATGATAAGCCATGCATTTGGGAGAAAAAAAAAATGTGAAAGACATATCTAACAAAGCATTTGTACCTAGAATTCACACAGAGTTCTCAAAAGTCAGTCAAAAGAAACCACACAAGATAAAAGCAAAGGTAAAAGGTATGAACAGACCTGTCCTCAGAGGACAAAGGAGCCAGGAAAGGTCTCCCCTGCTGGTCACCAGGGACATGCAAACAGAACTCTGGGCTATGGAAGCAAAACAATCACTAAATTTCTTCCCTGGCCACACAAACTGGGGCAAGACTGGTGCTACTGAGACCTTCGCCCACCGCGGGCGGGAGCAGGAGTACAGCTTACCGCTTCCTTACCAAGGAAAACACACGCATGCCCGGTGACCAGCGGGCCCCCAGGTACTGACCCAGCCTCAGCAAGAATCTTTTCAAACTTGCCCCAAGCTGGACCCAGAAGTCCTTCCACTAGAGGCTGAATAAGCAAGCTGTGGGACCTCCAGATCGCAACCATCCTCAACAGCGTGAAGGAATGGGCCACCAGTGCCACGGCAGGACTGCTGAGTGGCACGTGTGTCGTGGGGAATAAAGGGAGGTGGCCTCAGGTGGCACGCACTGCAGAACCCCAGCTGTGGGCCTTCCTGGAGGTAGAAAAAGCTCTTCAGGACAGAAGACAGACATCAGCCATCAGATGGGGGGGGGGGGGCCGTTAGTGGGCAGCTGTGGATGTCCCCTACCCTGACTGTGCAGGCAGTGACATGTCTGTTCCCAGAGCCTCTGGAACGGTGCTCTGGAAGGGGTGCACTTCACTGTCCTAATTCATAGCCTAATTTTAAGAAAGAGATAAGTGGCCCAAGAGGAGACTAACAGCACAAGGTGTGCGTGGGATGAGGCCTCCCGCAGCTGGGAACTGAGCAGAATGATGACAATGATTGAAAGCTGCCGCGAGGGTCCTCGATGACCACCAAAGGTGGGCAGCAGCAGCACAAGAACAGTCCACTGTGGACAGACTGAGGGCACCTCCCCAGCCCAGCCCTGGAGCTAGAGGGCACAGCCTCCTGCTCTGGGCAGCAGGTGACTACCAGGAGCCACTGAGCGCCTAACATTGTAAAGGGGACACTGGCGACAGAGCTACAGAAAGGCTGACTCCCAAAATCTGATGAGGAAGCCTGACCAGCCCCCTCCCTCAGCACCCAACATTTGCCTAACTCCTCAAGTTGCAGGGTCCGCAAATCACACCTCAGCAGTGGTGCTGAAGAAAACAGTGCCAGATCATCTCTGGAGGGGACCCACGGGCTGCTTGTGGTGTCAGCAAGGGGCCTGTGTGAAGTGCCAACCTGGGCCATCTCTGGGAGCCCACAGCTCCTGGGGCTGTAGAGAAGCTCCATTATCTGAAAACCTCGATGCCAGGGATAGCACTTGCGCTGACAATGCTGAGGCATCCGAGCCTGGTGGACAGGAAAGCCCAAGCAAGCTCAGCTGTGCTCCCTGCCCACGTCAGATCAGGAGCCACATGCTGGAAAGTGAGGGTCGCTGCTGGGAGCACACCTGCAGCAAGAGCCCAGAGAAGACAGTCCAGGGGAACAGCAAGGTGCACACCGCACAGCGGCTAGAGCCACTCTGCAGAGAGCCACCACCAGCAGCCTCAACCCAGCGGAAACATCACAGCAACACAGCAGAGAATCCTTAGGGCCACATGGCAACAGATTGACCACAAGCAAGCTTTTAAAAAGAAGAAATTGGGATTGACCACAGAGACCTCATATGCCTGGAATATTCACTTTTACGAAAGCCAGCACTTAAAGATGAGAGATACATTAGCCTTTGCTGTAATCGCATCTTATCAAACCATCCTCCTAAAACCACTCAGTTTGGAATGCAGCAACTGGACATGTGTGGTCAACAGCTTGAGTCCTAATCCCCACCTCCAAAATTAAGCACCAAAACCTTTTTGCAAAATCCTTACTTCCTTTTAAATTTCCTGAAATTCTTTCTGAAACATTTCACAGAAGCACCAGACCAGAAACTCAGGCACAAGATGACACATTCTTCCTGCCACTTTTTTAGGGGTCACTACTTCGGTTCAAATTCCAAGTTGTAAATGACAATCTGATCCTGCAAAATAGATGCCAAAAGGAAATGTCACTCAGAGTTCACTAGAAGGTAGACTTTTCCCTAATCCATAGTACAAGAGGTGAAAGGTAGCATCAGTAAAGCGCTCCCTATGAAGAACTCTTCAGGTACAAGTACTTTGACGTTCTGTCAAGACTATGTTAAGTGTCTATGAAGACAATGAATCACTCTTTTTATGCATATGTTTGAATTCAAAAGAAAACTCTTTTCCTCATCTATAGGATAAAAGAAATGAGATCTTTTAAATCAAAATCCTTACATTTGTTATCAAAATTATTTACTATGAGAATTATAAGAGTCCAATAAATATTAATGATAATGCAAAAGCTATCATTAATTGGAAAAAAAACAGTGCAAGCACAACACAAAAATATGCTTCTAAAAAATCTACCTGCTCCTAGGAGTTCTTCCTTCACGGATTTACTGCCATCCTGAAGGCGAAGCTGTAAGAATCTGAAGCCATGTGCACGCTCCCCACCAAGGAACAGCCCTCCTTATGGAGGTTGTGAACCTCCAACACTGAATGTCTGGACTCTGGTGCTAACTCCAGCAAGAGCAAAGATTCCCCTCCAGGTAGCAATGAACGTTACAAACACCAAAGCTGACTTCAGACACTTAACTTTACCCATCAGTTACTAACTGTGGTGCTACTCCTAGTTTACCCCTCCTTGTAAGAGGGTCTGGAAAGTGACTGGGACCCTTCAAGACTACAGAGTAGATCCCCTGATGCCTGAGCCTAAATATAATTTCAGCCCATGGAAGTGAGAGACAAAATCCCCCAAACAAAAACCAGACCCCAAGGAGGAACAACCAGAGGGAAACTTCATCTCTCCCCCTGCCCCCTACCTTGACATCTACACATACATCAAAAATAAAGAAATCCCATAATTTAAAAAAAAAACTACACACATAAGGACGTGCATATAAAAAAGGGAAGAGAATCCACTTCAATTGATGCACAAGTCCAGGACCTCTGAAAACATGAGGAAACAGGCAAACACCTCTCCCATCAAAATTCAGAACCCTCCAACAAAGGATCCCACAAATACAGAAGTGGATGAGAATCCAGGGGAAAATCGTAAAAAAAAAAATTGATTATTAAATGTTCAATGAACTAAAACAACATCTAAAAAAGGAATTAAGGGAAAAAATGCAGGAGATGAAAGACAACTTCAATAAAGAAATAGAAACAGTGAAAAGAAACCAAGCAGAACCCTTGGAAGTGAAAGACACAATGTCAAATTTAAAACTCACTTGAAAGCATTGCCAAAATAGAACTTCAGCCCTCAAAGACAGAAATTCAGACCTTCAAGACAGGATACATATATTTGAGTACACAGAATACAATACAAGAAAAAAATAGAATATGATTGGAATGTACAAGAAATCTGGAACAACATGAAGAGACCAAATCACTGGGAAAGAAGAAAACATAAAGATACAAACTAAAGGCATTGAGAATATTTTCAATGTGATTGTCCCAGAAAACTTTTCCCACCACAGAAATATGATATAGACATCCACATATAAGATCCATAAAGAGCCCCAAAGAGATCTGACCAAGAGAGAAGTTATCCAAGATATATCATAATCAAAATGCCTAACAGAAAATGAAAAGGAATATTAAAATCTGCCAGAGAGGAACACCAGGTCACATTCAGAGGCACACCAATAAGACTCACTTCTGATCTCATGCAGACACTAAAACCAAGGAGGGCCTGGAACCAGATAGTCCAAGAACTGAAAGAAAACAATGGCCAGCCAACATTTCTATGGCCAGCAAAGCTCTTTCATATTTGATGGGGAAATAAAAACTTTCATGATAAAGATAAACTAAAAGCACTACAAAGAATCCTCAAAGATAAATTGCACATAGAGGAACCCAAAAACAAAATTCAAAACTTTCAAATAAGTGAAGATCAATAGAAGACTAATCAGTTAAATGAGACTCAAGACAGAATTAAATATATCAGAAAACCAAAATGGCAGCAAGCCACAAACACATGTCCCTAATAACATAGAATATAAATGATCTCAGCTCTGTAATTAGAAGACATAGACCAACAGAATGGACCAAAAATCATAGCCAACTACATACTATTGGCAAGAGATGGGCAAAGATCTCACAGCCAGAAGATGAATGGATGGAAAAAAGTATTCCATACAAATGGATTCTGAAAACAAACTGGAGTAGCTATCTTCATATCTGACAAAGCTGATTTCAGACAAAAATTAATAAGAAGAGACAAATAAGGGCATTATATCATGGTAAAGGGAATAATTCGTTAAGAAGATATAATAATAGTAAATATATACACCTCAAATATTAATGCACACAGTTACATTAAAACAATATTCTTTGACATTAAATCCCAGATAGATCCCAATACAATAATACTGTGTGATTTCAACACACCATTGTCACCAATAGACAGATCACCAAAGCATACAATCAATAAAGTTATTTCAACCTGAATAATACTACAAATCAAATGGACCTACCAGACACTTATAGAATATTTCATCCCAAAACTGCTGAATCCATCTTCTCAACAGCTCATGAACTTTTCCAAAATAGGTCATATTCTAGGTATCAATACAAGTCTTAGCAAAACAAAAAGATCAATATGATCCCATGCATTCTATCAGGTCATAATGGAATGAAACTAGAAATTGACAGTAAGAAAAATAATAGGAACCACATAAACACATGGAAATTAAATGAATTTTAAATAAAAATAGATCAAAGAAGAAATAAAGAAATTCTTAGAAACAAATGAAAACAAAGATACAACAAATCAAAATCTTTGGAAGAGTATGAAAACTAGGAGGAAAATTCCTTTCTTTGAGCTCCTATATTAAAAAAAAATAGAGAGATCCCAAATAAATAAGTTTATGCTCTACCCTCAAAGCCTAGGGAAAAAATAAAAAAATAACTCCAAAGTCAGTAGAAGACAAGAAATAACAATAATCAGAACTAAACTTAATGAAATTGATAATTAAAAAAACTACACACAGGATCAATCCAACACAACAAAAAGTAATTCTTTGAAAAGATAAGATTAATATACCCTTCCAAACTATTCAAATGAGAAAAGAACATATTACCACAGACACTTCTGAAATCCAAAGGGTCATTACAAACTATTTTGAAAATTTATACTCCAAAAATCTGCAAAATCTATAAGACTCTGACAGATTTCTGGACACATATGACTTGCCCAAACTGAACCAGAAGATACAGGAAACCTAAATCAAGTAATGAAATTGAAACAGCAATTAAAAGCCTACCAACAAAGGAAAGCCCAGGACCAGATGGATTCTCAGCAGAGTTCTATCAGAACTTTAAAAAAGAACTAAGCCCAGTCTTCCTCAAATATTGCCTGAAATTAAAAGGGAAGGAACCCTCCGTCCAAACACATTCTATGAAGCCAATACAACCCTGATACCAAAACTAGAGAAGACCCATGTAGGAAAGAAAACTACAGACCAATATCACTGATGAACATAGATGCAAAAATCCTTAATTAGATATTAGTAAGCCACATTCAAAAACATTAAGAAGATAATACACCATGATCAAGGGTGCTCCCTCCCAGGGATACCAAGCCTTGTTCAACATGCAAATCAATAAATATAGTTCACCACCTAAAAAGAACTAAGAACAAAAATCATATATCATCTCAATGGATGCAGAAAAGGCCTTTGATAAAATACAGCACCCATTCATGTTAAAAACAGTAGAACAAAATTTACATTATTACTGTATGTATATATGTGACTGCATGACCCACATAATTCTACAACATGTACACTCAGAAAAATGAGAAATTATATCCCGTCTACATATATCAAAGTGCATAAATGCATCCTACTGTCAGGTATGACTAATTAAAACAAATTAAAAGGGTAAAAAAATACTGGAGAAACTAGGGATAGTAAGAACTTACCTCCACATTATAAAGGCTATAAATGACAAACCTATAGATGACATCATACTGAATGAAGAAAAACTGAAAGCTTTTCCCCTAAAATCATGAACAAGACAAGGATGTTCACTCTCACCGTTTCTATTTAATACAGTTCTCAAACTCTAACCACTGTAATCAGGCAAGAGAAGGAAATCAAAGGGTAGATATTGGAAAAGAAGAAGTCAAACTATCACTGATGGCTGATGACATGATCTTACATCTAGAAGACCCAAAAAATTTCACTAGAAGACTTGTAGAGCTGATATATAAATTTACTAAAGTAGCAGGATACATCATTTCCACTCATAAATCAATAGCTTTTCTTTTTATTCATTAAAAGATTTATTTTTTGAATGTGTTATATATGATGGCAGAATATAATTTATTTCATATTATACATATAGAGCACAATTTTTCAAGTCTCTGGTTATACACAAAGTATTTTCCCACCATTCCTGTCTTCACACACGTACTGAGGGTAATGATCTCTAACTCATTCCACTATCTTTCCTACTCCCATTCTCCTTCCCTTCTGTTCCCTCCCCTTTACCCTATCTAAAGCTCCTCCATTCCTCCCATGCTCCCACCCCATGACCATTATGAGTCACCATCCTCACATCAAAGAAAACATTCCGCCTTTGTTTTTTTGGAGTTAGGCTGACTTCACTTAGCATTATATTCTCCAACTCCTTCCATTTACATGCAAATGCCATGATTTTATTGACTTTTAATGCTGAGTACTATTCCATTGTGTATATATGCCACAGTTTCTTTATCCATTCATCTACTGAAGGGCATCTAGGTTGGCTCCACAGTTTAGCTATAGCGAATTGTGCTGCTAAAAACATTGATATGGCTGTGTCCCTGTAGTATACTGTTTTTAAGTCCTTTGGGTATAAACCCAGGAGTGGAATAGCTGGGTCAAATAAATGGTGGTTCCACTCCCAGTTTTCCAAGGAATCTCCATACTGAATTCCATACTGGCTACACCAATTTGCAGTCCCACCAGCAAGGTATGAGTGTGCCTTTTTCCCACAACCTCCTCAACACTTATTGTTATTTGTATTCTTGATAGCTGCCATTCTGACTGGAATGAGATGGTATCTTGGAGTAGTTCTGATTTGCATTTCTCTAACTGCTAGAGACACTGAACATTTTTTCATATATTTGTTGATTATATATCCTCTTCTGAGAAGTGTCTGTTCAGTTCCTTGGCCCATTTATTGATTGGGTTGTTTGTTTGTTTGTTTGTTTTCTGGTGTTAAGGTTCTTCAGTGCTTTATGTATCCTAGAGATTAGTGCTCTATCTGATGTGCTTGTGATAAAGATGTGTTCCCATTCTGTGGGCTCTCTATTCACCTGATAGTTTCTTTTGCTGAGAAGAAGCTTTTTAGTTTGAATCCATCCCATTTATTGACTCTTGGTTTTAATTCTTATGCTGTAGGAGTCTTATTAAGGAAGTCGGGGCCTAATCCTACATGATGAAGATTAGGGCCTACTTTTTTTTCCATTAGGCACCTGGTCTCTGTTTTAATTCCTAGGTCCTTGATCCACTTTGAGTTTTGTGCATGATGAGAGATAGAAGTTCAATTTCATTTTGTTACATAAGGATTTCCAGTTTTCCCAGCATCATTTGTTGAAGAGGCTATCTTTTCTCCAATATATGGCTTTGGCCACTTTGTCTAATATGTAGTCATGCGGGTTTGCCTCTGTGTCCCCTGTGTCACTGGTCCACAGGTCTATTTGGTGCCAATACCGTGCTTTTTTTGTTACTGTTGCTCTGTAGTATAGCTTGAAGTCTGGAATAGTCATGCCACCAGCTTCACTCTTCTTGCTAAGGACTGCTTTGGCTATTCTGGGTCTCTTATTTTTCCAGATGAATTTCATGATTGTTTTTTCTAATAAATAACTTTTCTATGTTCCAACAACAACAACAAAAAAAAAAAACAGCTGAGAAAGAAATTGAGAAAAGTACCTCCTTTACAATAGCCTCAAAAAATAAAATAACTGGGAATTAATCTAACCAACGAGGTGAAAGTTCACTACCATGAAAACTATGGAACACTGAAGAAAGAAATTAAAGAAGACCTTGGAAGATGGGAAGGCCTCCCTTGTTACTGAATAGGCAGAATTAATCATGTTAAAATGGCCATCTTATCGAAAGTGATCTCAATATTCAATGCAATCCCCATCAAAATACCAATAAAATTCTTCTCAGAACTAGAAAAAAAAAAGCCCTAAAATGCATTTGGAAAAATAAGAGACCCAGAATACCCAAAGCAAACCTGAGCAAGAAGAGGGATGTAGGAAGCATCATAATACCTATATCAAATTATGCTATGAGGTAGAGAAGCAAAAACAGCATGGTATTGGCATCAAAACAGACATGCAGACCAACGGAACAGAAGTCATGGAGACAAACCCACAGAGTTATAGCCTTGTGACACTTGACAAAAATATATGTTGGAGAAAGACAACCTTTTAAATAAATTGTTCTGGGAAATTTTATGTCCATATGTAGAAGAGTGAATTTAGATCCCTATCTATCACCTGCACAAAAGTCAAATAATGAGGCTTGGTATAAAAAAAAAAGTCAAATAAAAATGGATCAGGGACTTAGGAATTAGACCAGAAAACTTGCAACTGCTAGAAGTAAACATAGGGTCAACACCCCATCATAGAGGTGCCAGCCCTGACCTGCTCAACAAGACCCTAAAACTCAAGAAATGAAACCAAGAATCAAATTAGAAATCTGCACAGCAAAGGAAAGGCTTAAGAGCATGAAGAGAGAGCCTGTGGAACAAGAGAAAAATCTTTGCAGCTGCTCCTCTAACAGGGGATTAACACCCAGAATACAGAGACAACTCACAAAACTAAATTCCAAAAAACAAATAATATGTATGATTTTGTCAAAATGAATGCAATTACTATGTATATTGTGATGCTTTAATGAAAAAAAATATTGTAAGAAAGGATCAAAGCCAAGAAAACAAAATCAGGAAGCAAGATAATGGGTCTACATGGAGTGGAATAAGAGACATTTCATCAATGTGTTAGGCACAGAGGGAGAATACAGAAAATGGAGCTCCTTCTTGCCGCAGTCTGGCTGGGCACGAATAACTGAGCCGCCACAAAGCCTTGTAGGTTCAAACAGCAACTACTTTATTTCAACTCTCACTGGCACTGCACGCGAGCTTTTCCGCCAACACCACCCACGCAGCCTTCTCCCGGGACCCACCACACACCAACCGGAAATCCCTCCTCCGGCACTTCCCCAACCAATGGGAACTCTCCAGGAATCCCCGCGAGAACTCCAAAGTAGCAGGCCTCCAAAGTAGCAGGCCTCGGACAGCAGGGGTCTAATATGCAATTGAATACATAGCTTAACATAACCATTATCATCTCAATGGCTTGCTGGCACCACCTCTAAACCACTCCTCTGGCAAAAATGCCATGTGTCATTCCTACTAGGCTATGCCTCTCAGCACCTTCTGGAAATAGAGACATTTCGGTGACATGGCCTGAACACTCCGATCTTGACCCTGCTTTTAAACACCTGTTTCCTGGAATTGTCAAACAGCAAACAAACACTAGTGGTCTTTTCACCACCTGCTCTTTTCCCAGGGCTCTGCCAGGCAATGTTGTGGGCCACCCAGGAACTGCACAGTGTGGTCTTTGTCCCCAGGAATTTACAGTCATTACTGTAAATTACAGAGAGTAATCAAGGAGTTTGAAATGCATACCATACGAGACAGTACGTCTTCCGCGCTCAATCATGTCAACGTGGACATGTCAACGTGGACGGTCTTGCAGGACTTGAGGCACTACCAAACAGGGAGTGGCAGACATGGCTTCTCAGAAGTCAGGCTCGGTGGGACAATAAAGGGTTTGAACAGAGCAATGTCACAATTAATGGAGAGGCTGAAGTGGCATTTAGAAACAAAAGTGGGATAGTTAACAGGTCAACAGTGAAGGATGCACCTCCATTAGCCGGATGGAAGTGTAGTCAGAACCGTGTGCAGCAGGAGCTGGTCAGGACAGAGCCCTGAGAAGGGCAGGGCTTGGAGCAAGCAGCCTGGGGGAGAGGGACATAGGGGGTGAGCAGCTGGAAGGAGGGGTGCTGCAGGGAGAAGCCAGCATGGCTCCACAGAGGGGAGAGTGTGTGGTGGTTCAGCACATGGAGCCAGGACTGCAGGGCTCCTAACAGTCATGAGCTCAGACTGTAGACGCTACATGCCACCAAAGGTCCCCAGGAATCAGAGTCACCAGCGGTTTCATCCCAGATGGGGTAAAATGGCATTTGGAAGCACAAGTGGGATGAGAGAGGGTGGTCAGGACGGCTGGACCTGCCTCTGGAGTCTGCAGGAGAGAGGCCAGCAGGGAAAACAGAGCCACGGTGGCTGCTGGAAGTGGGGTCAGGGCACAGCACCAACAGGCTGGGATGGGAGCCAAGAGTGCCTCCCACGGAGTGCAGCAGGTTGGTGACTAGAGATTGATAGCTGGTGTCAAAAAAATCCAGAGAATTCCAGGGTAGATGAAGACATGCTCATGAACTTAACCACTCAGGGCAGAGGGCGGAGAGAGGGCAGCCCCAGAGCACTGGGCAGAGCCATCCCAAGGGCATGATGGCCAACAGAGAGGAGGCTGGACACGATGGCCAGCACTCAGCCTGACGTGAACAGCGGCCACGGCCAACCTTCCGTGGAGCTGGTCACCAAGCAAGCAGCAGTGACTGCTCTAGGCTGCTAAGAGTGGAAGTGAGGTCAGAGGTGGGGGAGGACCTTTCAATTCCTTTCCACTCACTGGAGAGAAGGAGAGCTCCAGGAGAGGGTTAACAGCGGCAGCAGCGGTGCAGGCAGGCGGTGTGGGCTCACGTGCCCAAGGCAGAGGAGCAGAGACAGGGTAGAGAAGGACGGGGAAGGTAATCAGCGCTCTGGTCTGAGTGTCGTGTCCCCAAGAGTCATGTTGGAGCCTCTCCCTCAAGATGATGATTTTGGGAGACACAACCTTTAGGAGGTGGCTAGGTCACAAGGGAGGGCTCTGTGATAGGACCAAGAGCTCCCAGGCCCTCCTTCGGGCCAGTGTGAAGGTGCTGTTTACCGCCAGGACACCCTCACCAGACACCACCTCTGCCAGAGCCTTGACCACAGACTTCCCGGCCTTCAGACCTGGGAGCAGGCCTGCTGCTTAGGAGCTACCCCATCCGCGGTGTTCTGCTGCAGCAGCCTGAGCAGGCGCAGACAGGAGGCCTCTTCCTCTGGGCATGAAGGTGCAGCCTGACTGGCACTCGGAGCCCGGGTCGCACTCCACGTCTGGAGTGGTGCATTTACAGGTGCAGTGCCTGGTTTTCTCCCTGGAGCAGCCAGTGAACACCACCTTCATCGGCTTCCAGAGACATGGGGGTTGGCTAAAGAGAGGTGAAGGGGGTGGGAGACTGCAGTCGGCCTGGGCACAGGCAGGAAGTGTCTGTCCTGGCATGTAAGACTCAGAGCTAGGTACGACCGCGTCCCTCGAAAGATGCAAAGAAGCACCTGAGCAAGTCAAGGGCTTGAGGAAGAAGACCAAGTGTGACTTCATGATGCAGGACCACACCGCCTCCGTCTGCAGGACCACACTACCTCTTTCTGCAGGTCAACATCGCCTCCGTCTGTTTATTAGCTGATGATCATCAAGTTCTGCCTTGATGCCAAGCTCTGTTCATGAATCATCTCATTCACTCTCCACAACAGCCCTGTGGGATCTTATCACCCACACAGTGGACATGAGAGAAATCCAAGGCTTGGGACAGGGCACACAGCCCAGCCATTTGCCTCTCTCTGCACTAACTCTGATCAGGACCTATTGCTCCAGCATGTGGACAGGTGCCAAGGAACTCCTACTTAACCCAGAAATTACCTGAGACTCTTGCTAAAAATGAATCGTCTCAGGCTATGAAGGCATTACTATCACCACCAACCTCAGCTAACCCACCGTCCCTCCAAAAGGTGGGCGGGGGAATCCCTGGGAGTTTGCAGACCATCCAGGGGGTCAGCAAGGTCACCTGTGTCCTTAATAAAGCTGTGACTTGCTGGCCACTTTCCCAATGTGGCATCTGCACTGATGCAGCAAACTCACTGGGAAGCCTCCGGGGCTGAGGACAAAGGAGGGCCAGGCTACTCTGGCCACCACTGGATTCCTCACTCCAAGGTACTCACAATTTTAGGAAAATGTCAATGTCACTTAAAAGGCCATTTGATGACTTGATGGAGAAATAAAAATCAATACTCTTATTACACATCAACATCTAGTCCATGCCCTCTTCCTGTCCTGTGTAAGACAGGAAGCACAGGAGGTACTTCTGCTACTTCAGAGCAGCACAGTGCAGGCGTGTGATCACTCAGTAGCACAGACAGCAGACCCTGGGTTCATGAACAGCATTCTACTGACAGCAAAGTAACAACCTAGATTATTCACAACTGGCCACTGCACTGACCCTCTCTTGAACAAAATGAAGCTATAATGTCACTGAAAGCAACTGACTACATTTGGACCCAGTAATAAAATTTGAGCATTCAAAACAAATTAGAATTTACAAAACATGCACATGATTTGACAGCTTCCCAAAGCTAAGAGCCTTTTCTAAAGGTACTGGTAGAAAAAGCAATGTGTGTGACTTTGTAAGAGTTGTATAGTTAAATATGTTAACATTTGCAGAACTCATGAACCAATTTTTTCCAAATGATTGATGGTGCATCATGGTGCAAAATCACACATGGTAAAAATGTGCTCCAAGTACAAGCTGTAACAATGGGTTTCAACTTAACAAAGAATTGAAGTTCACAGACATGGTTTCTGATGCACATGGCAACTAACCTTTAAGAAACTATCAGTTGTCAAGTTTTGGTGTAGTACCAAAGAATGAAAACAGTTATGTCTGAAGAAGCCATTTAAATACACTTCTCTTTTCTAAGCACAGATTCATGGGAGGCTGGATTCCCTCAGCTATTGTAACCAAAGGAGCACACAGCAAAAACCTGGTGCAGAGGAGACCTGAGAGCCAGCTCTTCAGTTAGGCCAAAGATTGCACCAAAGGGAAACACTACTGTCTGGAAAACAGAACCCTTCTTCACAAACACTATGTTATTCATAGTAACATGTAACTGACTTATTGTAGTTATTTTTAAGTGAATCAATAAGTAAATCTTGTTAAATTTCCTAATTTTAATCCCTAATATGGTAACTACTGATGTGATCACATAAACACAAGCTCTCTGGGGTCCCCAGTGGGGTACATACGCATAAAGAAGTCCTGACAGGGATCTGAGGACCATTGCTCTGAAGGGTTTAATCACCAAAATGTGACATAGAGAACAATGGCATTCATCTCACAGGCTGCCGATGTCAATGACACAGTGATGTGTTTCAAGGAGGGGTCAATGGCCCTGCACACAGTTCCCAAAAAGGGTCGGGGAGGGGTCAGGCCTAAATGCAATGCAGCTACAACGTCCAAGCTCACCATTTGCAGGAAAAATCTCTAAACTGGGTTATGTCCTTTCTTTGGGGAAAAGAAAATCATCAGCTTTGCCTACTTAGATGATCTTTTTATTGTTTTAATTGTTAAAATGATTTTTATTTTTAATTGCATATTCCCATACATCCCAAAAAGAATGAAAGCACTGCATTTAAAATATGCTCTGAACCCCTTTTACACAGCCCAGCCCCCTCCCCACACCCACTGCCGGTCTGCGCAGCCTCTGGCTGAGGAACAGCAACATGTAGTCCAGACGGTGGGTTTCACATCTGGCTGCATCTTACTGCATCTGAACCTGGCACTGGACCTGTTCCACCTGAGCATGCACTGAGCACAGAGGTCACTCTCCCTGGAGACCTGGAATTGGCTTACAAATGTTTCCATTATAATAGAAAAGTGACTAAAATTTTAAAATTACAGCATTGAGCTCAACCAGGAGATGGCTCCACTTCGTGTCAGTTATATGAGAGAACTGAAGGTACCCCTTTTTCCAAGGTGCTTCTCAATGTAAGACCCCAGAGACCCCACGTGTCCACTGCCCTGCAGGCAAGGAAGCGGCCACCTGTATGTCCAGCTCATCCATAAGCTGCAGGTGCATGGAGTGTGTGGCATTGCGTGACCAGCAGTGACACTGAGCGTGTGACAGGTATGTGGCCAGCAGTGACACAGAGCATGTGATAGGTATGTGGCCAGTGACATGGAACATGGGGCAGCTGAGTGACCCACAAAGACAACCATGTTGAGAGAAAGTTACCGGGCTTCAAGAACACAAGGAAATAAGGGATGTTTAGGAACATTTTTCACTGGCCCCAAATGTACCTACTGTTGGGGAAGCTCATATGCAATCCCTGCCTGCGATATTTACCAATTTGTCAAATGTATTCTTGAATCAAGAATCTATTATAACTTTTTTAAAAGCCTGTCTTTTAAAACTGATTTCTATTTTCAAGCAAAAATGTAAACTTTATTTATACAGCTCTTCTCTGCAGGGCCAAGGATCCAGACAGCCAAGGGTGCAGATAGCCCTGAAGATGAGCCAGAGAGAAGCAACACCTGGCAGATGGATGCTCTGGACATGCTCTGCTCCCCACTGCCTCTCCTCCCTTCTCTCTCAGGGAGGAGCTGCTGGCTCAGGGAGCACTGTCTGTCAAGGCCAAGCACCTGAACCTTCCAGCACCTTCCCTCCCCTGGACCTTCCAGCACCTTCCCTCCCCTGGACCTTTCCAGCACCTTCCCCACCCTAAACCTTCCAGCACCTTGCCCACCCTGAACCTTCCAGCACCTTCCCCACCCTGAACCTTCCAGCACCTTCCCTCCCCTGGACCTTTCCAGCACCTTCCCCACCCTAAACCTTCCAGCACCTTGCCCACCCTGAACCTTCCAGCACCTTCCCCACCCTGAACCTTCCAGCACCTTCCCCACCCTGAACTTTCTAGCACCTTCCCCACCCTGGACCTTCCAGCACTTTCCCCACCCTGGACCTTCCAGCACCTTCCCTCCCCTGGACCTTCCAGCACCTTCCCTCCCCATGTTTCTGATTTTCTTGCCTCTAAAACACTCAAGGAAGAAAGCACTCTTTTCCTCCAAAATACCACTGTCCATTTTATGCATCAAAGAAATGAATTTCCCTAAGAGCCCCTACGCAGAGAGCAGTGCAGGCAGCCAATAAAGAGTTCTCACTAAGCCTTCCCAGAAATGCAAAGAGGAAGTATTACTTTTGGTGTCCAAAACTGTCTGTGACCATCTCATAG
Organism: Callospermophilus lateralis; assembly: GCF_048772815.1. NCBI lineage: Eukaryota > Metazoa > Chordata > Mammalia > Rodentia > Sciuridae > Callospermophilus > Callospermophilus lateralis. The sequence goes on along the minus strand of NC_135318.1, from coordinate 1,942,544 downwards.
TCACACAAGGCTGAACTCGAGGCTGTCTGGTGCCTTACAGAAACCACACACATGCCAAGCATGTTCTCCGATGAAACCCCAGTCATAGGCTTTAAAATCACAGATGGCATCCCTGCAACACACGTGGGAAACCAGACAAATACGAATAACATGCTCTCCTTTTGTGACTACAATTGTCTCTGCATCCCTCACTCTGAGGTCAGCAGAAGTGTGACAAAATGACCACTCATGGACAGGAATGGACAGTGACAGCCAAGGGCAAGGGCAGGCTCTGGGCTCAGAGGGGACCAGCAAGCTGAGCTCAGGTGAGCCACTTCTGCTTTTCTCTGGGACCCATTCCTGCTGCTCAGGCATGAGCTGTACCAACTGCCTTGATCTCCTCCCACCTCATGGGACCTAGGCTGACACTTCTAATCGAGAGTTTTTTCACAGCAGAATCCCACTGATGTTTTACATCCCAGAAAATGGCCTGAAGTAAAGACTTTTATTCTGCTTTAAAAAAATCACTTTTCTGTAACAGATACTATCCTGGGTGACTGCCCAATGGAACATGAATGTCCAAATAAAGGCTACTGAAGAGCTGGACACCCACTAGAGCATCTGCTTCATCTCACCTCCTGTCCCTCTCACAGCCTCAGGGTGGATGGACAAACGGGAACGCGGCTGAGAGACCAGCAGCAAGGTACCGTCGAGGCTGCCGCCTCTTCTGCCTCTGCCACAGCCAACAGCTTAGGGGAAGAGGGTCTTCTGGGTGGAGGGTAGCAGAGCCCCTGGCCTCACCCCAGGCCTCAAACAGGTGCAGGGCTGGGGGAGCACCAAGATCATCAGGCACCCCTGATGCTGGGAGGGGGACCTGGTGCACTTTGGGACAGGAAGGAGACTGAGAATCCACGTCCCAGCCCAGTCAGCAGGTGTGGGAACACCCTGGTGGAGGCGGTGCTAACTGGCCCTCCAGTCCTCTGCCACTGGCTGGCCTCTAGACTAGGCTCCTTCCCACCAGGCTGCTCTGAGCTGTCCACTCAGTATCTCACGTCCTATTAGAAGTGAGCTGACGTGGAAGGCACTGCAGATGTGCTGGAGGGGGCACTTTTTCCACTTGAAGGTGAAGCTCTCTCCTTTACTTGAATCTAAAAGGATCGCCTATGTATAGAGAAATACAACGTTCATTTTCCTGGAACCGTCTAATTCCCTAAACATTGCACTACTTAACATTCGATCCACCATGATCCCACTTAGCATTATTGATGACTAACACTTAGCTTTTGAGACTCCAGTGTTGAACAATATCGACCCTCTCTCTTAGGAAAACAATAAAATACTTAACTGCGGTGACAGGGTAGTATCAAGATAATAAAGAGGAAAAAATTGTAAAGAGAGGGGCAGGCAATGAATTTTAAAAATCAATTAAAGAATCAATGCTGTTTTCATTTTGTCACAAAAATCCTGAGTCAGAGACAAAGCTAGATCAAAAGCACCCTGGCTTTATTGGCATCTCTAGCAAGGGTAATTAACAAAGCCCTGTGCTGATTGACTGATAGAGCAAGCCACAGGACTAGGTGGCTGTTACAGACTCACGTTCGCCTTTATCTCAGTGAGATGTGTACAGGGTGTTTCCATCAATAGCTGCAGGCAAAGGAAAGCTTAGCACTTGTTAGGTGAGTTACCTCACTTAACCATCATTCCTGTTAGTCGGTCTAATGCTCTTCTTTGACCATATAAGCAAAGTTGCACTGTTTTGTCACTCCTTAAGGCTCGTAGTGTATCGGCTACTCACTTGTTTTCATGGGGTCTTGTCTTGGGCTGTCTGATGCTGGCACGAGGTGCACTGGCGCTCGGCTTCGGGGGAGCCTCCTGGACTGAGATGTGTCACTGGGAAGCCCTTGTCTCCTTCAACACCTCATCAGTCTGATGAGATTTCAATTCCCAAAGAGTCTCTAAGCATACTATAGTTTCAGGTGGAGTCATGATAACAAGAATTAAAAACCAGAGCAAGATGACTCTTTTTAATAAATAAGCACATTAAAGATACACACAGACTGCTGTTCCACACTGACTGTACCCAAACTACCACAGTGTTCCTTTCCTTTCTTAATCTTGTCATTACGTCTCCACCCAAAGTCCAATTGTATCTTGACATTTCCCAGGTTCCAACAGCATGGAATACTATGTGAAGAATGAATCCCTCTTACCCTAAATCCTAATCCTGTGTGCTTGGGTTTGTTAGGAAATAGTTGAGCCATCAGAACGCCAAGCAGAAGACACTCCAGACACAGAGATGGGACCGGGGCAAAAAAGCTAAAGCACTTGGCAGACGCTGGGAAACAGGGAGCCTGGGGTGATCTGGAAAACGGCGTGGTTGCAACAGCACACTGATGCTGAAGGAAGGGCACGCAAAAAGGACTCCCCGCAGGATCTCTCCTTGGGAGGAGATGCACAGCAGAGGGAAACCTGGGGGCCATCCCCGCACACAAAGAAATCAGGAACTCGGGCCAGAAAAGAGCCAGTGGCGTCACAGCGGAATGTCCCACCTGGCACAGTGGGCCAGCCTCCTCTGAGGATGCATCTGCCTCCTCTCCTCACCTGGGCACTGCCCGCTCCCGCTCAATGGCCCAGCACTATTTATCAACTGTGCTTCCTTGGCAAGAAGATCAAATCGTAAACTTGCCAAAACACATCGACACCTCATTGTGGAGACCACACAGACCCTGCCACACAGAGCACATCTCCCATTAACTCTAGCTTGGGGCAAATAACCTGCAAAATGGTTCTCAACACTCTACCACCAAATCTGACCAGAGAGCGGATCCTGACTTGGGCTCGCATTCTAAACATTTCAATTTACAGACATTGTGAGCTCGTCAGCACAGTGACACCCAATCACATACAATTTTTACAAGTATCTCAAGGAATAAATTTAAACAAAAATAAATTCTACCCATATGCTGCTTGGTTAATTTTTTACTCATTTCTACAAAGCACTAAAAATGCAAACGCCTCAGAGACAGACAAAGCTTGCTATTTTCCAGAAACGTCTCACACAGTGGAAGTGCCACAGGCTTTGTGCTGCCTCCAACGTGCATGTGAAGGACTTTGCCACGATATGCCACATTAGCATCATCGTGAACTTACAAAACACCTCTGAAAGGACCAACGCTTCCCCAACAACGAGCATCGATATAAGCATCTTACGTTGCCTACTTTGTTACTAATAGCACACCTAAAATGATACATGATTTTGAAGACTTTTTAAAGTTCACAGTTCTCTTTTCATCTTCTTACACACTTTGCAGCTGGAAATTTGTCACCATGGCAACCTGGCTTGATGTCTGTGTGTCAGACATGGTCCACAGAGTTGTATCATACCTCATAATGCAAAAGCACTGCGCACCCGGGGTCCCTGGTGCTCTTTGATAGTGTGACATTGTAGAGAGTTGTTATCACATACAGGAAAGAAACAGAACAACTCCACGTCTAGAGCCAAGATTTAAAACTTTCAAATCTATTATGGGATGAATCATTCCATCTGTTTGCTATTCTAAAGTCTCTCTTAATTTTCATTATAATCACAAAACATAACCCATGAGAAATAAAATTGAGTATTTGTTTAGTTTAAAAGAAAGGGCAGGGGGGACCTGGTCTGGGATCAAAGAGAACGGCGTGCCACAGGCAGCTGGCGAAGGGTGGCCCTGAAAGACCGCAAACCCATGGCCATAATCTCTTGGCGATCTGAGTGCCTGGTTCAGCGGCAGCTCCACTAAAATCATTCACATCGATTCCAAATAAATAAAATCAATATTTTAAATGAAATTGATAAAAGAGTTTTAAATGTGGGAGATTTCCTCAATATTGATCCACAGCATTTTTTAAAATAGATTTCAGCAACTTTTTAATGCACCACATAAAAATACATGAGAAATGGAAAACAATCCATACCCAAAAGTGAAAACAGAGTCTCAAAGAGGAAGTTGGTGCTTTCTTTCTTTCTCCTTTCTTCCTGTATGCTTTTGCTAACAATTCTACAATAAACATCTTTTACCATTTAACAAAGTTTTCTCACTTTTAAACTAACGTGAGATATAGAAGAAAACTCTAAACCTGCAAGTAAGCTATTGGGTGCACCTGATGCAGAGAGAAACAAAGTAAAATCTAACCCCTGCTCTCAAGGACTTTAACCTCGGCTGGAATTGGGATTAGACTGGAAAATAACAAATAATACCAGACCCAGTCCATCAAGAAGGCACTGCACTAATATTTCTAATTCTCACACCAGCCTCACAAGTTGGACGTCAGCCCAGGTTTTCAGAGAGGAAACTGAGGCTCAGGAAAGCTGTCTGCAGACCCTTTGCGCCGGTCCACAGCTGCACCCCTGTCTCTAGAGTTCTGGAAAGCGTTTGGCAAAACTTTCTGCTTAAAAGATCACAAGCCACGGGGGCCAAACAAGTGATGAATTCTCCAAAGCATCACTTGACGTTAAAACCAGATGTTGTTTATGCTCACGGGGACACCTGTGAGCCAATGGCAGGTGGTGGCTGAGAGTTCCGAGGACAGGATGCCAGGGACAAAACGGGTCGCACTGATTTTAACATGGGGCTCAGCGACCGAGTGCCCAGTCTCAAGCTGAGGAATGTGAGCTCTCATTACCTGACTCAAGGGTAGCTGAAGTTCAAATAAGACAATCCCCGTTTCAAGCCTGGATATGCTTTCCAGGAACTCTCAAAGCCATTGTCTCACTGACTTTGTAAACTTGTAAAGTAATTGTTGATTGACTCAGCCAAGGTGGGTTGACAGGACACCTGGCCAGCTAACAGAAGCCCTCGAGCTGGAGTCCAGGCTCCTCCACGCGCTCTTGGCACATTAGCACCTACACAGGGAACCACACGCTGTGCCTGGCCCTCGGCAGAGCACTGTCAGGATTCTTCTGCTAATTAAAATAAAAGCACTGAGCAGATTTTTCTCTCTAATCCTGGAGGTGGGATAAATAAACAAATGAACTTTACACAGGAGGAAACAAAGACTCTGAGCTTTCAAGGTGTGTTCCCAAAGCCACACAGCGGGTGTGTGGTGGCTGGCCCCTTCCACTAGTGGCAGGAACGCCTGAGCCCATGCCTTCCTTCCCACGCGCCTGTGCCTGGCCCACTACCCTCATGGAGTTCCAGGGAATTGTGGTCCAAGTCAGTGAAACTGTCCATACCCTGACAAAATTCAGCATCGCACTTGGTCACCTAACCGATGATGAGGGGAGCCTGTTTTACTTAGTACAGAACTAACACAGAGCTGGAGGTGAGGACCTACAGCTGCCAGGTGGGGACCCTGCTGGCCTGCAGCCTTGGGGGCTGGGAGTCTGACTTCTGCCCACACCCTGAGCAGGTGGCACCTGCATCCCTCGGTGTGGTGAGTCTGAAGGTGCAGCTGTTCCTGCTGCTGGGAGCCCGAGCCAGCACCCCAGGTGGTGACTGCTCAGGCCAGGGAGGGTCCCAGGGTGCTGCCCCAGCAGCTACCCTCTGCATTTTCTTCGCTCTGCAGTGGATTATCCACCATTGGCAATGCCTCCACGAGGCTTCCTTTCCTGAGTTTGTTTTTTAACCCTGGTGACAGGCGTGGAGGTCGTACTTTTAAAAAGCATCTGAAGCCTTGAGGGTCCACGGTTATCCTGCCTTCAGAATGGGAAACCCAAAACTACCATTTACTGATACAAACCTTATTTTTAATATCTTCAAAAATCTTTTCATCTTCTTTTTCCTATTATTAAAAATATATATATCATGATCAAGTATCTGCAAGAAAGATACTGTAAGCAAGCCCTGGGCCTCCCTTCTCCCCTAGGCTCTGGGTCAGAACACCTCCATCTCTGCTAAGAGCAGCAGAAGTGGCATCTCAAGCCTGGCTCCTGGCCCTGGCCCTCGTCTCTGCCCTGTGCCCTGAGACCACCCTTCCTGATCTCCATGCGTGGCCTTACTGCTCAGCCTGAGCTGTACCTTCCGCTCCCCTGCATCCTGGTTTGATTCCACTCAACAAACACCTGGGAGCAGCCAGCCTTGGGCTCCTCAGTCTACCTGCTGCTGTCTCCACGGTCTTCCGTTCCATCCTCCAGGGAAGCACAGGGTAACAGAGCTACCCTACGGAGGAGCACTGCCTGTGCTGCTGATTGATCTACTTGGACTTTTCAGATTCTAAGACGATAATGAAAAATGACAAACACACATTAATTTAATCGAAAGAGCAAAAAGCCGTTTCTAAGTCTGCATCAGTTCATGTCACCCTAATAGGCACTGCTGTCTCCTGCCGCCATGTGCACATGCTCAACCTGCATTTGCTAATACTGGACATTGTAAAGCTGACTCTAAGGGGGAATCTCTTGGTTTATTATTTGCATTTTTATTCAGTAATAAGATGGTTATATCTGAATTAGTAGATTTGTATTCTTCCCAGTAAGTTTCGGCTTCATTTGCCTTTCTGCTCATTGGGCTGTCTTTATATTAGTTATTTGTGAGCTTTTTATAAATTAAGAAAACTTTATTTTCATTGCAAATATTTTCTTCCTTATTTTGATTAACTTTCTGTTTGGTACGGGGAATAGAACCCCAGGACTTCACACATGCTAGATGAGTGCTCTTCCACTGAGCTACACTCTCAACCACCTTGGTTAACTTTTAACTTTATGACATTTTCCAAAAAGAAAAGTTTAGTTCTCATCTAGAGAAATATGACCTTGGGATGATTACTTCTTAGGTACAATGCAGCCTGATGAGACTCACTGGAATATCCACCTTCTCTTATAACCCTCTGCGAGAATCTCCCTGCCCAGCTGGCCACACCAGAGGCCTCTAAATGGCCCTCACTGCCTCCAGAGCTGGGCGAGGGCCACCTAGTGTCTTCCCAGCTCTCCATCAAGTTCAAGATCAGCCAGGGAACACCAACTCTGTTAAAGTTGGCAACAACACGATTCAGTCCAGACCCTTGCACCCATCAGAGGTGACGGAGGGGGTACACAGGTCCCTCTGACAAAAGCCAGGGTAGCCCGATGACACAGGAATCAGGGGCAAAGGAAGTCAAGGACTGAGTTTGTAACCTACTGTGTAGAGAGATTGTTGAGCCAGGCACCCTGGAAAATTGCTGAGAAATAAACTGCACAGAGGAGAAGAAAATGATCTGGGGGTCAGTGTGGAAGGGTGCCACCTCCATGGGCCCCCAAGAGCTCAAGGGGCCCAAGCTCCTTACTGAGCACACAAGATTGGCCATGCAGTTCCTATCACGCCTGTCGAAAGGCTGATAACTCAGAGTCAAAACGGCACTCAAAGCCACCGCGGCCCTGACACTCCTGCCTGGAGGCTCCTCTGTGGCCTCCCTGCAGAGCTGGTCCCCAGGCCACACTGGGGATCTCCAAGGCAAGACAGCCCCAGACGCACACCTGAGTATCTGCTCAGCATCACCATTCACCTCATCCACAGTCCTTTAGAAAGGACGCTTTCAAATTCTTGATACTTTATTTTACAAACTTAGCAAGTAGCATAGGTAAGAAAAAGTGCTGTTTTCACATAAATCATTTTACAATCACTGGGTCCAAATAAATCAAACAATATGAACTGGAGAAACTTCCAGTCCACCCTGGTTCAAACAGTACAGGTTAATTAAAATTGTATGCAACGAACACGATTTGATATCAATAAAAGGACAAAGTACACATCTCATCTTTATCATTTCACAGAAGAGCCTTCAAATTAGTTAATTAATGATAATTCCATTGTAAGATGTAAGTGTGGTTAACAGGCCAAATGTCATCGGGGTCATCCAGACTGTGCAATTAGAGGTTAAGCATTCTGAGGATGAAGAAGTGCCATGCAGAGCAGAGCCCTGTCTGTATTCTGCTTTACCCACTTCTCACCACTGGCTTACATAATGGCCGGCTGGCCCGGCTTCTGACACCTCCACTGCACACACCTTCAGCCCCAAGCCCCAAGGCTGCCAGCACTTACAGACAAGGACAGGGCAAAGAAGCAGGGAGAGGGCACCTGTGCTCAGCAGGCACAGAGTGTCCTTCTGGTGGGACAAAATCGCCCTGAAAGCAGACCATGGCCATGACTGTGCACCACCATAAATGTAACTAATGTCACTGAATCACATGTTTAAAATGGCCAGATAGCAAATCCTAGGTTATGTGTCGTCTATATATTTAAGTCATGTTCAGGATGACCTGTTCTCTTACCACCCCTCTGGGTCATCAGTGCTGTATGCCTGCATGCTTACTTAAGTTAAGCAACTTAATCTTAGGTAACTCAAATCCACAGACTTCCTTAAACATCCGCTGAGTTGAAGATACTGTGGGACCTCAGATGACAAGGCACAGTCCCTGCAGCACAAGGATTTCACAGCCAACTTCAGGGGTGGTCCAGGCTGCAATCACATACCTAAAAAGGTAAGGTGGTCAGCACCAAATAGTCCTGAGTGACCTGCCAGGTGGACGTGCAGATGAAACGCCAAGTGAACCCACAATCATTGAGAATGGCAGAGGCCACTGAGGCCACCGGCCAGGTCATCTGAGGGGCTCTCTTCCCTGGCCATGGGGGGCAAGCCCTCAAAATCACAAACTAGGATTTAGGCCAAAGATTGTCAACCGCACGAGGTGTTTCATGCCAGGAAATGCCACACCAACAGTGTTTTGCTGAGGTCAGGCCAGAGGCTAAGACGCAGCTGTGTGGGCCTGGTGGAACCAAAAGGCTCCCAGGTGTATCACACGCTGGAGCCACAGCACCCTCGCAGTGAGCCTGTCACCTGGGAGCAAGGAGCCAACAGCTGAACCCACCACAAGATTCCTCCCCTGGGGAATCACAGGGAGCCAACGTGGCTCAGAGGGAGAAGAAAGAGCTTCCGGGCTGGTTCAGTCGAGGTTCGCCAGGCTGGTCCCTTGCTAACTGGGTCTGGCTGCTTTTCCTCCTTGGTGCCTGCCTTGAGGGTGATGTGTAGAGCAGGAACCAGCGAGCCCCTCCAGCCCGTCGCGCCCTACTCACACCCCCACAGGGCCGGAGAGCAGAGGCTTGGCTGACCCCTCTCACCTCCCCACTGGGTCTGCTGTTATTCCAGCTGCGTTGCTCACACCAAGGAAGACATTTGATTCACTCTAAGAAATTAAATCTGCTACGGCTGCTATCAAGCTCCTACCATGTATGCCATGCCCAGAGCCCTAGCTGGGTTCCACAGCAGATCAGAAAGACAGAAGGCCACACCGGGCACTCAGGAGACTGTGCAGACTATGCCACAGAGATGCCCCAAAGATTCTGTGCAAACATGCACTCAAGCTGTCCACAGGCCCGCAGTGCCCGCTCCTGTCTGCCCAGCGCCAGCAGGTGGGCTTGCTGCCCCTTTCCTGAGGCTCTGGGGCAATCTCTCTATTGCTGTTCCTGCTCTCAGAATGATCCTACTCCCTGCCACCAAAGAAACGAAATGTGACCTTTGCTCCTCGTTTGAAGGAGTCCCCACCCTCCTAGAGGCAGGTGGACCACCGTCCACTGAAAACTGCTGCATGTCAGAACCACGTGAGACGGGACGCGCGAAGGCTGGAGGGGTATCCTCTGACCGGCTCAGACCCCACGCTTAAAACCTGAACAACTTCCTGAGGACCCGCTGTCTTCCCCACAAACCGCCTTGCCAGCTGGGTGAAGTCCCAGGCACCCTGGGGGGCTCCTGTGCCCTCTTACCACCCGGAAGCCACCTGGAGCTGTGGGTCAGCTTAAGAGCAGGAGATGTGGCTCAAAGGCCATCAGGGCTTCAGCTCCGGGGCTCAGCCTCAGAACAGACACAGGGGCCTCTGTCTGAGCCCAGCGTCCAAAAGAGGAAAATACCCTGAAAGCATCTAGAGACCAACAGCCCCTCTGCGCTGTCCATCGCACATCCCAGTGTTTTAGGTAGACATCAGCATGTCGTGTTCTCCGCCTCAGAAACCTGCTGCTTGGGTGGACTGTGCTCCAAACCGCTGGACATGAAAGCACGGCAGGCACGGGTGAGCCCTGCTGCCACCTGCAACCAGCACAGCCCCTGTCCCCAAGGGTCGGCTCCATCAGCCATTCGGAGCCACCCACGCGACCCTGATTCCTCACCTCCTGATGTGCTCCCTAAAAATACCTGGAAGCGAGCTGGGAAGTGTCCAGGTGTGACTGCGAGCACAGTGACAGGTGATGGAGACTAGAGAAGACAGTGAAGTCCCCGCCGAGCAGCCCTCCGTCACACAGGAGGCCTGGCCCCGGCCTGGCTGCTGGGGAGTACCCGGTGCTTTGTCTCTGGCCCTCATCTGGCTTGGGGACGCAGCCTGTGGTCTCAGGCCCTGAATGTCAGCGTACTGGACGCCAAGGAGGTACCTCAGGCCCAGCCTAAGAACAAAGTAGAACCTCTCACCTGGATGCCTTCAAAGTCACGGGTGCTTTCTGACTCCTCATCTTCTTTAACCACCTCTGCGGGGGCCTGGGGGGGAAACGCACCACATTTCACATTCGGCCAAGCCTGGCCCCCGCCAGGCTCCTAACCAGAGCTCCTGGGGTAGCGGTCCAGGCCAGCAGGGGAGCCTCTGCCTGCTCCCACCTTTGGCTCCACCAGCAAAACACACATGCTTAACACAGTTCTGGAGAAATCTTTAGGAAGACAGACGGGAAACCCTTTCTCTGTGTAAAGGAATGTCGAGGTCCCTCCAGCCGCCTCTGGCCTGCAGACCATGGGTTCCTTCCTAATCCGTGTGTGCCCCCGAGGACCCCTCAGGAGGCTGCTCAGAGACACCCTCTCCACCTAGCAGAGGTCACCCTTGTAGCAGAGCTCCTCCCACAGCCTGGAATCGTTCCCAGAGCCGTGGCTTCTGGGAAGGCAGTGAGCTGCCTCAGTGTCTGGGAACCTCTGTCCACTCAGGGGAGCCACCCGATTCTGTGGCCACAGAGAAGACGGGCACAGGGGCACTTTACCCCTGCTCTCAGTCGAGACCCACTGATGAGGCTACAGCAAAACGAGTGTGTCCACTACAGGCCACAGCAGGCAGGACAGAGGTCCACAGCGGGCAGGACACAGGCCCACAGCGGGCAGGACAGAGGACCATAGAGGGCAGGACAGAGGACCACAGCAGGCAGGACACAGGCCCACAGAGGGCAGGACAGAGGCCCACAACAGGCAGGACACAGGCCCACAGAGGGCAGGACAGAGGACCACAGAGGGCAGGACAGAGGCCCATAGAGGGCAGGACAGAGGCCCACAGTGAACAGGACAGAGGTCCACAATAGGCAGGACAGAAGCCCACAGAGGGCAAGACAGAGGTCCACAGTGGACAGGACAGAGGTCCACAGCGGGCTTCAACAAGGTACACAAAAGGTGGGAATGGCCTGTTCACTCATGGCCTGGGAGATGCCAAGGGAGGTCCAGCTCCGGCTTCAGAGCCCAGAGGCAGAGCAGGGGCAGTGTGACAAATCACAAGCTGGCTTTCAGGTGGCTGCCTGGCGCCACTTGCCTGTCCTCAGGAAAGCAAGTCAGACAGCCACACCCGAGTTGAAATGGGTGAAGCCCACACACAAAACCAGAGAGGGGGCTGTCTGGAGGAGCCCTAGGGGACTGCCGGTCACCAGTGTGAGCCAGACAGAGCTCTGCAGCCACAGACCCTAGGTATGCATCCAATGCCACCAGCCCCATGAGCCCAGAGCGCATTAAGCATTATCCAAAGAACAGTTGCTGTGGTGCCAACCACAGATTCATTCCCTCACTTAACAGCACCTCGAGGATCCTGCCACACTGAATCCCACGAGGTTAGGAGACGCAGCGGCCATAAGTGCAAATAAGCAAGGTCCTTGAGAAGCGAGGGTCACGGGGGTCATGGGGATGGCAAGTCTAGAGCCACAGCAGGACAGGTGCAGCGGGGAAGGCTGGTGGGGCCAAGGACGGGCAAGCTGCTGACACAAAGGGCCCCTGAGCCTCTCGCAGGGCTGTCCTCTGAACTCCTGGAAGACAGACATTAGCCTAGAAAAAGAAGGAGCCAGAGGAGCAGGAGGAAGCACTGGGCTCTCCTTCCACATCTGTCCCTGGGGCACAGCATGGAGGGCTAGAGGAAGCAGCCCAACTCTCCTCCTCCCAGGAGATCTCTCTGAAACACCAAGAGGCCATCGTGCACTGTAACTCTCCAGGAGGATTCGAAAGGCACCTCCCAGGAGTGCGTGGACGTATGTGCAGCAGCTTGTCCAAAACTTAGGCAGCTGGTACATGGGTGGGGCAGGCGGCCTCAGCATCCCTCCACCTGACTGCAGCTTTCTACTGGTCTCATCACCCAGGGCTTCTGGCGTCCACTTCGGTCGGATTTCATGGACATCTGGGCAACACCCTGGTGCACAGGTCTCGGAGCCACCCTCACTGCTCCTCCCACGCCCCTCCTCTAGGCTGGCCACGCACGTGGAAAGACACAGAAGGCTGCCGAGCACCTCACCTCAGGGGCCTCAGGCTGGGCACAGGCCTGGTGGGAAGTGTTCCATGTCCCTGAGGCCCGGAACCTGTGTTATACTGTGGCTGACACTAGGAAGTCTCAGCTCATGGAGCCAAGCCTGGCTTGGGAGACTCCCTGGCAGAAAGCTCTTTCTGGAAGCCCCTGCTCCACTGCAGCCTGACGGCCTGGCGCCCGGCCTCCCAGAGCCCACAGGACGCTCCTGCTCCAAGCAGCCCTCAGGGGCATCCCGCCCACCAGGGACCTGCTTCTTCCTCTCACTCATTACTCTGGGTAAGCGAATCCACTGCCCCAACTCAAATTCAAAGGACGCCAAGATCACCAAAGCCCAAACATGAACACGCCCACTGACAGGGCTAGCAGAGCTGTGCCCGGAGACCTGGCACCCAGAGGGCACAGTCATGCGGCAGCAGTGAGGGCGACGCGGCAAAAAGCAGTCGCCTAAGCGCCCTCGTCCCACATTACCAGAGAGGGCTCGAGGGTCCAGAACAGACTTAAACGGTTTTAAAAGAAAACCACATCTTTGGGTCATCTTCTGCGATGCCGAGGAAAGAGTGAATCACGTCACTGGTGAGTGAGGCAACAGCAGGGACTCGTGGGACACACTCCAAATGCCCACGGAAGTGGACAGCACAGAACTGGTGCGCGGGCGGCAGCAGATCGCCTCCCAGGAGGTAGAATGAGGGCACAGGAAGAGGAATAGAGCACCCCGGCTGCTGGACTTCCCTGCTGTATGGTCCTGAGGGCAGGGGTGGCCCTGGGCTCTTTAAGAGGGGAAAAGCGGACCCAAATGCTAGTATTGATCTTTGATGAATAAGATTCTTTTCTCCAAAGGTGACATTTGGAAATGCGCTTTCAGTGCCTTCAGGTGGACAGTGAAAACAAAGTCCTGGGCTTGGGGGCCCATCTGGCACCATTTCCTTCACAGCAGCAGGGACGGAGCCTGAGGGCTGGGGAGACTGGCCCAGGCACGCAGGGTGAGCTGGGCTGGATCCCAGCCTCTGGTCTCTGCCCAGCCCTCACCGGTGCCCTGGCCTCCTCCTCGCCGAGCAGCGTCCCTCACCCCATGCTGTGCCGCCCTCCCATCCCCACAGGCCCTGCCTGAGCATCACCGGCTGGGCCACCTAAGTGAGTCCTCCCAGGCTGGACGAGCCCAGGGCTCACGCTCACAGTCTGATTCTGCCCTTTGTTCCCTCGTTCAGCCATCCCACAAATCGCTGCAAGGGCCAGGGCCTGCTAGGTGCAGGGCTACAGCAGACCAGTCCCCTCCCTTGAGGGGTCCACAGCTTGGCAGGGGCAGAGACAATGACAAAATAGTGACAAGTTAAATACACAGTTACACAGGTGCTGGGGAGGCACAGACAGGAAAATGCCTGAAACTGGATCTGAGGCTGGGCAGTAGCCAACTGGGGGACCATGGAACATTCTAGAGCAAGAGAACTTGAGGAAAGGGGAGCAGGGATGAGGCTGAGGCAGGGAGCACAGTCCAGGGGTGGACAACAGAGTCGTCCTGGGCCCGCCACCCACCTGGTCCACCGGCACCTCCACCTGCACGTCCTGGTCCTCCTTGACGTCCGGTGCCCCTGGGGTGTCCCTGGTGGGCTTCTGGGCTCTATACACATCACCTTGTGAGGGAAGATGACACAGATGGGCTTTCTGAACCTGGCAGAAACCGAGGCCATGGGACATCTCCTAACCCAGACCAGCTACGAAGCACAGCACCCGGGGCTTCCAGCCGGCAGGAGCCCAGCCGCCCAGCTCAGGGGGCCCCGTTTCTGCAGAGTCTGTCTATGTCTCTACTCCTGAAGGTCCTGGGCCTGAGAAGGCTCGGGCACACTGCACACCCACCACAGCAGACCGTCCAGCTCACGGTCAGCTAAGACGAACATGTGCCAAGCCTGTGTTCAGTTGATTCCGTTAGAAATAAATAAATAAGAAATCATAGAAATACTTCCAGAAAATACAGCCCTATTAGTTCAAAATGTATTCATGATCTGGGTTTGAACGGCCAGGCGCTACTCACCTTTAACGGACTGCTAGAAGTCTCTCTGATTATCACTATAATTAGATGTCTTAAAACTTTTAAAATTCCAAGGTTCTTGAAAAACGTACCCTCACCCTGATCAGAGGCAACAGATGAGAACAGAAGTGGAATGTCATGGCCTGGCCTTCAGCACCCGCAAAGTGAGCACGGCCACCCGTGGGTGCAGTTATCCAGAAGGGAAGCTCCCTTCAGTCAAAGCCCTGGCCCTGCTCCCCTCGCCTGGCCTGCTCTGTCCTTCTCCTCCCTTCCCAGCCCTTGGCCCAGAGGAACTGCCCGGGGCTTGAGCTGGAGGGCCCTCTCCCATGGGAGGGACATGGGAGCCAGGCAGGGAAGTAACACCCACCCACGGTTCAGGGTTCCGGGTCCTCTTCCAGCCTCTGGTGATTAACACTTGCAGCAACCCTGCAGGGACACGCCCATCCCCGGCGAGCAGTTCACCCATAGTCACACCTGCAGTAAGGGCCGCAGCTCGAATCTGAGCTCCAAAGGCCAATCCTGCCATGGGCTTCCCCTGTATCGGATCCGTGTTGCAAAAAACAGACTTCACATGCACTGACCAAGTCCTCATTGTCCTCGATATGTGAGGAGATGTCAGGGGAGCAGGTCCAGCGCCCTGGATCCGAGGCCAAGCCAGGCTCTCAGGTCTTGTTGGAGCAGGTCCATCTGCCTCCCTGGCACTCTCCAAGGGGACGGACAGATCCCACCGACACGGGTGCCCAACCAGCCACGGGGCCTTCTCCCTGTGCAGTCCCCTCCGTGTGGGCAGGACCTGCCCATCACCCACAGGAACCCAGCAAGGGCTCAGGGAGGGTAGGAGAGCTGGCAAAGCAAGGGCGTGGCTAGAACCAGTCAGAACCAGTTGGAACCAAGTCTGGGTCATCCTCTACCCTTCGCCCATCCTCAGAAGGTGTGTGTGCACAACAGGTGGCTTTTGTGTCCTGTTTCTCTCTCCTTTCTGTCACTGGTCCTCTCAGGGAGGACAGACAGACCCCTGACACGGCTGACTTTAAACCTACACTTGTCCTCCCACTGCAGCCTGGGGACTGTGACTCTGCTCCAACAGGGTCCTTCCAGCGAACATTTAGTCTAATCAGAGGGTCACACATCAAGAGAGATGAGATTTTGCCACATAAAATCCTCCCAAGCACACAACGCGCACACACTCTGCCAGGCCGGCAGCTCCCAGCCCGGCTGCAGCACAGTGAGGTGCCCGTTACCTGTGCCCATTTGGACTAGAGGGTCTGCCAGAGGTTTCTTCTTTCCTTGTTTGGCGTAGTAAACAGAATCCTGAGTTTTAGGTGGTACGCTCTCATCTTTAGGAGGCTCTTTTTCTTTAGAAGTCACCTAAAGTGCAAATTAAAAACAAAGCTGTCTCAGGAGCAGAAGCGCCATCAGGTCCCTGCAGGGAGGCCCCAGCAGGAGGCCAGGACTTAGAGCCCCTCCTCACACCTTCCACTCTCTTCCTTCCTGTCCAGTCCACTTTCCCCTCCCTGCAGTGTCTCTGGGGGACAGGTCAATGACCTCTCCAGGTGGCCTTGCCAACCCCTGGGGTGGGGAGGGGGATGACGGGGTGAAGGACACTGTGCAGCCTGGTAAAAACCATGACTCATTGACCACCACGCATCTGCTCCTTCTGGACCATGTGCTCCGTGGGGCCTGGAAACACCCAGCGTGGCTTTCTTTCGGGCAACAATAAGGGGGAGCTCAGGGTTTTTTGTTTTTGTTTTTAATTTTTATTGTTGGTTGTTCAAAACATTACACAGTTCTTGACATATCATATTTCACACTTTGATTCAAGTGGGTTATGAACTCCCATTTTTACCCCGTATACAGATTGCAGAATCACATCAGTTACACATCCACTGTTTTACATATTGCCATACTAGTGTCTGTTGTATTCTGCTGCCTTTCCTATCCTCTACTATCCCCCCTCCCCTCCCCTCCCCTCCCATCTTCTCTCTCTACCCCCTCTACTGTAATTAATTTCTCCCCCTTGTTTTTTTTTCCTTTTCCCTCACTTCCTCTTGTATGTAATTTTGTATAACAATGAGGGTCTCCTTAAATTTCCATGCAATTTCCCTTCTCTCTCCCTTTCCCTCCCACCTCTCATCTCTGTTTAATGTTAATGTTAATCTTCTTCTCATGCTCTTCCTCCCTGCTCTGTTCTTAGTTGCTCTCCTTATATCAAAGAAGACATTTGCCACTTGTTTTTTAGGGATTGGCTAGCTTCACTTAGCATAATCTGCTCTAATGCCATCCATTTCCCTGCAAATTCCATGATTTTGTCATTTTTTAATGCAGAGTAATACTCCATTGTGTATAAATGCCACATTTTTTTATCTATCTATTCATCTATTGAAGGGCATCTAGGTTGGTTCCACAGTCTTGCTATTGTGAATTGTGCTGCTATGAACATGGATGTAGCAGTGTCCCTGTAGTATGCTCTTTTTAGGTCTTTAGGGAATAGACCGAGAAGGGGAATAGCTGGGTCAAATGGTGGTTCCTTTCCCAGCTTTCCAAGAAATCTCCATACTGCTTTCCAAATTGGCCGCACCATTTTGCAGTCCCACCAGTAATGTACAAGTGTACCCTTTCCCCCACATCCTCGCCAGCACTTGTTGTTGTTTGACTTCCTAATGGCTGCCAATCTTACTGGAGTGAGATGGTATCTTAGGGTGGTTTTGATTTGCATTTCTCTGACTGCTAGAGATGGTGAGCATTTTTTCATGTACTTATTGATTGATTGTATGTCCTCCTCTGAGAAGTGTCTGTTCAGGTCCTTGGCCCATTTGTTGATTGGGTTATTTGTTATCTTATTGTTTAATTTTTTGAGTTCTTTGTATACTCTGGATATTAGGGCTCTATCTGAAGTGTGAGGAGTAAAGATTTGTTCCCAGGATGTAGGCTCCCTATTTACCTCTCTTATTGTTTCTCTTGCTGAGAAAAAAACTTTTTAGTTTGAGTAAGTCCCATTTGTTGATTCTAGTTATTAACTCTTGTGCTATGGGCGTCCTATTGAGGAATTTGGAGCCCAACCCCACAATATGTAGATCGGAGCCAACTTTTTCTTCTATCAGACGCAGTGTCTCTGATTTGATATCAAGCTCCTTGATCCATTTTGGAGTTCAGTTTTTTTTAAAAAAAAATCTGTTTAGAGGGACTGGGGCTGTGGCTCAGTAGCAGAGTGCTTGCCTCACACAGGTGAGGCACTGGGTTCGATCCTCAGCACCACATAAAATTAAATAAATTATTTTTTAAAAATCTGTTGAGAATAACAAGGGAGAACTACATCAGAGGAGAGATGAAATTGTCTCCTAGGCACCTCCCATAGCATCTTTACACTACAAGTTGTCTTTTTTTTTAAGATTTTCCTTTTTTAATCTTCACTCAGGCAAAATTATATAAATAGATATTTCTTTCACACTGTCACTTAATAAGTGTCAAACTGAAAACACCCACCTCACACAACTAGACTGCTGTATACCATCAAACCACCAAGACCTTCTCCCCTCATAGAAAGGGACGGAGGAAGGCATCCTCCAGCCTGATACCAGACCCCGCCTTGCAACCCTGCCTGGGGCGGCCTTCCATCCACGCAGGAGCTGCAGGCAACTGGAGTCACCTCTGCAAGGACAGCATGAAATCCCAGGTGCCCCTGCTGAACACGGACCAGGCAGGAGACAGGCCAGCTCCTCCTGCTGCAGGGCCCTCTGCCCTGGTGCACCTCTGAAATCAGTGTGAGCTCTATTGACGGAGGGGACAGGCACGCTGCAGCGTCATTCATCTTTCTCCCCATTGCAAACACTTTCAGAAAATAAGCCTGAAAAGTGGCAGATTTATTTCTCTTTAGAGTTTTAAAGACAATTATTCTTCTCAGGAGCCTGGCCAATCTAGCTAAGATTTAATGCGACTGTAACAGATTATCTCACACTGGCCTCCTGGGAGCCACCCTAGGAGAAGAGGACGAATCTCACATTTTGTCAAATTGAAGAACAGTAATGACCTCCATAGGGTCAGTCACCAAGGTGGGAGAGGAACAGTGACAACCTCTTTCAGGGTCAGTCACCAAGGTGGCAGAGGAACAGTGACAACCTCTTTCAGGGTCAGTCACCAAGGTGGCAGAGGAACAGTGACAACCTCTTTCAGGGTCAGTCCACCAGGTGGAAGAAGAACAGGGACGACCCCCTCAGTCAGTCCACTCCAGTAAGAGAGGAAGCAGGTGGCCAGCAGGTGGCCCAGCAGGATCCCTCCCAGCTGGGTCAAGGTCTTCCATCCACCACCAGTCCCTGCTTAGTCACCCGTGAAGCAGAAGGGCGCTGCCCCTCGGCTGCTAGCTGCTCCCTGGACCCTGGAGAGATCCCTTGCTGCTGTTAGCCGGCAACACCAAGCCCAAGCACCTATTGCACAGTGACCCTCGTGGTTAGGCTGGGCTTCAGAGTGGGCTCTGTCTCTTCTTCAGTTTTCTGACCTCGTCACACACCCTTAATTTCTATGGTTCATCTCCATTTCATTTTCAGCATTTTGCTCTATGCCAAAGAAGTGTTTAACAGCCGTGTCCTGATTGTAGATGTGATATAATGAAAGGCTTATTAACTATGTACTGACTTTTGTACAGAGGCTCGCACCACAAAATACCCATTTTAATAGATGGATGCCCTTTGGAACATTTCTTGAATTAGCCTTACCCCCTTGAAAGCTAATAGATCTAAAATCACAAATAAATGCAGCTGCTATGAAGCTGAAGCTGACAGAACAGAACAGGGGAAGCTTGGATCAGCTCCTGTCACTGGACTGAGAGGCTCATGCTGACTGGGCTTCACAGACATTGCCCAGCCCTAAAGGGCTGCTCTCCAGGGTGTGAACATCTGAACCAAGCACAGGGTAGAAACATCAGACACTAGAGGCTGTCGAGAAGGGCGTCTAGATGAGATGAGGAAAAGGCACTCGTCCTGCTGTTGTCGCCCGTCCACTGCCTCACACACCATGGCCATGTAGGTCTCCCCACAGCCCCCAGGATCTCCCTTCTCGTTTCTTTGGATCAAGATGCTAGGAGTCACAGAGCTCCTGGGTGCTTATGAGCCTTTAAAAAAGAAACAACGCTGCCATTTAGCCATGTCACAGCGCCTGTCATCACCTGCGCTCTGTTTTCTACGATGGAAAAGCCCTGTAGAACCAGGCAGCACAGATCTTATCACTGATTGCACTGAACTAAAAGGAAAAGCAGAACACAATGGGAGTTCATCGTGAAACTCAACCTGCGCAGAGCTACCCTGGCCCCTCCCTCAATTAGAGGCACAGCAAAAGGAGCAGCTGTACCAGCTGACCCACGGCAAGTGACAGCGGCAACACTTCCCATGATTGCCAGGATGCCATCGGCATAAGAGATGCTGAGCTGCCAACAGTCCAGAGTCTCAGATCGGCGGCTCGGCTCCACCCGAAGCTCGCTGGGAAGGCGGCAGCTGCCCAGGCCCCACCCCTCCCGACTGCTTTCCTGTTTTCAGTCCACACATTTTATTCTGTCATCAGTGGTAGCGATTACCAAGTGCACCCTCCTTTTCACTCCCTCATTCAGATTTGGATTGAGCATTACCTGGTACACAGCCTGTGACCCAGGCCCTGCCTGCCTCTGCACCTCCCCCCTCACCGCCCCCCTCGTGGCACCCCCCACCAGGCATCTTGGTTTTTCTGACTGTACTGGGCAGTGGTGAAGCGGTGGCTGATGGCAGCTCTGGAGGTTAGACCATTAGTAAAGAGACGCTGCTGACCTGTCGGAACTGCAGAGGAGGGGGAGTTGATGCCAGGTCAGGGTGGCCCTGGGCTGGGGCTCAGTGAACGGGCTTCAGTGGACTGAGGGGGGTGAGGAGCATCAGGATCATGGGCACGCTCATCCACATCTGCTGCTCCAACAGCAGGAACTCACGCTGGACTCATCCCGAGGTCCCCAGCAATAAGCAGGGCCCTGCAATGGGACCCCGCAGTGCCTCCATTCAAGTCTGTGGTCACTGGTCCAAAGCTCTGTGTTATGCTTGTGAAGTGGCCACAGAAAAGTCAAGAAAGAGCCTCTGCTTTGTACTCTAGCTACATTTCTTTAAGGACAATTTGCAAATTTGAAATAAATTCCATGCCCAATTCAACAGAGCACCACTGCCGACCACCAGCACAGCCCTCCCACTCCACGGAGGGTCACTGTGTTACAGGGCTCTCCTGGGTGACCACCTGAGGACCTGCACAGCCCTCACGCTCCACGGAGGTTCACTGTATTACAGGGCTCTCCTGGTGACCACCTGAGGACCTCAGAATGCACAGACGCAGGACCTACACAGCCCTCATGCTCCACGGAGACTGTCCATGTTACAGGGCACTCCCGGTGACCACCTGAGGAACTGCAGTCTTCACACAGTCCCGGGGGGGTATTTGTTACAGGGCTCTCCTGGGCTTCTAGCACTTACTAATTCCTTTTCTTCTCCATAAAGATGTTGAGGTGATTCACACAAAAAGTAGATTTAAAAAACAATTTTAAATAAGTTAGAAACAAAATCTGGCAAGAGCAAGTAAAAAAACAAATTGCTTTGTGGTGACACAGTCGCTGCCACCCATCCCAAAGCCAGCCTCAGGGGATCTGCAAGGAAAGGCCTCACACTCAGAGATCACCCACCCCTCAGGTGAGACAGAAGTGCATGGTCCTGAGGCCACGCCATACGGGCTTTGTACGAGCAACGTGAAGAACGTCAGGCCCCCCGACAGCC
The DNA here is from genome assembly GCF_048772815.1 of Callospermophilus lateralis. Taxonomy (NCBI): domain Eukaryota; kingdom Metazoa; phylum Chordata; class Mammalia; order Rodentia; family Sciuridae; genus Callospermophilus; species Callospermophilus lateralis. The sequence goes on along the minus strand of NC_135318.1, from coordinate 1,921,300 downwards.
ATCTTACCATAAATGCAGAGCTCTGACACGTGCCCTTGGTTTTCTTCCAGAACCTTTCATTCTCAGAACAAAAGGTCCTTGCCATACTGCTATACATTCTTGTTAAATTTACTTTATGAAGAGTTTTCCATGATAGATTTGATTTTCATAAAATAACACATTCTTGCATCATAGTTTATACCGTGTTTTGTCGTCTTTCTGCGTAAAGATTCCTAAAGGCTAAATATCATTACCCAAACCTGTTAAGTTTCCAGTCACAGATTTCTAGAGGAGAGAGAAAAGAGAAACAGGCAACACCAGAACTAACATGTCTCAATTCAGACCAAGTAAGCACTGAATAAAAGGGAAGCAAAATCATGTCGCCACCTGAAGAATCCAAAGTCAGAACCACAAAACGAGCATGGACGCGAGGAGCAGGAAGCAAGCCACAGAACTGGCCGGGGGTTCAGCGGCCTGGTGAGTCGGAAGGTGCTTGAAGCTGCCGTAAGGTCGAGTGTGGGACTCTGAAGGTCACACCAGCCAAGCTAAACAGCAGCCATCCTTCAAGACTCAGGCCCCAATGACAGACAGACACTTCTCTGAAGAAAAAACCCAAATGGCCAATAAGTATATGAAAAACGTCAACCTCCCTGGCAATCAGGGAGATGCTCATCAAAAGTACACTGAGACTTCATGTCACTCCCTTGGGAACAGCAGCCACCAAGAGCCCGGTGACAGTAAGTTCTGGGGAGGCTTTTGGGGAAGGAACACTTGAGCGCCGTGTGGGGACTGCAGACCAGGGCGACCACCGTGGGGAGAGTCTCAAAAGACTAGCAAGGGAACCCCAGATGACCCGGCTGCCCACCCCTCGGTATTTACCCAGAGAACTCGAGTGGCTCACGGTAGCGATGCCCACACATCAGCCCACAGGAGTCCAGGTCACAACAGCCAGGCTGCGGAACCAGCCCAGGTGCCCTCGATAGATGAACGGACAAGGAATGGGGCACATATCCACAGTGGAGTTTTACTTGACCATGAAGAAGAGTGGAAGTGTGGCATTTGCCGTGACGTGGAAGGAAGTGGAGACTGTTAGGCTCAGACCCAGAGAGTCAAGGGTTGGGTTCTTCCCTCAGGCAGAAGCTGCAGCTAAGTAGGGAGAAAAGGGAAGAGTGAGTATCAGAAGGTTGGAGGGAGATCTGGGAGTAGAAGAAAGTGAGGGAGAGCAGGAGGGAGGGAGGGGAATGAGAGAATCTGACAGGACCGTGAGGGCTGGTGTAATATACCCAGTGAATCCACCTTTATGTATATCTACAGGGCACCAAATAAGATCACACCAGTAAATAAACAGAAGGAAGATGAGTAGAGGAAAGAGAGAGGAGGAGGGAGAAGGGGAGGGAAAGAGGAGGCGCCAGGACTGATGTGGAGGGCACGTATGGATCTGTCAAAATGAGCCCATGCACACAGTCATACTTCATGCACAACCATCACGTGTAATGCACTCATCAAAGCACACTAAGAAAAAAGCGCCCAACACTGTCCACACCAGAGGGGGAAATGCTGGCCAAGCCAGTAGAGGAGAGCTCCATAAGCCCAGGACCCAGCGTGTGCACAGTCCAGAACACCATGGAGCGTCTGCCCTCTTGCTCTGTGATCTGAGCTCAGCTCCCATCCCCACACACCTCAACGATGCCCCCAATCACCGTGATCTGTGCGTAGGCTCCCTAGCACATGCTCCACTAGGAGCTACGTCACATGCTCCTCTACCCAGCTGGGCAAAGTGCATGCCAGTGCAGAGCACACCTATGGCTCTGGGCTCACGGATCGTCATTCAGCCACCCATCCCACAAACACTACTGAAATGCATTCCTCAGAGAGAGGAGGTCCTTCAACTCAAGGAGCCATATAACAGCAGTGAATTCACAGAAAACCTTTGTCACCAAAAACTAGTCAAGGACAACACCAGAAAGAAATGTAGGCTAATCTCACTTATAAACCAAGATCAAAATCCCCTAACAAAATTCAGCAAAACACAGTCAGGAACACATTTTTAGAGGTAACACTGTCTGCAGATGAGCATCGGGTCTGGAATGTGGTGGTGAGTTCAGCATGAGAAGTCAGGTGCCACAGCAGCAAGCTGAGCTACTTCAGGGCAAGGACAGAGACAGCCCAGTCAAGCTCATCCACGGTCGGATGGACACAGTGGTAGTCACAGTGCTGGTCAGACAGTGAGGAGGTCAATGACATTTGCAAGAAAGCAGCTAAAGTGGTGCCTGTGAGATCTGAATTGCCCAGGACAGAGGAAGCTAAGGCCCCCCACGCCCTTGGGTACTGGCCAAGAAGAGCCCGACACATGGGAGTTCTCCAGGCCAGTGTGTTACAGTAGGGAGGCCTGGGAGCCAGTGCGCTAGACACGGGAGACCCAACAGCTCTGTCAAATAAACAGCACCAGCAACAGAACTGCAAAACACAGTTTCCACACGGTGGCCAGGGCACACAATCGAGCCAGGTCGTGAGGATGGTGAGGCCCCCTTCCTCCCCAGACACGCTTTCTCATGCTTTAAGCTGCAGCAGCTTGTGTGTGTAGACACTCACACACCCCTCCGCACCTCACTCTGCGGCACCTCTGCCTATGACGTCCTCCCCACACCCTCCAGGGTCCAAGGGTGCCTCAGTTTCTCTCCTACCTGTCCCATGAAACTGCATGTCTTATCACAAATACCTGCAGGTGGCTCCAGTCTGACTAGTTCCATGTCTGGACCTCACTTCCCCTTCCCGATCACAGGAGGGTGTGACTCCTCTTTAGGGTCTGGTGCTAACACTGTGCACCCACGGCTCAGTTTACAGTTCAGGGCCTGCATGTGCCCTGTCCTTGCTGGTGCCAGAAGATACCAAGTCAGCAACAGAGGTCACCTCTCCTCTTAAAGGTCACTTACCTTCTTCTTCTTCTGCAGGCGTCTTTCCATGTCGGAGTACTTTCTGAAAGACAAAAGATAGCTTGTCATGTCTATGCTCAACCCATTCTCACCGACCGCAGGCTGCAGCCTGGTCCTGGGTGGGGAGCGGGGCAAGAGCGCGACCTGTGGTCCATGCAGAACAAGGACTCAGGCAGCCACGGTTTCCCAGCACGGGAGCAGAACGGGCCTGGCCCCGCTTTGCCTGCTGCCTTGGGGACCCTGAAAGTGAGATGGCTCTTATCAGGGTGGCTTTGGCCAAGGCTGGCACCCACAGGGGCTTCTGTCTCGGGTTTGTGGTGGGGAACCTGGCATGTGGTGCTCCTACAAACGCGGCTCCTCTTGCAGCCCTCACAACTCCCGGGGGGAGCGACAGCCTCCCTGTTCTTGGAGGAGCCAGGCTGAGAGGAGTAGGCCTCCCTCCCTGTCCACAGCCGCCTGCAGCAGGGCCCACCGACCCCATCTGCCTCACTCTGCACGCGACCTCTTCCACTGGGTGGTAGCTGTGCACACAGGCACTGCCTCCCCAAGGGCTCACAGAGCCGTTCCTGCACCTGCTTGTCCTGTGGAATGGCCCTGTCCCTCGGCCACTGGGCAGCCCCTGTTTCTCCTGGGCCTCAACTTCTTTGTTGAGGGAAAGATACTTAAGCCCCTGCTGGAGACTGTGAAGAATGGTGATGGCAACCTGACCCATGAAGAATCTGTATCACCAGAGCAGCACATTTCACTGTGGAAAAACAGCCAGCAGCTGAGGTGGACATACGCAGAAGAAGTAGTGGGGAGAGGAGAGATTTTACCAAAGCTCAGGAAGCAAAGACTTAAAATGGACTCACTCTTGGACCTCGATGGGAACGTTTGGGGACCTCCAGTACGGAAAGCTTTTGAAATTCTCCAGTCCTGCAGCAACATAGAACTGACTGTCTTGCAAGTCCTGTGAGCTGTCCAGAAGACGTCCATCCAAAGTAAATAATCTGCAGATGCAGAAAGAAGCAGGCTAGAGATGGCAACACCAGCACACAGGGCGTGGTGTTCCCGTGTGACACGACTAATTTGGGCTCTACCAAGAACCAGCCCTCACAAGCAAGCCCTGCCGTGGACGGTGAGCCCCGGCTCTGCTCCTCCAGGACAGGCACGCTGCTTGCTCCAGACTTCTAATTAACTGCATCTGTAATCATCTACCAGTGCTCAGAGGCTCTCAACAACGTGCTAAGCTCTTGTTTGGTATTCAATTAATTTTAACTAATAACAGCTAAAGTCAATACAAATTGGCCTAATTGTTATAACAATACTTGGCAAACAAACCAGCATTTCCTGCAAATAATATGCCTTTTCATAAGCACCAAAAGGCTCCTCTGAGCCTACTTCTTGTTTGGTCCTCATTCACTAGTTCATCTGTTCAAGAAAGAGTCGACTCGTCCATATGCACAGGCAATGAGGTAGTCATTATCAGGGCAAGAGGAAGACGTCATTGCTTCTCTGCAGTCAGGATGGCAAACACCCCGCGCAGCACACAGACGGGAGGTCTGGAGCGTCCCCCGACACCCATGTGCTGAAGGCCTGTCGCAGCAGCCTATGCCCTGTGAGCAGCTGGTGGAGCCTTTCAATGGAAGGCCTGGGGCAGGGACCCCGGGGCCTAACTGGAGGGGTTGTTGGGACTCTGGCCCTTCCTCTCTGCTCGACCACCACGATGTGAGCAGCTTCCTCTGTCACAAACTGCCACCATGATGAGCTGCCTCCACACAGGCCCGGGACCAAGGGGTCAACCAAGCGTGAACTGCAACTTCCCAAACTGTCAGCCAAATCAGCCTTTTCCCTTATTAAGCTGGGTATCTCAGGTTTTCTTGTTACAGTGATAGAAAGCTGGCGGTCAGAGGGTCCAAGACGAGCCTGGTCAGACTCAGTGTGACCTTCAAAGGTCCAAGAATTCCCAGGGAGGTTTGAAAAGTGGGCAGGATTTCATCACGTGAAGGCGGATGGGAGCCATCTGGGCCAGAAGGAGGGAATGTGCAGAAAAGTCAGACAAGAGGAGGCTGCCGTCCAGGGGACGCAGGGTGAAGGGCAGGTTGTAAAGAGCCTCCATGTCCAGGGAGAGGACTCAGTGGTGAGTTAGACAGACAGCAACACTTTCTGTGGAAGAGTGGGTAGCAGCAATGTCGCAGCCACAGCAAGCTGTCGTCATGGGCAGCTGAGACAACAGGAATGGCCTCCAAGAGAGAGGAGAGGCACCACTGTGAGGCTGTGAGTCAGAGCTCTGAATCAGGATTGTGCCCGAGTGGAGGAAAAGGATACTGGATACAGGAAGAGCTGAAGGCCACAGAGCTGGACCTCACCCCACCGCACACCAGTTCACTGAGGGGCCCTTGAAGCACAGGAGCCAAACACCACAGGTGCTACGAACCAGGGGGTCTAGGAGGAGACCAGCAAGTTCCCAGACTGTGGCTCTGGGGCCCCTTCTGAGACCTGCAATGTTAGATCAGGCCTAGAAGAAGGCCAGGGGACAGCCTCAGGACAGGAGGAGACAGGAGGAAGCTCAGGGGACAGCATCAGGACAGGAGGAGACAGGAGGAAGCCCAGGGGAAAGCCTCAGGACAGGAGGAGACAGGAGGAAGCTCAGGGGACAGCATCAGGACAGGAGGAGACAGGAGGAAGCCCAAGAATCCACCATGGCCTGGTCTTCCCCCACAAGTGGCCCTTGTGTCCAGCATACGGAGTCGCATGCAGTGACAGGGTGCAGTGCTTCCCAGCAGCACGGTGGCTCAGGCTTTCCACCTCTCTTCGTAAAGCCACTGCCTCCAGTGACCTCTCACTGAGCACTGAGCCACTGTAAGCACTGACACACACTGCCACTCCTGGACATGGACACAGCTTCATTTCCATTTGCTGATGAGGGAAAGACATGGAGAGGTTAAGGATGACCTGAGTGAAAGAGGTAGACAGACACAGAAGATCTGGCCCGTCTGACCCCCAGAAGCCACGGGCTGTGCTGCCGCCTGATCCCATCTGCAGCATCTGGCCCAGCAGTAGCTGCTGGCCACCTAGGGAGGCCACCCCCAGGGCGTGGGCAAGGCTGATCCTTCTGGGCTGTGTGCACACTGACAAGCTCATGGTCAGTGCTCAGCAGTTTGTTTAGAGAATAAATTCACAAAACTGATTTAAAATGAGGATGATACAAAGACAGGAGACACTGCCTGCTTCCACGGACCAAAATACGAGTCAAGTCACCCTACACCTGTTGGTTCAGGCAGGAAGTGCTCTCAGTAGGAAAACAGATGCTGCCACCCATCTCGTAGGCGCGGCTCCTTACTTTCGAACACCTCCCCAAGGGAAGACTTTTTCTCCAATCGTGGCCAGCACGCTATTCCAGTCTGTCAGGCTGAATTTGGGTATAATAATTTTTACGGGTGGAATAAATATTCTTCCATTTGTGAAAACACTGTAATAAAGAGGAAAACATTCATTAAGGCCTTAAATTTGAGTTGAAGAAAATCAAAGGAAACATACATACATGTATATAATTACAGAACTGATAAAGTACCCCGGGGGCTGAGCAGCCCCTGGTGACATCCCACGCCCCACAGAGCACCACAGGCACCTGCGGAGAGGTCTCCATGCCTGCTGCGGAACACAGATGCCAGGAAAATACCTGTTTACATAATCTAACAAGCCCAGAAAACTGGACAAAACTCTCTTCCTTAAAAAAAGCTGCCTTCTTTATTACGAAGCCCATGTTTCTTGGTGTGAAGAGAGACAGACTAGGGAAAGCTGGGAACAGTGATAAGTGAGAGAAGCAAGCTGGATTGGAAAGCTGGGATATTTTGAGAAAGGCAAAGAGAGAAGCAAGCTGGTTTCAGAGACACCCAGGTAGGAGAGAGTTTGAAGAGCATCCTTAATGGAGAGGGGAGGGAGCTAGATTGGACTAGGAAGGAAGAGTGGAATTGAGGGTGTTAGGTGCAGGACAGGCTGGTCTGCAGGGCCTGCAGGGCATGCCAAACAAAGTTAGTTGCAGGATGATCTGGCTTCTCAAACCCTCTGTCTGGCTCTTTATCACCTGTTTGCTTCAAGCCCAAACGCCCAAGCCCCCGCTCAAGGCTGAACACTTAACCCCCCTTGTGCCAACAAGGCAGCTTGCAGACCCAGAGACCTCATTAGATCTGGGCTATAAAAACTCCCTGTGCCTGTTCCTTCCCTTTATCATAAAGCTCATTCAGACTCAAGTGGGTAAAAAATTTCTAATCAAGTTTTTAACCAGCCTCTTCTCAGGAATTACCAACTCCTGGCTACTGATGATACCTCCAGTCGAGACCTATGCCGAATGGACTGACATCATCATGGATCTGTGGTGGCAAGGAACCTTCGTTGATCTGGTCCCTGAAGTTATACCAGTCCTCTCTGCCCTCCTGTGGGGGCTCCCTACTTCGATGCCCACTCTCATTTAATAACAAAGATGGGGGAATGTTGGGAGTCGCCCTGGCTCCAATGACTAACTTCCCCATTCCCCGAGAAGAGCCGTTCAATGATGAGCCCTGCTGGCTCACATGATCCTTACCCACCAATCAGACTAGCCCTGCTGGCTCACATGATCCTTACCCACCAATCAGACTAGCCCTGCTGGCTCACATGATCCTTACCCACCAATCAGAAAGCACCCCATGCCAACTGTCAAACCATTAAACTGTTAAACTGTCATAACTGTCAAACCACCCCCGGCTCTATAAATATGGAGAGCTGTTCCTCAATAAATGGGCATTTTCTCTGACCACAAGCCTTGTTTGTTCTTTTACCTGTTTACATAATCTAACGAGCCCAGAAAACTGGACAAAACTCTGTTCCTTAAAAAGCACATATATGCCCTCAACTCCCTGATGGGTAAAATGGAGGAAAACTATCATGTGGTGAACAGCACACCTGAATACGCAGCTGCTTCCCTCCTGGAGAAGAGACCCGCAGAAGGCATGTGCAGTCCTTGGGAAAGACAAAGAGGAACTGACTCCCTCTCGCAGTCTTGAGGTGGTTTCCCTGTGAGCTCAGGGGTCTGCTTCATTACCTGTGTTGGCTGGAGGGGAGGCCTAGTGGCCTCTCAAAACCCATCACAAAGAGATTGGCACCCCACGTCAATCACCAAGCCACATCAATCACCCCTTGACAAGTGTCAGACTGTCGTAGCTGGAACTAAAACACAGCTAAATACAAGGTTTACTTTTCTACATCCATCAACAATATCCTTCAGCAATACACAATGGCTTTTCATTTTTCCATAACATTATTTACTATTACCATGGTTTTACTATTTTTCCCTTAAATGCAAATAACTTAGAATTTAAGGCACATATGTCTTTTTCTCAGAGTGAATATATAATTTTTAATGTGTTGTCACAACAAAGAAAATCCATTTTCTCTGCTAAAGCTTTGTGGCAACTTCTTCCATATTTAAAACTGCCCAAAATAAACTATAGAAAGAAATGTTGTATGCAGTCCATGAATGCACAATTTATTAATGTTACTACCGCAATAAAAATCTGCTACAATGTTTTCCTAATTGGCTTACAATAAAAGTCTAAATATAGAATACTGATAGTAATAAAATAAATATTTACAAAAGACCACATTATATTTTTGCCTAAACTTCAAAGACATTTAATACACATTGTATCCTGAGTGCTGAGAAACAGATGCACTCACACAGTCAGACACAGTCGGTCTTCCTGAAGGATACTCCAGCCATACAGACCAACACAACACAAGAAACCAGGAGCCACCGGCTCCGCCACCTCATCCCACAGAAGTGGGGACAATGACTTACAGTGCAGAGATATTCCTCATACAATCACTTATAACAACAAGGATAAAAAGGTCTCAATGTCTCAGTACGGCACAAGGTGAAATAAACCAGGACATAATGGTCCTGTAAGTTATGCAGCCATCCAGCTGTTCGTGGGAATTTGTCCTTACCAGGGAGTCAGCCCACGTAACCAACGTTAAAAGCAAAGTTGAAAGAAACCCAGAGGCAGCTCCAGAGGGCTCCAGGAAGGTGCCCTGAGGCCCTCGGGGGGTCTCTGTGGAGTGGGAAAACTGATGACCCTTTATTCACTTCCAGACTTCCACATCTTTCAAAAAAGGCAGATACATATAAAAGAAGTGTCTGTTAACAATGTAGAATATTTTACCTAAAGAAAGAAAAAAATGTAATCTGGATTCTTAAGTTTGGAAATCGCCCGTTCCAAGGAGAGAAGGACCCAGCACATCTGCTGACGTCCACTGGCCGTGCAGGCTCCACAGCACTGTCCAGGGCCATCTCCTCCCGTGCGCCACCTGAAGCACCCTAGCACTTTCCCAGGGAGTCCTCAACGGAGAGGTGGCAGATGGGCACACATCAGATCCCACCACTGTTAAACCCGGGCCAGAGATGCCAGAGTGTGGGGAGGTGCAGGACGTGCCACATCTAGCCACCATCATCTCAGCGCTGATAGGGTCGTCTCCAGGACAGTCCCTGGTGAAAGTGAGGCAGCACACACACCTGCGGGTGCTGGAAGAGGTGACAGCTCTCGCCTCCGGAGAAGTCACTTGGGGCCTGCAGACGTGGAGTGGGAGAAGATTTTAATTTATCACCATTTAAAACTATATATTTGCGTGGGCATGATTGGCTATAAGAGAAACAGTCCCGCTGCCCAGCACAGCTGAAGTGAAGGTAACGGCGTAAACTTCTCTCAGTGCAATGCCCGGCGCACTGCTGTGTAGTCTCTGGATGGGAAACAGGAAGCATTTTAATAGGGAACTAACATGTGGACAGAGGAACGGACTCTAGTCAGGTGAGCTGGTGATGACAGCTGCTATTTCCTCCACATTTACCTGCACACTTTATAATATTGTCTCTGATCTTTCCAAAAAATGGTAAAGCAAGAGCTACCCTGTGATACAGAGAAGCTAGGTGGCTTGTCCAAGTCACACAGCAGCTTGGTGGAAAGGCACGTGTGCAGGCTCCTCAGCCTGAGGGACTCTTCCACTGCCTCGCGTTCCCCTTTCCCTATTAAAAACCAGGGAGAAGGTGTCAGCAATGGGTGGCTTCTCCGGAGTCTCGGAGTCTCATTGGTGAGAGCAGAATGGAAGAAACCCAGGGGCGTTTATACTTCTGCTGCCACAACTGAGCTCAGACGTCAGGATCCACTGTGACAGGAAGGAAGCAGGAACGCGTCCTGTGCCCCTCTGCCCCTTCAACTTAGCCCTCATTCAACTAATGACCTCAGTCAGGTGTTAGACAAAATCCCTCCTTTGTGGGCAACGGACTCCACAGACATCGTGTGTGTACGGACACAGAGCCCCTTAAGGTAGAAATAGGACCTCTGTTCATGACCCTCCCCAAGATTCCTTAATAGCATTTAAAACTGGGGGGATTTTCAGGCTCCACCAAACATCCCGAGGGTCATTAGAAAACTTTACACCTGTCCTTCCAGTCCATGAAGGGACACCTGCTAGTCCAGGATCTGAGTTCCATAATAAACTGGCCAAACCCAACCTCCCACGGTGCCCAGCCCCAGCGCATCCCCTGTGAGGCCCTTCCAACACCCGCCCTTCACGGCCAGGAATCCATGTTCTGCCTTCTCTGCTCCCTTTGTGAAAGTCCCCAGCACTTGGCTGACCACCCCCGGGGAAGCCGACAGCATTCCCAGGATCTGATGAAGCTCCTACCCACTTCTCACACACCAAAGTCAAACTCAAGGGATGCAAAGTTCCCAGGAAACCCACTCGAATCCTGTAGGGGGGGTGATCTGTGTTCTGACGGCTGTGGACCGTAGTCCTCATACTTCTTCAGGAACCAGCAAAAAGGGCCGCAGGTGGCTACAGACAAAGCTCATCTGCACTCTGTGTGTCCAACATCTGGGTCAGGAGATGTGGGCCCAGGAAAGACCACCTCAGACCAGCCTCTGCTGTTCTCCATTTCCTTCCTCCAGAAGCAGAGGACTACAGAAAGGCGTGGGGTGTCTGTGGGACGTTGTAGGAGGCGGAGACCTAGTTCTCTCTGATGTGCCTCTTTAGTCAATGGTGGGGAGTCACCTCCAGAACCTGCAACCTGGAGCCCCCCATCCAAGGAGGCTTTGCAGAACCTTCAAGCATCTTGACTTTCACCCACACCCTTCGACTTCCCAAGTGCTCCCTGCCTTTTCCCTTGTTTCCGCATGAAGTAAGAACCACATGGAGTGTTACCTAAAACCTAATGAACGGAGAGCTAAGGGACACGATAGGGCCAGATAGCTAAGTCACACCCCCGGCCTGTGAGCCACAGCTGCCTGACTCTGCTCCTCCAGCGTGGTATACTGGCCAACGGCTGCACAGAGGGGCCCCTCACTGTGCAAACCCCACTGCTTGCTGGGACACAGCACTCCTGCACCCCTCGCCCCCTCCCATGAGGCCACTGCTCTCCTTCCCAATGTCAACACACACTGGGTGACACAATTTCAGTATGTGACAAAGAATCGTGACACCAGTGGGGACACGGCCAAGTGGCAGAGCTTCCAGAGCACTGCTCTATGCTGTTCAAAACTTACGGACACAAGAAACCCGGTGGGGCCAGAGCATCTGGCAAATACCCCCAACTAGCAAACGCAAATAACCTAAGTGGTTTCCAAGCCTCGGGCCACACCCCTGGGACCCACTTGGAGCCCCACATCCCTGGAGAGATTATTTGAGAGGGACAGCTGCTGGGGAGCACCTCCTAGGGATGTCCTGGAGAAGACCCTCATGGCCAAGGAGCAGCCTTGGACTTGGAAGGAATCACATGGGAGCCAAGGTGTCTGGTCCACTCAGATGGCCACTGGGTGGCCACCAAGACCACTCAGAGGAGAGGAGCACTCCAGCCGGAGACTTCAGCCAATAGCCATGGAATGAAGGGAGCTGCCCGGCACCTGGGCTCCCCCAGCCTGAGAACAAGACATGGACGGTGCTTCCTGTCCCTGCCTCCTCATGTTTGCCACCAGACTAGAATCCTGCTTTTATTCCTATAGCCCCCATCCAGAGACCACTCGTCCTTGCCCTAAAACACACCCAACCTTTCCACAGTGATCCTCTTTCCTCCCGATTCCGCTCTGTCCTGAGCTTCATCAGGATCACCCTAACCTCTGGCCGCTTCTCCAGGCCCGAGAGACAGAGCTCTGCTGGTCTCAGGAAGCATGGGCTGCAAAGCCTGCCACAGGCCTTCCTGACTCACGCCCAGGCCACCCGTAGGGCTTGGTCACCTTCCACCAGTGCATTTCTAAATGAACAACAAAACAAAGGTCCCCAGCCCTGTCCTCCCGAGGTTCCCTTACCAGACCTTTTCATGTCCCATGACAATCTAAGTTAGTTCCTGTCACTTCTGTGAAAGAGGAGGTGGAGAAGAACACCGGTGGGGGAACCTCAGGCTACACAGCCAGTGACCAGACCAGGACCAGACCCTGACCTCAGCCTCCAAACAGTGGCTTCCCAGCGTCACCAGCTAACTCCCACCCAGCTGGCCAGGGACCCCAGAGCCTCTCCACTGCAGGGCAGCCTCAGAACACCGGCTCCACAAGCCACGTGTCCAGCGGCCTGGGCCACCACAGCCAGGTTAGAGCCCTGTCCCTCTGTAATGGGGAAGACTCCCTCCTAAGCCATTTGTCTGTAGTTATGAGGTCTCCAAGCAATCGGGCTCAGGTCTTTTCTTCACTTTGATGGCTGTTTAGTTCCATCTAGTGGAACTTTGAGTCCACGATACAGAGATGAGCACATGCTGCAGGAGCAGGGGTCCATATGGAGAAAAGCTGCCACGCGAGAGTCGGCCATGCCGGGCCGTGCCCATGGAGTGCAGCCTTGGGGACGAGGTCTTATCAGGAAGGACCCACACTCACTGGGTACCCTACCATTCTGCAGACCAGGAATTTAGAAACCCTGGGCCTTTAAATGTCTCGAAACAGCTCTCATACTCCTGAAGCTCTCATACTCTCATACTCATGGGAGACCTCATGTGTTTAGGTGGCTCGTCACGGAAGCCAGGGTAAGGTACTTCCAGACATGCTCCCCGGACCTCAAAGGTCCCTGAGGAGCTGAGCGCGGCTGACGGACAAGGTCTCCCCTCGGCTTCTCAGCTGCGGTGTGCGGGTCAGGCAGGTGGTCCCAGCCCCTGCCCAGGCCCTGGTCCCAGGTGAGAGGGAGCAGGGGCTACGTCAGGCCAGCCCGGCCACTGCCAGGGTCCCGCAACTCTGAGCTCCTCCAGGACACAGCGACTTTTTCTTTGGGGGAAAAACATGGCAAAAGGGAGGAACCACCTAAACTCCCCCTCAGGGATCTAAGGTGGCTGAGGGCCACCTACAGAAGTCTGATCCCGGATGAGCTCGGGTGGGCTCTGGACAAGTCACCTCGGGCCATCCTCCCCACCTCGAGGTAGCTGCCTCTGTCCTGCTCTGCCAACCAGGGAGCAAGCCCAGAGTCAACGCACGGAAAGTCCCAGAGCCAAGAGGAAGAGCAGGAGAGAGCCCTGTGTCCAGTCCACCGTGTTCAGCCACGACCCCACCCAGGTGCTGGGCCTCACAGCCCCTGCTCAGTATGTCGTGTTCCGAGCACGCAGCTTCACACGTCCCCTCTCAGGGACACCTGGGGGGACGAGCTGGCTCCAAAAGGGCCCTGGGAGTGAGAGCTCACGGTGGTGAAAACGTTTCCTCTCGATACCCAACAGCTGGAACCGCTGGATTAAAAAACAAACCCACCACCTAAAGCTCAAGAGCCCTTACTTCTCCATCCCAGGAAAACTGTGCTGTCAACACTGGCTCAGCCACTGGGTCGCCTCCCTAATTCAGGGTTCAAGAGAAGAAAGAATGTGGAGCATAGAGAAGGCGCTCAGGGAGGGAGTCCCTGCTGGAGAGAGAGGAGGGTCGGCCGCGAGGGAGGCTTCTCTTCAAGGAGCGGCGGCAAGGGCTGATTCCTCACCCACGACACTGTACTCACTTAATGTTTCGGGAAAGGCGGTGATAGGACTGCCACCTGGAAGGCACGTTCATGTCACAGTGCACCACCGGCTTTATCTGGAGAAAGAAAACCAGGCCTTAGGGTTCGTTCAGATTAGCAAACGCTTGCTATGCACCATCAGCATCCAAGTGCCACCCCAAACCTAAGTGAAGGTGGGGTCTCTTGTTGATAGAACACCCCAGGAAGGACCCTGGAGGACTCCGAGAGGGGTTGTGTGCTCGTATGTGGGGCAGACAGGATCCCAGGGCCAGTGTGGAGTAGTTGGGACTGCAGGCCACCTGCCCTCATGGTGAGAAGCTCAGGTATAAAAGTGCAGAGTGCCAAGGACCAGGGTGACAGCCAGAGGGCCCCCAGGGGGCTGCGCAGCTCACACCAGACACACCCAGCAGTTCACCCAACAAGCACGAGCCAATGACCTCTGTGCCACCCCTGAGGCTCTGCTGGCCAACCCCTTGGGTCCTAAGGATGGTCAGGGTGGCTTCTACCCTCAGGCCACAAGCTCTGAGCCAGACATCCTGGCCAGCAGGTGGGAACAGCTCCCCCATATTCTACGACCCTTCTCGACTCTCCTGAGAATACAAGGCCGAGCCAACTCTGGCCTGTCACCGCTCCAGCCTTGAGAGACAGGGTCGAGACCCCCCAAGTGGGAAGGAATGTCTGAGTCCTGCACAGAGGAGCAAAGTCTGCTCTCCCTGCCTGGTGGCCAGGAGTATGCAGAAAGCAAGCAGAGGGAATCCTAAAGAGCAGCACTCACCGCCCCCCCATGCTGCACAAGGCCGGGCTGCCTGGAAAGGCCCCCACTTCACTGTGGCCTCCTCCCAACCCTGCCTCTAACCACGTGGCTCTCTGCGGTTCCAGCCTGCCAGGTGGAACGGTGCAGGGCCCCTCTCCCTCCCACTGCCGCCCTTCAGATCCAATTGCCAGGTCCCTCCTGTCTGTCTCTGCAGACAACGTGCCCAGGTACCCCACCCCCACCCCCACCCCCACCCCCCCGCATGATGCAAATCCTCCCCTCTCCTCCTTGGATGATGGGAGGTTCCCGCCAGGGTCCCACCGTCACCTCCCGAGATGCCACATCACCCTAACCACTGGCCAGCAGGACATGGCTGTTCCCCTCCATCCACAAAGTAAGCCCAGACCCCACCACCTGCATCCTGTCTCACTGTCCCACGCACCTGGCCACCTTCCCCTGCTCTAGGCCACTCCACACTGCCCTGTCAGGGTGCGGTCAGACACTCTGGCCTCTGCTACACTGAGGCCTTCACCCGAAGGCTCCAGTCTCCTCCCCCACCCACCAAGCTCACCGCCCTCCTTGCAGCACGAGTAGGACCAAGCCCAGTGCCCCTCACACCACACCCTTTACTCCTGCACACACACTCTGCAGAGATGCCCCCCATGCCCAGCCACCTCTCTCCACACTCCGGAGGTCAGATGGACTCTACCTACACCTCACACTGCTGAGCCCCCTCCCCTTGCAGGCTCCCAACCCAGGCCTCACCTAGAACACCGGACAGGACACCAGTTGCTCTGCACCTGATAGTCTGCCCTGCAGCTGAGTGTGCCAAACACCTCTCTGCACACTCCCCAGCTTGACTTTGCCGCCCGCCTGCTGCCCGGGTCTCCACTGAGCCTGCCACCTCCCAGATCCCCATTTGAGGCCTGCCAGAGATAGACACCACCTGAGCATTCCCTCAAGGCCTCCCAGGGCCCGTCCCCTCACTGGTCAGACCGTCCTCAACTTACCTGCAAGATGGGCACACGGTCTATTCATTTGGGAAGCTTGCCTGAACACTGTAGGTTGAGAAGTCACCCCCAAAAGCCCCAGCCCAGGTGCTCTGGGTTCCACACACACTGCCAGGGGCAAGAAAGAACCCACACCTGCCCCCACACCTCCTGAGAACCATGTTCCAGAAGGAAGGTGCTCTGGGCATGTCTTATGGGTCCTGGGAGAAGGGTGAGGAGATCCAAGAGGACAAGCCACTGCTGGGAAGGCTGATCCAGCACCTGGCTGCAGCCTGAGTTACCATTAGACAGAGCAACCCTGACCTGCAGCCCTCGAGGGGGCAGAGCCAGGCCTGGCACAGCCTGGCAGGCTCTGGAGCTGGAAGCCTAGGTCAAAACCCAGCCCTGTTTCCAGGAGAGACAGTGCTCCTCTCTGGGCAGCAGTGTTTGCTTTTAGAACAAGGAAGACTTTATAAAGTGCTCATGAGAATTAGAACGGTTGCCACAAAGCAAAGGCGACCCCCATCACACAGTGCTAAGAACTCCATGCAACTAACATGAGCCCACACAGGCACACACGTGTGCACGCACGTGCGAGGGAAGCCTGGCGAGAGCTCATGTAGCTCACGTAGGCATCTGAGTCTTATTTTGGCCCAAGCAAAATTGCCAGCTTTACCCACAGATGGTCCCCAGATCGCCCTCTCTCAGAAGATGGCGCCACCAAGACCCTTTTGTCCAACTTCAAAATTCCTAGTGCCCACTGCTAAGCCCTCAGCCCCTTGGCAACTCTACCGCAGCACCACCCCTTGGACTGCTGGCTTCCCGCGGCCCCAGGCTCCAGGCTCCCACAGCCCAACACGGCTCTTGCTGCCCGGCCCCTGTGCTTTCTTTGCAGCAAGCAAGGAGCAGCCTTGCAGGTGGCTCTCTGCAGCACCCACGCCCACCATCCCATTTGAGCTGGCACCTGCTGCCTCTCCTCCCCGCGCTCCCCACCTCTGCATCCTGTGCTCTGGCCCTGGCCCATCCTTTCAGCTATGCAAATGCCACAGCTGTCTCTGCCCAGTACTGGGCCTGTGTGGCTTGCTTTCTGTCTCACTGAGCCGCCACTCCATGTCCTCTTGGAGGGTCTTCCCTGACCAGTTACACAGTCAGCCTGCTTCCATCACATCACTTCCATTGCCTCGGGGTTTCCCGTTCGCTTGCTCACCCGCCTTGTGGAGTCTGACTAACCCTCCTGAGAGCGGTCAGATCAACAGGGGGCCCACCACCTGAGGAGGAGTGGCGTGGACTTCAAGGCTTTCACAGCACCAATGGAGGAAGGAAGAGCGGAAGATGCCAGGACAAGAGCAGGACACCTGAGACCGTGCACAGGACCCCAGAAAGAGAGGAGCCTGGGGACTGCAAATGCATCCACCCCTGTTCTCACCTGCCATGTGCCACACAACATCTACTCACCTGCGCCCAAACACTCATCAAAAATCAAGGCCACGAGTATCGACAACTAGCCTAACTGTACAGACCTTGTTTGAAACACCACAACAGGGGTTATCCTCTGCGATTCTATTAAGGGACAGCCGCCTTAAGAACAGCTTTCTGCCTGACAACATTGAGAAACAAAGAGCTGATTGCTCTTTCGATGTGTTAATGATTCATCAACCCTGATGTCACCTGCCTAATTAAGTAACTCCAACTGTTGAGGACGCCGTTCTGATTTTTTTGTTCCCTGTACTTCTCATCAAGTGTCAGGTAAAGGTGGTTTTCTGCTACTCTCTGATGGTGGTGACAGTTTCATTCACATGTGTCAGAGCCACACTCCCACGTCAGTCATCTGTCCGGAGAGGCCGAAGGACCAGGAGCTAGAGGCCTATTGGCCAAGGCACTAAATTTAAGCAATGAGAGAAGACACTGAGATCACCACGGACGCTTCTGCCTCTAGCAGCTCCAGCTTGCGGAATGCCAACAGGCTCTGCCAAAGACTCTTCCACACGTTCATGCCTGATCACCAAAATAACAAGGCCACCTATCCAGGAGGCTGAGGCAGGAGGATTGCAGAGTGACCCAGTTCAAGCCCCAGCACCACATTAAATGTGCACAACTCCAGGTAGCAGCAAAGAACACCAAGACATCCAGGCTGCCCTGAGCCATCAAAACACATTCTATTACCGTTCCTAGCACGAGTCCTATGGTACAACACAGCAGAGCGCTCGGGCCTGTGTTTGACTCCCGCGATCCCAGCACTGGCCGCCCTCCGAGCTGTGCAACCTCTCAGCCATCCTTCCTGCAGCAGTGCAGTTAACAGCAGCACTACCTCCCAGCCGCTGCTTTCCACACGAGTACTCAAACAAGAGAGTGCGCTGTCCAGAGCTCAGTAGAAGTGGACGCCAGCCACGGGCTCAACTGACAAGAACTGCTCTTTGTCCTCCTCAGGCTCCAAGTCCCCGTCACCTCCTCATGCTGTTCCAAACCCTCAGCCCTCTCCATGCAAAATATCAAGCAAAGGCCCCAGTCACTGAGCCACCACCAAGAACTCAGCAACCTTCCCCTCGAGCCCCCTCGCCTCCCAATGCTCTGTCCCCTCCCTGCCTGCCTTTTCCAGCAGCCACCGTCCACGGAAAAGGAATCTACGTCCCAAGGGAAAGGAATCGCATCATACGTCTGCCATCCAGATTCTCCACTCTTCCACCCCTCTGCTGATGGAGAAGGATGAGGACCTGCTGCCTGCTGCTCTCAGGATTCTATCCACATGAGAATTCAGCAGAGAGACAGCAGAAAACCCTCACCACTGTCCAGGGGATCGCTGATGATTACGATGAAAAGAAACTAGTAATTCAGCTGCTGGTAGAGACGGGACGGGCTGGGGACCATCAGCTGAAGGGTCGTGGGTTTTAAGTGCTTGTGGCTCACTGAAGCTTAAGTGAGGATTTCCTTGCAATAAGTAGAATTTCCCTTTTGTCCCTTGTCACAAGTTTGAAAGCCTCACAGCTTGTATAACGTAACCACTTTTGACTTGGACTAGCATAACTCATCCATGAAATAAACTGAAAAGAGAAAAAAAAAATCAAACAAAAAAGGCTCAGGAGACTGTGGCACCAAGACCGCAGGCGGGAGGCACATCTGGGGGACCCTCAGGAGGAGCCGCTGGACAGTGGTGGTCAGCCTGAGAGCCAGAGCACACACGGGTGGAGACCCGAGGGCACCCTTCACAGGAGCACTGTGGGAAGGGCAGGGTCTCTAGGCTCGTCTCCTAGAGGAGGAAGGTCTGGTCAGACCCTCAGTCCACAAGGCCGCGAGCAAGGAGACCATCCGCACCCTCTCCTGGGGGGAGGCGTCTTGCCAGGGCAGCCAGGCCCAAGCAGGGACATCAGGCAGGGGAGGCCGGAGCTCGCCACAGCAGCCCTGCTCCACCTCCTGGAGAAGCACGGCCGCCTGGCAGCCCGTGCCCTGATGGTCCTGACCTGGCCTCAGCAGCACAGCAGCTCTGCAGGGGGAGGACAGGCCCGTGTGGTTGAACACCTTGGGTGTCAACCAGGCGGGCTCCCAGGCTTGCAGGCCATGGAGACAGTGGTTTCTATCTTTCATCTTTTGGAAAATGGGCAATTCCTTTACAAATTAAAATTTAATTTACATTTAAAAAGGAGGGATATTGGTCAAATTATGTTGTTATATTGTGCACAAGTATGAATAAGTCACAAATCTCACCATTATGTACAACTGTATTGCACCAATAAAAAACGTAGAAAGAAGCAGGTTTTATGGAGCTGACTTCACATGCTTTGTAAAGTCCCACCACAATTCTCAAAGCCGACACGGTGTCAACCCGCCAGGAAGAAAGCAGGGTCACCTTCACACTCCCCTGTCCTGGGTGGCCCCGTGCTGGGTGGCCCTGTGCTGGGTGGCCCTGTGCTGGATGGCCCTGTCCTGGGTGGCCCTGTGCTGGGTGGCACTGTGCTGGGTGACCCTGTGCTGGGTGGCCCTGTGCTGGGTGGCCCCATGCTGGGTGGCCCTGTGCTGAATGGCCCTGTCCTGGGTGGCCCTGTCCTGGGTGGCCCTGTCCTCAGTGGCCCCATGCTGGGTGGCCCTGTGCTGGGTGGCCCTGTGCTGGATGGCCCTGTCCTGGGTGGCCCTGTGCTGGGTGGCCCTGTCCTGGGTGGCCCTGTCCTGGGTGGCCCTGTGCTGGGTGACCCTGTGCTGGGTGGCCCTGTGCTGGATGGCCCTGTGCTGGGTGGCCCTGTGCTGGGTGACCCCGTGCTGGGTGGCCCCGTGCTGGGTGGCCCCGTGCTGGGTGGCCCTGTGCTGAATGGCCCTGTCCTGGGTGGCCCTGTCCTCAGTGGCCCCATGCTGGGTGGCCCCGTGCTGGGTGGCCCCGTGCTGGATGGCCCTGTCCTGAGTGGCCCTGTGCTGGGTGGCCCTGTCCTGGGTGGCCCTGTGCTGGGTGGCCCTGTGCTGGGTGGCCCTGTCCTTGGTGACCCTGTCCTCGGTGGCCCCGTGCTGGGTGGCCCTGTGCTGGGTGGCCCTGTCCTGGGTGGCCCTGTGCTGGATGGCCCTGTGCTGGGTGGCCCTGTGCTGGGTGGCACTGTGCTGGGTGACCCTGTGCTGGGTGGCCCTGTGCTGGGTGGCCCTGTCCTTGGTGACCCTGTCCTCAGTGGCCCCGTGCTGGGTGGCCCTGTGCTGGGTGGCCCTGTGCTGGATGGCCCTGTGCTGGGTGGCCCTGTGCTGGGTGGCCCTGTGCTGGGTGGCCCTGTCCTTGGTGACCCTGTCCTCAGTGGCCCCGTGCTGGGTGGCCCTGTGCTGGGTGGCCCTGTCCTGGGTGGCCCTGTGCTGGATGGCCCTGTGCTGGGTGGCCCTGTGCTGGGTGGCCCTGTCCTTGGTGACCCTGTCCTCAGTGGCCCCGTGCTGGGTGGCCCTGTGCTGGGTGGCCCTGTCCTGGGTGGCCCTGTGCTGGATGGCCCTGTGCTGGGTGGCCCTGTGCTGGGTGGCCCTGTCCTAGGTAGTCCTGTGCTGGATGGCCCTGTGCTGGGTGACCCTGTCCTGGGTGGGCCTGTGCTGGGTGGCCCCGTCCTGGGTGGCCCCATCCTGGGTGGCCCCGTCCTGGGTGGCCCTGTGCTGGGTGGCCCTGTCCTGGGTGGCCCTGTCCTAGGTAGTCCTGTGCTGGATGGCCCTGTGCTGGGTGGCCCTGTGCTGGGTGGCCCTGTCTTGGGTGGCCCCGTCCTGGGTGGCCCTGTGCTGGGTGGCCCTGTGCTGGGTGGCCCTGTCCTGGGTGGCCCTGTCCTAGGTAGTCCTGTGCTGGATGGCCCTGTGCTGGATGGCCCTGTGCTGGGTGGCCCCGTCCTGGGTGGCCCTGTGCTGGGTGGCCCTGTGCTGGGTGGCCCTGTCCTGGGTGGCCCTGTCCTGGGTGGCCCTGTCCTCAGTGGCCCCATGCTGGGTGGCCCTGTGCTGGGTGGCCCTGTCCTGGGTGGCCCTGTCCTCAGTGGCCCCGTGCTGGGTGGCCCTGTGCTGGGTGGCCCCGTCCTGGGTGGCCCTGTGCTGGGTGGCCCTGTCCTAGGTAGTCCTGTGCTGGATGGCCCTGTGCTGGATGGCCCTGTGCTGGGTGGCCCCGTCCTGGGTGGCCCTGTGCTGGGTGGCCCTGTGCTGGGTGGCCCTGTCCTGGGTGGCCCTGTCCTAGGTAGTCCTGTGCTGGATGGCCCTGTCCTGGGTGACCCTGTCCTGGGTGGCCCTGTGCTGGGTGGCCCTGTCCTGGGTGGCCCTGTCCTGGGTGGCCCTGTCCTCAGTGGCCCCATGCTGGGTGGCCCTGTGCTGGGTGGCCCTGTCCTGGGTGGCCCTGTCCTCAGTGGCCCCGTGCTGGGTGGCCCTGTGCTGGGTGGCCCTGTGCTGGGTGGCCCTGTGCTGGATGGCCCTGTCCTGGGTGGCCCTGTGCTGGGTGGCCCTGTCCTGGGTGGCCCTGTCCTGGGTGGCCCTGTGCTGGGTGGCCCTGTGCTGGATGGCCCTGTGCTGGGTGGCCCTGTGCTGGATGGCCCTGTGCTGGGATCAGGCTGGAGTTACAGTTAAAACTCTGTGGTGGCTCCAAGCCCAGACAGTCTACCAGCACGTGCTCTCCAGCCTAGTGAAGAAGTAACTCAGCCCTGGAAGCTCTTCCCGAACCCCCAGAGACACTGTAAGGTGACCACCAGCCCCTCCACCAACACAGCTGCCAATCTCCTAAACAAGATCTTCATACATGAAGACACCAATGGTGTGAAGTCCTTTGTGTACAATCAGGGGCTTGAAAAACCGTGCTCTGATGTGTGACATGAAATGAATTGCATTCTGCCACCATTTGTAACAAATCAGATAAATAAATAATTTAATTTTTAAAAATCCAACAAATACAAAAAAGATACTTCACAACCAAATGTGATTGGCTTAAGGTTTGAAAAGCAATTAACGTCATTTAAAATATTCACAGATTAAACCTGAAAATGATATGATCATCCCACAGATTCAGGGGAGTCCTGCCTGGTGCACTGAAATCTCAATCCTAACCCCACTTCCCACTGTGGGTCCCCTTGGGTCACAGCTACAGTGGGCACCCGTGGTGTGTCTTGCTTTGGTTCTGTCCTGTTGGGCGAGCCTGGCTCTGCCTCCACCTCCTGCTCACGCTGGCTCTCTCAGTCGGGGGCTGGAGGGCATGAGAACACGGGCAACAGGGCAGAGCCGCCAGCCTCCGAGCTCCCAAACCTCTCCCAGGACAGATTTCAAGTGAGGCTCTTTAGGGCAAAGGGGAGGCTTCAGTGGGCGCCCTGGGCCACTCCACAGGGAGTCCCTCCAGGACTGCCTCCCACAGGACGCATCCTCGGCTGAGCCTGCTCCTTTGCTGCATCCACAGACCTTCCCTGAGCTGGCACTCACCTGAACAGCTCCAGAGTGGCCACTGTACCTGCCCCTCCCAGCTCCCCTGGGAGCAAGGCCGCACCCTGACCCATGAAGTCCCAGGCGAAGAGCATGTGTGTCCCTGGAGACCTACCCAGCCACCAGGCTTCCTTTCAGACCCCATCCCTATCTCCTGCAGGAAGCCAGGCACTGCCACAGAGGACCACCTCCGAGAGGGACAACACCACACCTGGCCCCAGAGAGCTGGGGCCTCGGGGACACAGACTGGCTCACAGGCAACTGCACGGACCTGTGTGCAGCGCCTCACAGAGGCAAGCAGGGGCACTGCAGGGCCACGAGGGAGGACCCCCAGTCCTTACCAGGGCAGCAGGGGCTTCCTGGAGGAAGGGGCATCGAATACCGAGGAGGAGTCCACTGCTAAGTTGGAAGGACAGGAGCAACGGCCCAAGCCTGGCTCGGGGAAGGGGACACAGACCTGAAGGGAGTCAGGTGAGGGGCGAGGGGTGAGGCTGAAGTAGCAGAGGCTCCATCAAAACAGGCCTCAAACTCCATGGTGACAGCAGCAAAGACAGGTGTCAAACGGGAAAGGGAGAAGGCTGGAAAGAGGGCGGGAGGCAGGGAGACACAGACTCCTCCTGGTGACGGAGCGTGGCGCCTTGGCGCATACATAATTAGATTTGACCCCTACCCCAGATCCAACCAGACCCACTTTACAGATAAGAAAACCGGGCGTCGGAGAAGTTAAGGTGTCCGAACGAGAGAGCCCGTGACATTTCCACAAGGCTCTGACACGAGCATGGCCATCCGTCAGGAGAGTAAGGAGCGCGATGCTCCGGTTCAGAGGTTGGGATGGGCTCTCACAGGCCGGACAGAGTCCACGCATTACCGTCTCTCAGGACAGCAGCAGGCCGTACCCACAAGAACCCTGAAAATGTAATGTGGCAAGTAAGGTGTAAAAATGCAAAAGAATGCTCAGTGCAGTGATAATTCTAATAATAAAAATACCCAAGGGTCAAGCCAAGGGTGGTCGGTTTTAAAAACAGACGGTCTACACCAGCCAACAAGAACTCCAAGTCCACCAAGAATCCTAAGGGAGCATACACTGACACGTAGCAATTTCACGATCAATCATGAAGTAAAGGGGTTCTGCAATATATTAGAACATGCTCTCCTTTTGCTTAAGTAAGTACATTTATAAAGCTCAGAGTGCACATGGATGTGCACGTGTTCATATGTTGAGCCCACACGGAAAACCACCCAGGGAGGTACAGTGGTTGATTGTGGGTGTTTTCATGGTAGGATCGTGGGTGTTTTCATTTGAACCAAATATTTTCTCAATTTTCTACAATAAGTAGGAATCACACGTTACTCTTTTAGCAGAAACACAAGTTTCCAAGATAGGTGTCCAGGACAGACCAACAACAAAGAGTAAAGAGCCCGGGAAGAACGGACTGAGCACAGCGGCCCGGCAAGGCCCCCAGCCTGAGCTCATGCCTCCTGGACAAGACCGGGTTTCCTTCCCCGAGCTTCTCAGTGAGGCAGGGAACCAGCAGGGCTTCGGGGAAAGCGGCATTTAAACGTTCATTTAAACATTCCTTGTAGAGTCACTGGTCGCCCCTGTGCTCTGGAAAACCCCTCGGCCTGTCACATCTCTTTCAAGATGCGAGTTTAGCAGTCTCATCTCATGGACACTTGCTTTCAGCCAGGGGCGGCCTGCGGAGAAAGCAGAACCAGAACACAGCCCTCGCTGGGGAGAATACTGGGTCAGGCTCATCCGTTCTGAGACCCTTGGGAAAGAACCGAGCCGTCATCTGAACTGGGGGCCACGGCTATGTGACTTGAGGCTACAGACAGAACCCTGGGTCACTGCCACAAGCCCTGCAGCCAGGGGGTCCAGGACACCTCCTGCACTAGAGCCCCCACACACCCCAGGCCACAAAAGCTGGGATCTCCCAGCCTCTGCCTTGTGCCTCCCTGCCCCATCCCTCCGAGCAATGAAACGTCATTTCACAACATTAATAAGCCATTTCTGAGGCTGCATTAAGCACATGGTATAGCATTCCAACTGACGTCCTGATTCTCATCATGGTCTCCTGGGAGGGAAGCTTCTTCAAGTTTCCCATTAATAGATTTGACCAAAGCAGATTTCTGAAAGAATGATTTTCAGAAGTTTGGCACTTCTACTCTGTATTACTGTATCACAAAATGATACAAGCACCTCAGTGAAGTCCTGGACTTGGGGACACTGCAAAGACTCACCTTGTACTGCCTTTAATTGGAACCGGTTCACATGGCATTCAAACCAGCAGCCATTCGCAGATCTCAGACTTGGCTCAGGTGAGCTACCACCACTGAAAGGCATTTGCACAAGACTAGTGTCTACTAATTACTGAGCTCCAGCTGAGTGCCCCATCATGCTAGGCGCTGCACGGGGATCACTTCATTCAACCTGACAACCATCTGCAGATTTAACCATGATACAACATACCCATGACATTCAACCATCCTGCTCTGAGTGGTATCCATGTACACACATGTATGTATGTACACATGTATGTACATGTGTGTGTGTAAAGATAGAGAAATTATAGATAGATAATAGAAAGAGATAGAGAGATAAAAGATTGGATGATAGATACAGATATGCACAGCCTTGGACCCGGCCTGGAGTGCACCCTGGGCTGTCCACCTGGGACAGGAGCGGGAAGGGCTGCACACGGCCTCACTTCCATCAAGGCCTCCAGGAGCTTTCAGTATCAAGCCACCCACTTCCTGGCCCTTGCAAAGCTCTTCTCCATCGGCCCTAGAAGGAGGCACAGCGGCAGCAGGACAAGGACTTCCTCTTGGTGTCCACCCCCAGGCCCAGCTTCCCCAGCTCAGCACAGGTCGTGGAGAAGTTCTTGGGTTGGAAATGCAATTCCCAAATGCACAGCTTGATGGTACCTGAGGTGAGGTCTTCAGAAGATGATCAGAATTGAACAAAGTCATGAGGTGACCTCTACGGTGGCATCCCTGACCTTGGCTTTATCAGCAGGCGAAGAGAAACCCACACTAGCACACGGCCTCGCCACGTGACGCCCTCCACAGCGTTTCAACACAGCAAGAAGGCCTCGCCAGGTGCTGGCGCCACGCTCTCAGATTTCCCAGCCTCCAGAGCCTGCGCAGGTGGACTTCTGTTCTTCACACTCGACCTGCTTGACAGATGCAGACTAAGACACGTGGGCCTTCCCTCCACTGCTCACAGGGCTTCTCTCTATAAAGGCTTAATGTCTATCAGAGATAATTCAATCACTTGATCCCGTGCGTGGAACACAGGAGACTCATTTCACACTGATAGGTTCTACAGCAGTGGCGATGGGTCCGTCCCTGGGAAAGGGAGGGCAGAATCTCGGAATCATCTCTAAAGCCCTTGGGGTCAGTCCCAGCTCTATTCCTCGAGCCCCCTGACCTTGGACACAGCACTGAACTTCCCCAAACTCTTTATTCATGTTTTCACCAGCAGATATTAAGACCTCTCTACCTCACTATTGCTATTTTTCCATTTTCCCAGCTAAGATGGTAGATGTGAAAATGTGCTAAGAACGTAAGCCATACCCATTCCACGTTAGAACAGAGGAGAGGTGAGGGCATCGAACATGACTGTGATGTGCCCCAAGGACTGATGACTCTCCCTCCAGTGCTAATGTGACATGGGGACACAGCACCTGCTGCTAAGGGAGTGTGGCCATCCATGAAATCAATGGCACAGAGGACTCACGAAGGCCCCTCCAGGCTTTCGAGTACAGCACCTGACAGCAGAGCACCCTGACCCTACGAATTAACACGGGGACAGTGGAATGATCAGCCAGAGGCAAGTCTTCTGGTTCATGGAGCGTTGTGTTTCCTTGGGCTCCTGGGTGCCCCCCACAAAACACAGTGCAGCCAAAGTGCAGGCTTCTGTGAGCGTTTCAGATAAGAGATATCTAACTGCACCAGTGAGGGTGACTGACAGCTGGGTAGCGCATGTCCTTACATGTCCTCCTGGGGGGCAAAACTGGTCTTCACCCCAGGCCACCCCTGTGGTTCCCTCCTGCACACAGCAGATTGTTTGAGTAAATTCTGTGAACAAAGCTCTCGGCGGAGGACCAACTCACTTAGTGATGTCCACACCACTGATGTGTGTTCCTCAAAATACTACCCTCCCTCCAAGACAAGGGTCTACACAGCAACCAGCAGTATCACAACCGGTCACTGCAGATGACATCCTCCACAAAAGGAAAGAGGGGTAGGGACGATGAGCATCAGGCACCTCCAGGTCATTACGTGGCATGTCGTTCAAGTCCTGCAACACCCAAGGGCAGCAAAGGGCATCTCGGATGCTGCTGGAGCAACAAAGTGGTTAGAAGCTCTGGGACCCAATCCAGAGAAATACCAAAGGGATTAAGATGGTGCCGTAATTCCACTTCTGTGAAAACCATCATGATGTAGCAGCCGTGTCTCTGAAAGGGGCCCACGGTGTCACTGTTTAAGACTGTGAAAAGGTAGGATGAATCAAAGATCTGCTGTCAAGGGATGGGTTAAATAATAAAGATAAATTCACAGGAAAGAGTTTTTCAGGCATTAAAAATCAGGTTGCAGAAGAGCACTTACAGTACAAGAAAATAATTATGACGTATAGTAAATAAAGATCCGAAAAGATTTTATTAACTGACATAGTGGTGCACATCCATACTCCCAGCTACAAGTCCAAGGCCAGCCTTGACAACTTAGTTAGACCCTGTCTCAAATTTTTAAATAATAAATAAAAAGGGTTGGAGATGTAGCCCCAGGGCACAGCAGTTGCCTAACATGCACAAGGCCTTGGGTCCAACCTCAAGTACCACCAAAAAAGACTTTGTGGATGGACACTGTTGTGGTTCAGATATGAGGCATCCCCAAAGCCAGGTGTGACACAATGCACGGATGTTCAGAGGTAAAATGATTAGACTGTGAGAGGCGTGACTTAACTGATGTGGGTTAGCTGGGTGGCAACTGTAGGCAGGTAGGGTGTGGCTGGAGGAGGTGGGCCCCTGGGCGTGCCTTTGGGGTTTTGTTTTGTCCCTACTTCCTGGATGCCAGGCCCGGAGCTGCCTTCCTCTCGTGCCCTTGCACCACGGTGTTCTCTGCCTCGCCTGGGCCCAGAGCTGTGGAGTCGCTGGCCATGGACTGAACCTCTGAAACCATGACCAGATAAGCCTCTCCTCCTCCTGTCCTCGTCAGTCTCTCGGGCCCAGGGACACAAAGCTGACTAGGGCAGATTCTGTGTGTGTGTGTGTGTGTGAGTGTGCCTGCCTGCTACAGGTCACAGAAACCAGCTAGGAAGGCAGGACAGAATGCAGCCCCTGGGGTCATTTTGGAAGGCAGGGTTGTTGGTGAGTCTTCAGCCGTCTTCCTTGTGCTCCCTGAGCAGCTCGCAGTGACTTTCGTGTGTTTTAAGTTAACAGAGTGGAAGTCCCCAGAGAAAACCTTCAGACTCTCTGACAAGGACAGCCTCAACCTCGGGGGCGCGGGCAGGGGCCGGTGCTGCCCCACCCCACCCTGGGAAGCTCCACCGAGTGTGCCCAGGCTGCCCTTCAACACTGGGCACACAACCTCTGCAGGTCACGGCTCCCTCGGCTAGAAAATAAGGTTCCACAAGACAGTCTACAAGCCCCCGCCATCCTGAGTTGTTACCTGTAAGTCGCATTTTATCGAATCCACTGAAATGTGCAAGAATGAGCACAGCCTTCAACTTCAGACATGTGCTGATCCCTCCCCAGCCCCAACAGAGGGGCAAACAAACAGCTGGATGCCAAGAAGAACAGGCGCCACTTGCTCCATCAGCCCAGCCCTGACCCACAGTGACGGCCAGATTGTCAGGGGAAACCTGCCCTCCTGGACGGTCACAATTGAAGTTGGGGACACA
The DNA here is from genome assembly GCF_048772815.1 of Callospermophilus lateralis. Lineage (NCBI taxonomy): Eukaryota > Metazoa > Chordata > Mammalia > Rodentia > Sciuridae > Callospermophilus > Callospermophilus lateralis. The sequence goes on along the minus strand of NC_135318.1, from coordinate 1,892,887 downwards.
CTAAATTTGACTTCCTTTCACTGCCCTGAGAGCTGTGGGTCTGTCGGGGGTGCCTGGGCGCCACTCTGGAGCTACCCGAACATTCCTGGGATGTGGAGGTGCACAAGGACACGGGCAGTCGTGAGGCTCAGGATGTGGAGGACAGCTGACAACTCCTCCTGCTGACAGCGCCACACAGCGTGTCACTGAGTCCCGCCCCAGTCCTCTGATGCAGGCCATCACCTCCGCAGAAGAGCAAAACAGAGGGTGCTGTAGAAGAGGAGGCACCTCAGCACCCACCTGGTGACACTCCTCAGAGCTGAGTCTTTGTTTAAAAAAGTAAAAATCTTGGTAAATTCTAAATATCAATAGGCTCCATTACTCAAAACTGTTGGGTTTTGTTACAGAAAAGGTGGGTCTCTAGTGAATGAGTGGCTGTGCTGTTTTTGTTAGGAATCAAGTGTCACGGATGGAATGACAGGCATCCCTCCCCCCACACACACCTCTCAGAAGCCTATCGTGGGCAAAGCCAGCGTTATCATGAGCACCAACCCTGCATGACTTTAAACAGCTCTTCCTGACATCCACTTCCCAAATCCCCAAAACAAAAGGAAAATGAGAGGTTTTAGCAAATAGCTTCATAGTGTGCCTCAAAGATGCCCATCTCCCTTGGTGTGGCTCCAGGGCACTTTTACGACTCCGTCACTGGGCACTGAGGCTCTGACTACCTGACAAGCTCACCCAGGGCCTTCCCGCGCTCAGGGGCACTTCCTGCCAAACCCTGCGGTTTAGCCCCAGGCAGTCAGGACCCGAGTTCTAACCATCTGGCCCACCTCCTCCCCTTGGCCATGCACACTTACTTCCTTCAACTTCCTCATCTTGGAGGGCTTTCTGGGAACTATATGGATATAGCTGCAAGAGAAGAGAGGAGAAACAGAATTAGAAGGTAAATATTCAGATTCAGAGCTGTGGCCCCTTCAACTTTGAAGAAGACAACGCCACAGCAATGCACAACCAGGCGGAGGCACTCCCAGACACAGACATGCGGGCCCAGGGGACGGCGGAAGGACTTCCCAGCAGGTGCCACGGCACAGCCCTGCGGAGACTTACCAGGCATCACTTCCCCGGGAAGCGTTTGGGTTATTGACACGGCCCCAGAAATCATCTCATTCAGTGGATTTCATTCCAACAGGTCACTAAAGGACCAGGGTCAGAGCGGAAGCCAGACTCCAGCCCAGCCCTGGGCCTCCTGGGCTCCCTGCCTCACAGGGCTTCAGCCTTATTCCTATTTTACCAAAACGGAGAAGAGTCACCAAATAAAATTTTTGAGTTTACTCTTACAATTTTTTCCCTTGGGGACAATTTTTTCCCTTGGGTGCTTGTGGGAAAATCTTCTATATTTCCCCAAAATTAAAGTTTTAAATGATACCAAATTAGACTGTAAGATTTATGTGGGATACTAAGGTTTCTTCTGATTTAAAAAAAAATCATATTTGAGATTGTGACCATTTTTTGATGATTTTAGCAACAATCCGAGAAGGAATCACTTAAACTTGGTAGATGGAAAAAACAGTGATTCGATATAGAGTCAAGAGCCACGAACTCGGATGCTCCCAGAGGTCAGGGCAGTGTTAGGGAGCGGCAGGGACTGGGGTCAGTGGGAGGGTCCTTTGCCTCTCAGATGGACAGGACCTCTCATGTCCAGCACACACTCTACATGTGGAGATGCAGGCAACTGAGACTGGGTCCTTGCCAACATCAAATCCTCTGTTTGTTTGTTTTTTTTTTTAACAGAAACCAAAAGTTCACGTTATTATGTGAATTTTCCCAATCATGACATGTTGAAGCCAATTCAAATCTTGGAAAACTGTGTGACTCGTTAAGTGTCCAGTTCACTGCCTCTGTCCACAGGCCTTCGCATCGGGCCCCAAGAGCTCCTTCCAGTCCTTGTGTTTTCCAGACAGGTTTTCTTTAGGAGATTCTAAGTCCCCAAATTCCATATTGGCTCATAAGCATTAATCTGCCAGTGAGACACGCATTAACACCCACAGAGAGCCAGTGTAGCGGCACACCCTGAAGTCCCAGGAGCAGCACAAGTTCAAGGCCAGCCGCAGCAGCTAGGGGACCCTGTCTGCATATAAAACGCTCAGTGACAGAGCACCCTGGGTCCAGTCCCAGTACAGGGGGAGTCCTGCCTGACACTGCGTGTTTCCCTGTAGCACCCCAAGAACTCACCGCTAGAACAGCACCAGGGAGCAAGCCATTCCCCACAGCCTGGAGAGCAGGAGGGGTGTGCAGAGGTCTGCTGCAGGGCCTGGCCCCCTGGGGTACGCAGGCAGGGGCCTGGGACGCAGAGACCGGGAGGAGGTAGGAGGAGGCCAGGCTGCCATGGCCAACTTCCCCCCGCTGCTGCCAGGGAACCCGGAGGGAAGCAGCCAGCTCGCGGGAGCCAGAACCTCACAGTGCTGCCTGGGCTGGGCTGACCCAAGGCAAGGGTCCACGGCACGAGCCCCATGTCACTGACAGGAAACAGGCCTCTGGGGGGTACCTGTCCTGCCCAGGCTCATCAGGTCGAAGCCCTGACTCAAACCACGTGGCCGTCCTGGCTGAGAAGAGGGGAAGGACACTGTAAATACACCTGCTCCGCCACAGGCGCTGAGGTAAGGAGGATGCTGACCTATTACAGTGCACACTGCTGGGGTCCCTCCCCAACACACACACACACACACACACACACACAGACACACACACACACAGACACACACACCCAGACACACACACACACAGACACACACACAGAGACACACACACAGACATACACACACAGACATACACACACACAGACACACACACAGATTCACAGAGACACCCACATAGAGAGACACACACACACACAGACACACACACACACAGACACACACACACAGACACACACACACACACACACACACACACAGACACACACACAGATTCACAGAGACACCCACATAGAGAGACACACACACACAGACACACAGAGACACACACAGACACACATACACAGACACACACACACACAGACACAGACATACACACACAGACACAGACACACACAGAGACACCCACAGAGACACAGACACACACACACACACACAGACACACACACACACACAGACACAGACACACACACACACACAGACACACAGAGACACCCACAGAGACATATACACAGACACACACACACAGACATACACACACACAGAGACACCCACAGAGAAACACACACAGACACACAGACACACACACACACATACAGAGACACATACACAGACACACACACAGACACAGACACACATGCACAGACACACACTCACACAGACACATACACAGACACACAAACACACACACAACTTGAGTTAGATTTTGTTGTAAATATGGCTTTCTCCACAAAAGAAGCAATTAATTCTTGGTTTTATAGGACTTTTTTTTTGAGACAGGATCTCACTGAGCTTCTTAGGGCCTCGCAAAGTTGCTGGGGTTGGCTTGGAATTTGAAATCCTCCTCCCTCAGCCTCTGGAGCTGCTGGAATTACAGGCATGTGCCACTGCGTCTGGCTAGGACAATTATTTTTTAAAACTAATAATTGTTACCCTATAACACTTTGTTTTCTAAGGGAAAAAGTCATGTGCTTTTACTCCAGAGAATGTAGGAAATATTTAAATAATGACTGGCCGCTGGGTAGATTTCACAGTGTCTCACAGCCATTATCGTGAAGGCCTGGGACACTGACACATCATCAGGCTTCAATTCAAAGCTCATCTGCTGGTGGCACAACTAGGATCTTATCTTCCAGTAAAAATTAGTTGGAGCTGCTCACTGGCTGAGCAATCACAGACTATACAAATCGCCCCGAGTGTGGCTCCCAGGCACCACCAAGCCTCAACTGTTCCAAAGCTAATTCACCAAAGGCTGGATCCGATTTCATACTTCATCAACCTAAAAGGGAAAGAAAATGAAACCCCTCCAGGTTGAACTTCACATGCAAATATCACCCAGCTACTTTAGTAAGCAGCACTGCGACGGGCCCTTCCTGGGAGCAGGTTACCTTTCCTCGCAGACGCTCAGCACCAACATGAAGAAGAGGAAGGAAAACACTGCAAAGTATTTCTGCCACATTTCCAAAACATCTTAAATTAAACCATGAGACTCTCTACAAAATTAAATGCATAACAGGGTTTATTAGAGAACGCCTAGACCCGCGGGAAAGGGGCCGGAAACACCTACAGGCCTGTCCGGGTGTCTGGGTGGACAGGATGGTCTCCTCCCTCCTCTACAACACAGCAGAGAGCCAAGTTCACAGGAAACGTGTTGGGGAGATTAATGCTTCTCATTAGATACATACTGAAAAGAACTAAAGTCAATTCTACAAACATCCTTTGGTGGTTGTAAAACTGCACCAAATACTGGATTCTAGTGGGAAGTCAGAAGTTCCAGATGTGTGTAACACCTGATTGACCTGGAAAATAACTGCAAAGGATACAGTCCTGTTAGTGATTCTCCACCCAACAGGATTACCACAGGAATCAAGCCAATGTAAAATCTGAAGACACTTTAATCAACACTATCTCTTTAGCAACTGTGATGACTAGGGTGATTTTTTTCTTTAGAAATAACAGGATGTTAAATTTGTATCTTTGCAAAAATCATTAGGAATTTAGAATACTCACCATTTGTCAGTAAAACCAACTACTTTTTTTATTCTTTTTTTTCCAAAAAATTAAAATCTCACACCACTAATTTAATTAGGAGTATCTTTGATCCTTAATAAGACTCCTAAAGCACAAGAAGTAAAATCAAGAATCGATAAATGAGTTGGATTCAAACTAAAAAGCTTCTTCCTCACAAAGGAAACAATAATGGGAGAACATCTTTACCACACGCACCTCAGACAGAGCACTAATCTCCAGGACATATAAAGAACTCAAAAAACTTAACACCAAAAAAAAGCAAATGACCCAATCATTAAATGGGCAAAGGAACTGAACAGACACCTCTAAGAAAAGGTATATAATCAATCAACAAATATGTGAAAAAATCAGTATCTCTAGCAATTAGAAAAATGCAAATCAAAGCTACTCTAAGATTTCATCTCACTCCAGTCAGAATGGCGATCATCAAGAATACAGACAACAATAAATATCGGTGAGGATGGGGAAAAAGATTCACTCATACATTTCTGGTGGGACTACAAATTGGTGCAACCACTATGGAAAGCAGTGTAGAGATTCCTCAGAAATCTTGGAATGGAACCACCATTTGACCCAGCTATCCCACTCCTCAGTTTATACCCAAAGGACTTAAAATCAGCATACTTCAGTGATGTAGCCACATCAATGTTTATAGCCACTCAACTCACAACAGCTAAACTATGGAACCAAACTAGATGTCCTTCAACAGATGAATGAATAAAGAAAATGTAGTATATATGCACAATGGAATATTACTCAGCCTTAAAGAAAAATGAAATTATGGCATTTGCTGGTAAATGGATGGAGCTACAGAAGATCATGCTAAGTGAAGTAAGCCAATCCCAAAAAACCAAAGGCCAAACGTTTTCTCTAATATGCGGATGCTAATTCACAATAAGGGAGGGTGGCTAGGTCAGAATGGAGTCACCTGAGATTAGGTAAAGGGAGGGGCAGGGGCGGGAGGGAGAGTAGAATGAATCAGACTTTACTACCCGATGTTCCTACATGACCACAGGACCAGTGTGAGTCTACATCACGCGCGACCAGAAGACAGAAATCGTTCTCCGCTTACGTGTGAAGTGTCAAGTGCATTCCCTGTCATGTATGCCTAATTAGGACAAATCTAAAAATTAATAAAAGGAAAAGAAAAAAGCGTATCCTCAGACTGGGAGGTTTCTGGAATCTGGGAGAAATGGAAATTCTCTGGAGACTCACACGGATCCTCAGCTCTCGAAGAACCCCACACATAAAACCGTAGAAAAGGCGGCCTGCAGGCGGACAGGGTGCGCAAACGTGGAGGGAATAAGGGCCACGAGGGAAACCAGCCCACGAGGCTTCGGGACCGAACCCCACGGGCAGAGGTGTCGGCGGGAGGCCAGCTCCGGCAGGACCGCCCGTGGACTCGGAGCCCCGCCCCAGGGCCCCTCCCCTGGGCCCAGCATCCTCTGAGGAGCGCAGAGGCCCGTCCTCCCGGGACGCGGCTCCGGGCGCAGGGACTCGGGGCAGCGGGGTGGCCGCAGGTGGCCGCAGGTGGCCGCAGGTGGCGGCGCGGCGGGGCGCACTTACTCGAGCTTCTTGAAGCGCTCGCGGCCCGCCGCCACGTACTTGCCGCCCGTCTGCAGCGCGTCCAGCTCGTGCACCGAGTGGCCGCGCGTGGGCGTGTAGAGGCGCCGCACGCCGAAGGGCACGTCCACCTGCGCCGTCAGCTGCTCCAGCAGCACCTCGAAGCTGGCCACGTGGCGCCGCGAGAACACGAACTTGCGGCCCACGTAGAACTGGTCCCCGTTGCGGTACACCAGGATGGTCTTGGCCGGCGTGGTGTCCACCAGCGTGTAGGGCCCGCGCGTGCCCATGGCGCTGCGCGCTCGCCTCCGCGCGAGAGCCGGACCGCGCCAGCAGGACCACGGGGAGCTGACCCGAGGGTCACCATAGAGGGCAGGAGGGCTGCGTGTGCTGACGCACGGCGATTGTGACCCGCGGCCTGCAGGGACAGGACAGGTGAGGGTAGCGGGCAGCTCTGGGAAGAGGAGGAGGAGGGTGGCCTTTAGAAGTGGCGGGAATGAGAGGGGTGACCTCGCACCCCGACCCGGCTCACTGTGCGGGTTGCATCCGGACCATCGGGACAATCAGAAGAGGACGTTGCTAGAACGCCTCGCCTTTCTGAGCCTCAGTTTCTTTAAGCGATTTACAGCCTAAAAAGCTCCTAGGCCCCTGTCGCAGAGTGGGTAAGTGGTCTGGAACCTGCACAGCACGTGAGGAACTGGGTGACTTCGCTGCTGGTGCCCAGAAATGTGACACTCAGAATGCATGCACTCTGGTGGGGGTGGGAGTGGAAGGCCCTCCCTGTTCTGGTGAAGAGTGGCCAGTCCTTTGAGCTGCAACCATGAGTAATTCTAGAAATACTTGTTCCCAGTGGTCGTGGTGGGTTCAAACTCTCTAAGACAGTAGGCTACGTATCCACTGTTGGATATACACCCAGAAGGTACACAGTCATGTTATAAATGTCAGTATCTTGTGGGGTTTTAAAAAAAAAAAAAAAGCAATCCCTCAAGAGGCCACCTATATTCACAGCCACACCAATAATTAAGCTACCAAACGTTTCATGGCAACAGGAAACACAGAGGCTACTTGGTGCGGTGACCACTTTATTCAGCCACCAGGTGTTGACAACCTCGGAAAGACCTCAAGTGGGCAGTTATTGCTGTGTAGAAATGAGTGTTTTGCACCTGGTTAAAGGTTTGCCTTAAAACCCGTTTTAACTGAGAACCTCATCCTGGGATCCCCCCGGGGCCGCAGCAGGCAGATGGAGCTGGGGAAGCCCTTGAGTCGAAGGCGGCTCACGCCTCCATCGGGGAAGATGGTGAACCTAGCGTGAGTGATGACGTCTTGGAGCTCCAGGGTCAGGCTGTCGAACAGGTGGTTTTGGTTGGGGGACAACTGGAAGAGAGTCAGAAGTGGGGTCCTTGTTGGAGCAGGGCTGTGTGGCCCGAGGACCCAGCTCAGCCTGTCAGTCTGGACTTGTGGGGCTTAAGCTTATGTTATTCAGTGAGACCATTCAGCTTCCAGGGGCCCTGCCAGCAGGGGGAGGGCCAAGGAGCACTGACCTGAGCGCAGGTCCCCGACATGTGTCCCTTTAAAGAGTTAAGGGACGAGCTGTTGAGAAGGTCAAAGAGAAGGTCTCTGCTTCTCCGTGGTCACGGGGAGCATCCCTGGCCTCCACAGTGCCCACCTCAGGGCATTTATCCCACAGGTAGCTTTCAGCGCACCACCCCCACCCCTTCTAAAAAGTTAAATATCACAGAAACATGTTTCCATTTATGTCTTCTTAACACAACAGACTTTTGTTTTAACAAAATTGATTGTTAGAAATGCCAAAGTGGGAAAGAGAGTCTGTCCTTCCTTCCTTTTTTTGTACTGGGGATGGACTCCACAACCATTGTGCCAATGAGCCACTGAGCCACATCCCCAGCACGTTTGTTTGTTGTCTAAGATAGACTCTCACTGAGTCTCAGTAAGTTGCTTAGGGCCTCCCTAAGTTTCTGAAGCTGGCCTTGAAGTTGCAGTCCTCCTACCTCAGCCTCCCAAGCCTCTGCCTTTCTCTTAGGTAAGTATACCATTCAGCTTTTAAAGTCCATTCATGTCAGTTCATTTCACTCCTAAACTGAGAAGAGGTCTGAAATTGTATTCTAATCTACACACAAGAGTCTAGGGGAAATAGCTCTGATTGAAGACCAGATCCCCACGCTGTCCCCCACATACCTTGGTGATGGGGAGAAGGGGCTTCCATTTATGGGCTGGAAGAATCCACTTTTTCTTGACCATGTCTTCTTCTTCCTGGGTGGTCAGGATGCACCCGTCCACTTTGCAGCTGTCGGGAGAATTGCCTATCGGAGCAAACAGAGGCACCCTGCCCTGCACATTCCCTCAGCACAGCTCAGCTTGTAGGGCACAGGCTCGTGTAACCAGATCAAAACCAGGCAAAGAACAAACCACCGCTCCTTCTAAGCAAACACAGAGGTGTGACGTATGAAAGAAAGAAGCAAGCCAGTTCATGTGGCGTTGCTGCCTCTCGAGACTGATGCCTGAGCTGCACCCACAGTGTTCCTACTGCCAAACTGGATGTGCTCCGGAGGTAGAGTTCAGACTGCGTGTGGCACATCTGAATTCTCTGATGCTGGGAAAGAGTTTCCTTTTGAAACATGACAAGCAAAAGAAGAAACCCTGAGCTCCATCAGCTGGTGCTGAGCACCAATGAGACAGGATTTCTCAGTTGCCTCCAGGTGATGTACCTGGTCCCCGAGTCTCTCTTCTGTCTCTGGAGTTTCATAGGACTGTGTGCCCAGCAGGGTCACAGGATCTTAGGGGAAGGGTCCCCACCCTCTTTATGAGAAGCACCTCAATAGAGGTTCTCTGAGACTTGAAGGTCAACCAAGGAAGAGCTTTGCCAAGAACCTTGGCAAAGAGGACACTCGCTGTCCACTGCCCCCTTTGTGGCTCATCTCCTGAGACAGGTCCTGGGCAGGTGAGCATGCTCCTGGGGTACGGTGCAAACCCACGGGCTGCAGCTGCTATTTCTGCTCCCTGTATTCACACCTGTGTGTGTGTGTGTGTGTGTGTGTGTGTATTCAGCATGGGGTATTTGATGTGGTTGTCATTTGCTGTATTGCTTGTATAATGTAAGTGAATGCTCGCATGCTCCCTCATCCACAGCTGTCCTCACAGTGTCCCAGGGCTGTCCCAAGGGAATGACAGCAGTATAGCCACGACCTGATGCATTTGGGGGGCAACTGGTTGCGTGGGTTCGCTATTTATTGCCTGAGTTTTCTTTATGAAACGAAGCAAGTGACCCAAACCCTTCATGTAGAAAACTGGAGTGAAGAGACGCTCAAAGCACAAACGCAAACCAAAAGAAAACAGCAGAGCTGGCCCCTCGCCTGCCCACAGCACAGGCTGCTGCCAGCCACGTTGGAAAGTGGAAGCAAAAACCAGGAAATGGGGTCTGAAATGTGGTTTTCCAAAAGCAGCAGACACCAAGACTTCTCAATTAATACACACCCTCTGCTGTTGGTGACAGACCCGTCCTCAATGTACATTGTGCTTCCTGGAAAAGCTAGAATCAGCAGAAGTCATCATGATTCAAAACATTTAAAAATCAGCCCTACAAAATGTGAAGACAGGCTGCCACCATTTGTCATAAAGAACTAAGCAATCCCAAGATGCCCCGTCCAATACTAACATGACGTCATCTAGCAATTGTAGAAGCTCAGTAACCTCTTTGGAACTTTCTTGATACAATGACCCATGTGTACATCTCATAAGAAAGTAAATGTAAAATTTCTCTTATTACCAATTTCTCCTAGTACCAGAAATGCACAGTTTTAAATCTGTGTGGGTCACTCCTCCAAGTCTGCCTGCAGCCAGGTGCACTTGGTGGTAGAGCACATGCTCAGCAGGTGCAGGGCCCTGGGCTCCATCTCCAGCACCACAAAAGTAACAGTAAGATGTCACACCTGGAGAGAAATGGTCACCCCCGGAGTCTGCCCCTCAGCCAGAGGCCTGTCCTCCCTGCTGCTTCCACGGGCTCACTGCACATGCAGCTCAGAGCCCACAGCATGGGGCATCGTGGGTGACCTCAGAGTCATCCAGCCAACTCTGAGCTGTGGAGGGAGGTGTGGGCTGCGGAGCCAACGTGACTCTCTCTGCTCGGGACCACACAGCACTGGGAGGGGAGGCCATGCCGAGAGCAGCTCCCCTGCCCCCAGGGGACACATTACCTGGAGAGTAAGCCCACCAACTACAAGGCCCTTCCTTACGTGACATTTACCTTTAAAATACTTGGTGTCGATTTCAATTTGAGTTATTACTCCAGGATGCGCCAGCCGGAAAACCGCCCACTCACAACCCTGAACCTGGAGAAGGCCATTCTTGTCATTCTGGAATCCAAGGAGAGAAGGGTCAGCTCGTCGGCATCATTAAACCGACCTGAAAATCAGCAGGTGGAAAATGTTAACATCTTATATTTGTGCTTTCTTTTATTTCTCACTAAAAAAAAAAAAAAAAAAAAAAAAAAAAAGTTGTTTCCTGTGACCTAATGTGCAAACCACGTTGTGTATAAATTGCCGTCACTCCTTCAATACCTCTTACTGACTTGAGAGTTCATTTCTGTCAATTCCTGGTGGTTTTCTGTGCCAACTGTAGGTTCATACAGAACATCATACACAGAGGTATCTTAATTAATCCAACCCTCGGGACCAATCATTTGTTTTGCCCTTGCAAAGAGGATATTCTCCTAGTTGCCACTGTCTCTTGGGATGCCTGATTGGCTCTAACCCTTCATACCCTGAAAGCCGAGTTCACGCGTCTACCTCGGGAAGCTCTGGTGTGATGGGAGGGCCATCCAGGGGCGGGGGCATGGCTGAGTTTTCAGTGGGATTCAAAGCTGAACACTTGGCTTGGCTTTGCCCTCATTTGGTTTCTTTGCGTCAGCTAAGTTACTGGCCAGATGGAGCAGCTAATCTGACTCTAGTTCCTTATCACCACAGGCTCGCATAGGTGTCTGATCCTAGGAAGCACAGAGTCTAGAAATACTAAACTCTTGTTTTTCCCTCCAGTTCTACAAACAAATGCACCCATGGCTTCTGGGTCATTAGATCATGGATCCTTTGATTCCTTTACTGAATATAGCAAGGAATATAGCAAGATGGACCAGAGCCGTGGCAATGTCCAGCATGTCTGCCCTGGTGGAGGACAGTGTGGAGCTGTACAGAGCCAGGTGGAACTGGAACCTCAGAACCAACGGAGAGTGGTGACAAGCATTTAGAAAAGCTCAAGAGGATTCTTAAAAAAAAACATTTTTTTCTTTGATGTAAAATGAAAAGCTTTTTGAAAAGAACTTCTTACTTCTAACACCGGGGGCCTGTCCAGCCGTCTCGCCGTCTCCCAGCCATCTGCCATGGACTTGGGCCCACCAACTCCTACCAGAAAAATTCCGTTAACGGTGCCACCGTGGTTTGATCTCAAATGGGAGAATGGATGCCCACACCATGAGATCTCAGATCCCACGTCCCTGAGCGTGGCCACCCAGATGACTTTCATTGCAGTGACGTTTCAGTCCATTCACAGAGTTGGTAAACGGTTTTCCTTTTATGGCAACTCTGTAGGCCCAAACGAGGAGGGACCACGACTAATGATGACTTGCCCCATGGCACGGAGGCTTTGAATCCCACACCCACACTAATCTCCTCCACCCCCTGCTTCAAGGGCCCGTCCTCTGGCCTATGGGGTATTTGATGCTAGTGCCCACACTTCTCCATAAAGCCGGCTCCTAGAATGTTCTCTCACCTATCATATTGTTTGGGTGCCCAAAATGTGCATTGCTGAATCCTACACAGACACCCCCAAAGGCAATGGCCACCAGGTCTACCGGATCTTTGGGATCAGTTGCAGCCCAGTCCTTCTGTCCAGTACCATATACTCTAAGGCGCGCAATCCCCCCATCTGAAAAGGAAAGGTCAGAGAGGTAACTGTGGGGTGGCATGACCAGCAGCGCTCTTGCATCTTCTCCAGGCTCACCTCCTGCTAGGCTCTGCCACACCTGTCCACTTCAGTCCCATCACCCCAGGGCCCTGGCACGTGACAGTACCTTATTATGACACCTCCCCAGCTCTCCAGGAAATGGTCATTCTTGAGTCTCAATTTACATGTCTGGCCCCAGGAAGGGTCTTTCTCTTTTTGGAGGTCCTCTCTTCCCTGTCCACCTGCCGCTGCCTGATTTCCCAGATGTGTTTTATTCCATCTGCCTGCTCAGCTACTCTATAGCTCTGATTGCAGTAGCAAGTTACCTTACTTTTTGTTTTTTGGTATTGGGGATGGAACCCAGGGATGCTTTACTGTTGAGCCACATCCTCAGCCCTTTTTATTTTTTATTTTGACACAGGATCCCACTAAGTTGCTTAGGGTCTTGCTAAGTTGCTGAGGCTGGCTTTGAACTTGAGATCCTCCTGTCACAGCCTCTTGAGCTGCTGGGATTATAGCTGTGTGCCACCATGCCCAGCTGAAGTTACCTTTGTTATTTTTCCTCTTTTTAAGTCCCCTCTGTTATCTGTCTCCAGATTTAGAATGAAGAATCCCTGGGGCCAGGCCACTTGCCAAACTGTCCACTTCTGCACTGTGTCTACCTGTAGCAAGTCAACTCCATGGAGGTGGAAAGTCACTTGGAATTGCACCATAGGTAAATCACAGATCCCACACACCTGGGCGCAGTGTCAGCAATGAGCATCACCTCCACCCCTCATGAAAGAATCTCATGTGTTTATTTTTACAGCTCTGCACTGCTCAGCGATTTGGTTGAGACTACAAAAGATCATATTTGCAAAATTGAATCTTTGCTGAGAATCATATGCAGACTTCATCCCTTGCCACTTCTGTTCAATACTACATTAGAGATTTTAGCCAGGGCAATTAGTAGGGGGCGGGAAATAGACTGAGAGATTCTGATTGGAAAGGGAGAGACAGAGGGTGAATCCCAGTTAGAAAGGAAGAAGTAAACTATTTCTATTCTCAGTGTGATCTTGTATACAGAACATCCTAAATATTCCACTCAAAACCCATTACTACTCACAAAGGAGTTCAGTAGTGTTGTAGGTACAAGATAAAAATTAGCAAAAGTAGTCCTGAAATTATCTGAAAACTATAAATCATTTTTGAAAGAAATTAGTGGAAAACTGAACAAATGGGAGACTACCCCATGTTCATGGAGTGGGAAACTTTATATTGTTAAGGTGCCAGTAATTCCCAAATTGAGCTACAGATTTAATGCAACCTCTGTCAAAATCCCAACTGGTGTCATATATAACAAATTAGAGAAACAAGTAATTTTTTTTAAATTCCAGCTGGTTTCTCTGTAGAAATTTACAAGTTGATTCTAAAATATGGAATCGCAAAAGACTCCAAACCACCAAAATAATTTTTGAAAAGAAAAAAGTCCGAAGGACTCAATTTGTAATTTTAAAACTTACTTTACTAATCAAGATAGTTCAATAATGGTTTAAGAACAGAAAAATAGATCAAAGACAAAACTGAGAGTCCAGAAATAAACTCATGTGTTTATGGTCAACTAATTTTCAACAAGAGTTCCAAAGTCATTCCATCGGGAAAGAAGAGTGTTTTCTGCAAATGCTCTTTAGACAACTCATGTGATGCAAGAGAATGCAGCTGAATCATTACCTCACACCACCTACAAAATTTAACTCAAAATTAACCAAAGAGGTAAATCAAAGATTAAAATGTTGATCTATTTCTTTGAGCAAACATGTAATCTATAAAACATGCAAAAACACAGGAATATTCATTCATATCCCTGATTTGGTGCTGATTTTCTAGATATAACTCTGAAAGTATAAGCAAAAAAAGAATAGAATGGGCTGGGGATACAGCTCCGTTGGTAGAGTGCTTGTCTTGCCTGCACAAGGTCCCGTTCAATCCCCAGCACCACACGCACACTTGCGCGCGTGCGCGCGCACACACACACACACACACACACACACAAAAGAATAGAACAGATATGCTGAATTTCATCAACATCAAAAGCTCTTGTGCTTCAAAAGACCCTGCAAAGAAAGTGAAAAGGCACTTCACAGAGTGGGAGAAATTGTTTGCACATCTTGTATCTGATGAGGGACTTGTATCTATAATATATAAAGAACTTATATATGACTTGATAATTAATTTTTAAATAAGCAATAAGTCTGGAAGGAAATTTTTCTAAGAAAATATATAGATGGCAAATAAGCACATGAAAATATGCTCTCACCATCATTAGGCATCAAAGAAATGCCAATCAACCAAAACCACAACGAGGTGCTATTTTGCATGCACTAAGATGGCTACAATCAGAAAGATAACAAGTGCTAGCAAGGAAGCAAAGAAATCAAAATTCCCAGTAGGATGTGAATGTTGCAGCCATTTTGGGAAGGTCCAGCAGTTTCTCAAACAGTTAAACACAGCGACCATATGACCCAGAAATGCCAATCTTGGGTATATACTCAACACAAAGAAAACCTATGTCCACACAAAAGCTAGCGAGTGTTTACAGCAACATCGATCCTAGGAGCCAACAGGTGGAAACAAATGTCCATCAGCTGGTGAATGGGTAATTAGAATGCTGTGTATGTACTGGTAGAGATTTTTTGGTCAAGAAGAGGCATGGAGTTCCCGTATATGCTACAGAACCTTGGAACATCATATGAAGTGAAAAAAGACAGAGACGAAATGTCAAAAAATGTGATCGTTTTACATGAAAGTTTCAAAATAGTCAAACCTATCAAGATAGACAGTAACTTTAGTTGCTTAGGGCTGGTGAGGAGGATGTCAGATAAAGGGCATAGGATTTCTTTATAAATAGGAAAATGTACCTGTGACATGAATGTTGCTAGGAGATATCTAACCTGATCCACTGGTTCTCCACACCCTGGTTAACTTGGTAATTTCTCATTAGCTACCTAGTGATCCCTAGAGTAAGGTAGGAATTTCCCGGGGCACCAAGAGGGCAAATGACAACCTAAAACCCTGGGCAGCTCCGTTACTGACCGTGTCATTTCACAAACATGCCGGTGCAGAATAAAGAAGGGCAGAGCTGCAGGGGCCGCGTAGCACTCACCTGGGAAGATGTTGAGTCTCACGTGAGTCCACCTCTGCTGGGAGTTGACCAGGAAGTAGTTGTGGCTGGAAGCAGTGCTTCCTGGCTTAAGCTCCGTCATAGGAACCAGGGAATTCCAGTCGTCCGATTTTAGCTGGCAAGAGACACATAAATGCTAGCAGTGGCTTTTAGGAACAGCAGATTTTCTCATCCAAGTGCCCAGGGCTCCTCAGGGGCAGAGGTGCTCTGGAATAGAGTAGTGATGGGTGCCTAAAGGAGAACTCTGACAGTATCACCAGAAGGTCAGCCCAGGGCGTGACCATGAACACCAGGTCATGGTGGATCCCCTGGGACCCTTCCCTCCCACACTGATCTGAAGAGCCGCTCTGAGTGGAGGGAGTCTGTGAATGAAGCTTTCTGCTTGCTCCAACGTCCTGTCTTGGTCGCCAGAGGATTTTAGTGTGGCCCTTCAGATAAAAGGGCCAGGGCTGCCCGCCTGACCTGGGGAGGTCTGGGAGCCTGGTGACCACACCTCCTAGATGGGACTTCCGGCTGGAGGTCCCTTTGATGTCTCTGCCACTACTAATTTCCCTGCTAAGGATCATCACTTTCATAAAACACAATACAAAGTATTAGACAAATAAACTTTAAGAAACCAGAATGTGCTAAAATACAAGCCCCAATGTTTATTTTATTAAGTTCAACTAACAAAATTTCCTTGTTGAATTTCTGGGAAGGGTGAATTTTTCCTGCCACTTTCTACCTTATCTGGCCAAGGCCAGCAGACGTGTGTGGACAGGGCTAGACCATTCCCAAGGCTCTTCAGGTCATCTGCTCCCTCATACAGACTTGAATGAACCACCAGCCAAGCATGTGCAAGGCCACAGGGTGGGTGGGAAAGGAGAGGGTCCCAGGGTCCCATGTCCCAATGATGGCCTTTTGAAGAATCTGCAGGGCAGATCTGCAGTCCTGATATCAGACCTACCCCTGGAGGGCAGACACAGACCCACACCTGTGGGGCAGACCTAGACACACACCTGGGGGCAGACACAGATCCACACCTGGGGGGAAGATACAGATCCATACCTGTGGGGCAGACCTAGACACACACATGGGAGCAGACACAGATCCACACCTGGGGGGCAGACACAGATCCATACCTGTGGGGCAGACCTAGACACACACCTGGGGACAGACACAGATCCACACCTGGGGGGCAGATACAGATCCATACCTGTGGGGCAGACCTAGACACACACCTGGGGGCAGACACAGATCCACACCTGGGGGGCAGATACATATCCATACCTGTGGGGCAGACCTAGACACACACCTGGGGGCAGACACAGATCCACACCTGGGGGGGGGGCAGACACAGACCCTCACCTGGGGGGCAAACCTAGACACACACCTGGGGGCAGACACAGATCCACACCTGGGGGGAAGATACAGATCCATACCTGTGGGGCAGACCTAGACACACACCTGGGGGCAGACACAGATCCACACCTGGGGGCAGATACAGATCCACACCTGTGGGGCAGACCTAGACACACACCTGGGGGCAGACACAGATCCACACCTGGGGTGCAGATACAGACCCACACCTGTGGGGCAGACCTAGACACACACCTGGGGGCAGACACAGATCCACACCTGGGGGGCAGATACAGATCCATACCTGGGGGGCAGACCTAGACACACACCTGGGGGCAGATACAGATCCACACCCGGAGGGCAGACACAGACCCACACCTGGGGGGCAAACCTAGACACACACCTGGGGGCAGACACAGATCCACACCTGGGGGGCAGATACAGATCCATACCTGTGGGGCAGACCGAGACACACACCTGGGGGCAGACACAGATCCACACCTGGGGGGCAGACACAGATCCATACCTATGGGGCAGACCTAGACACACACCTGGGGGCAGACACAGATCCACACCTTCGGGGCAGACACAGATCCATACCTGTGGGGTGCAGACCTAGACACACAGCTGGTGCAGACACAGATCCACACCTGGGGGGCAGACACGGATCCATACCTGTGGGGCAGACCTAGACACACACCTGGGAGCAGACACAGATCCACACCTGGGGGGCAGACACAGATCCATACCTGTGGGGCAGACCTAGACACACACCTGGGGCAGACACAGATCCACACCTGGGGGGCAGATACAGACCCACACCTGTGGGGCAGACCTAGACACACACCTGGGGGCAGACACAAATCCACACCTGGGGGGCAGATACAGACCCACACCTATGGGACAGACCTAGACACACCTGGGGGAAGACACAGATCCACACCTGGAGGCAGACAGATCCACACCTGAAGGGCAGACATGGACCCACACCTGTGGGTCTTATCTAGACCCACACTAGACCCACAACAGGAAGGCAGACCTAGATTCACACCTGGGAGAGTGGCATAACCCATATTTGTAGGGCAGACAGATCCACACCTGGGGTGCAGATATGGACCCACACCTGGTTGGCAGACCTAGACCCACACCTGGGTGGTGACATAGACCCACACCTAGGGGACATACCCAGACCCATACCTGGGGGACAGGCCTAGACCCACACCACGGAGGCAGACCTAGATTCACACTGGGGGAGACACATAACCCACACCTGTGGGGCAAAAAGAACCCACACCTGTGGGGCATACCTGTGCAATGGCTGCAAACTCTTCCGGGGAGGCTGCGGCTCCTGTCCGGACCCCTCTCTGTGGGATTTCTGGCAGTTTATCTGAAGAGAAAGTGACCAACACTGGGGAACAGGGCCATGAACTCATGTGAAATCTCTAGTGGCACTGTGCACACAGCACCTTCAGAGTGAGCCTACACCCCCAGGTGACCTACCTAGGTACAGGTGACACAGGACCTTCAGGGTCAGCCTGCCCTCTGAGGTGACCTACCCCAGGTACTGGTGACACAGCCTGTCCCCTGAAGTCATTTACCTGAAGTACAGGTGACACACACAACCACATGGCTATGAAAATCAGGAGTCGATGCGCAGGTCCAACCCTTGAGGGGGCTCAGGGTCTCCAGGTGCAAGGAGTCCCTCCCCAGACCCCACAGCTGCTGCACCTCAGGCCCTGAGTGGCCACAGGTGGGTGGAGTTGCAGCTCAGCCGCTGCCCAGGCCTCCTGTGGGACCTTCCAGAGCTCAGCCAGCCTCCCTCCTGCCCCTGCAGGCTGATCCCTGAATATCCCAGGTCACTGGGTGCAGCTGGGTGTGGGGACGCATGAAATCCACACTGGGCCGATGACCACTGTTACGCTGACTCTCAAGACCCCAGAGCACCCTGCCAGGCATCCTGGTCATCCTCCATCCCTGCCCAGCTGCCGTGGACACTGCTGGCCCCTGCCGTCGTCCTGAAGTGCTGGTGGGAGCACTCCCAGGGGCCCCTCACCCACAGCCCTCACCTGGGGACGTGGCCCCCACACACCTTTCTCCAGGTTGGCTGCCTGGATGGACATGCGAGGGGCATGACTTCCTGAGAAGTAAGAGGTGTCCACGTCGAAGCCGCGGATGATTCCCGGAATCCCCAGGCTGATGACACACCAGTCGTGCCCTGCAGGGTGCAGACGAGCATCCATGAGCCCCTGGCTGGAGGGTGGCCACCGGAACCCCTTCGCACCTCAGGGCGACCTGCGCAGGTTGGCTCCAGGCAGGCGACTGCATAGCTCCAGGCCCCTTCTCCAGCTCTGAGGCGGGGCCAACATTTGCTTCTGGGAGCTTCCTGTGACTGTCAGGATACAGACCACCCAGCCCAGCCGTCCTCATCACGGCACCCCTGATCTCGAGGGGTCCTGTGCCGCCCGGCGCCCTGCCTGCGTCTGCCCGTCCTGAAGTCCGTGTGTCGCGGTGCTGTCCAGCTCTCCAGGACAGAAAACTAGAGACACCCTGCTTCTAGGGCTTGAGACAACGGCAGGAAATCCCGCCTACCCACCTGAGGCCTGGGTTAGTTCACTTTTATAGCCATTTTGCGCCCTCAGGAGGCATGTTTTGGTTGAGACTGACAAGAAGAAATTATTTTAAGCATCTTGAGGTGACAGGAGGCAGGGTGCGCAGTGGTGCAGGTAGGTGTGGCTCCGCCCAGCTCGTCCTGGGCTCTGCCCTGGGCTGCTCTGAGGAGTGGGTGGGGTGGGAGTGCCCGCCTCGGAGTCGTTGGGCGTCGGGTGAGAGGCACCTGCTGTGGCGTCTGCCCACTGCTCAGGTGGTCCTTGCCCCTCTGTGGCCATGGACCTCACCAGCATTCACACTTTCCTGCAGTGTTCCCACCTGTCCACCTGTGGGTGACCAGGGCCCAAGCCACGCCTCTCGACTTCTCAGAGCCTGGCGTCCAGATGGGACCACCAGATACAGCACACTCCACCAAAGTTGACCCAGCACACTGGGCATCCCAGCCCCACCCTGGCCTCCAAGGTGCAGGTGAGCGGCCGGCATCTCCCTACCTGCGGTCCGTCTCCTCCTGGTCTCCCATCCGTCCATCCATTTCCCAAACTCTGTGTACTCGTGTTCTTTAAAGCTTGGGCCGTCGCTCTAGGAGGAGGCACAGGCTGGTCGGTAACACTCACGCGGGGCTGGGCCTGCAGCTCAGCGGCTTTTGCCCCCAGGGACAAACGGAGGCTCAGGGAGCTACAGGGAGCTACAGGGAGCTACTGCTCCACCACTGCCCACTCCAGGTCAGGGCCCCTCGCTGCCTTTGAATCACCGTCAGAGAACACCACGGGCCTCGGCACAGACTCGGCCACTGCTGGCAGCAAGTAAGGCGCGCCACACGGGTTCCAGGCCCTACAGAGACAGCAACTCCCGAGGGATCTAGGTGGCATGGACAAAGCAGGACAGGCTCCTCTGATTTCCAAAGCCACGTGGGACACAGGACGTAGTGACAGGTAATTCTGTCACGGCGGCATGAGGACAGGCGGAGGCTCCGTCCAGCTAAGCACCTCAGCCCTGCGCTGCCCCATGCCCCAGGAGGGAGAGCGAGGGCCCCTGAGGTCAGTGGAGCCGGGCTCCCTCCTCTGACCAGCAACAGAGCAGCCCCCTCTGTAAGAACAGGAGAGGACACAGCCCTGGGGGAGCACGGGAAGCTGGGGGAGCACGGGAGCCACCGCGGAAAGTGTGGACACTCAGAAGCTGTCAGGCACATGGTAGATGGCCACACATGGACCGGGGCCCTGTCACCTCACCTGGGCACAGAGAGGGCCTTGTGTTGAAGCGTTTTCAGTTCTTTCAATTCTAGAAGGTTGGCACAGCTTTTGCCAGTTGAGCATCTCTAATCCCAAACCCCAAATCTGAGGTGTGAGGGTTGGGACTCCTGGACTTTGGTGTTCAGACCGAGGCTCTCCCTGTAGTAACATTCAAGTGCTGCCCACCTTTACGTAAAAGGCCAAGCGAACACGGGGCCCTCTCTGTGCTGGGCACGTTTCATGGTCACGCTGCCTGTGGCTGGGGACAGACTGCTGTGGTCTGCCTCTGACAGCTGAGCAGAACTGGGGCCGCAAGGGCCACAATCCACGGCCCCCGCGTGCGGTGTGCAGCTCCTGCTGGCCCTGGATGCCTGTGAGCGTCCCAGGCCACTGCTGTCCTGGGGCTGACCGGCCCTGCTACTGCTCATCTGAGGACTTTGCCTCCCCACCTGCCCTGCCTGGGAGCTTTGCAGCAGCAGCACAAGACCAGGGGATAAGCAGCTGCTGGAGCAGCCCTCGCCTGAGACCCGCACCTTGGTCTCACCCTTGCCGACTTCAGAAGGGAGGGAAATGCGCGCTTGCTGTTGACGCCTCCTATCTGTGCCTCATGTCATGGCAGCCTCGCTGTGGAAGCATGCCCCAGGGTCACAGTGTCCACTCTGTGAGGGACGCAGTGCCGGGCACCCAGCGGCCCCTTCTCCGCAGTACTCCTTCTTTAGGTGTTGTTTACATGAAGGAGGCAGTGTGTGTGCGTGTGTATGGTGACGTCAAGTGTGGCCGCGTCTGTGCCTGCGTGTCCGTGGTGTGTCAGACGCTTGCCCTTGCCCGACCAGTGCAGAGTGTAAGGAATGGGGCCCTCCCCAGCCCACCTTCTGGGAGACCTTGCTTCCAGCCTGACGCGTGTCCTTCCAGCCCCGTGCCCTGCACACACAAGCGGCCTCGGGTGCCGGCCGGTGCCTCGCGGGCTCATCCTCCACTGGCCGTGGAGGAGCCCGGGTTGGGAAGAGCTGTTCTTGTCTGCTTCTCTACTGGCTTACATTCAGGCTGCCTTCACCCTCCAAACAATACCAGAATGAATATTTTTTCCATAAGTGTGCCCACTTGTGCACATAGGTGAATCTGGGGTAGCCAGGTCAAGGTGTGCACACGTGGAAACTGCTCAACCATAGGACTCCTGGTGACATGGCAAAAGCCTTGGCATTTGCTTGCTTTGTGACCTAGAACAAGTTAATTAGTATATCTGGTCCTCATTTTCTTTTCATTTCTCCTAAGGAATAAGTAAGTTAATAAATGGAAGCTGCCTTCAGAGTGTCAGGCTCCAGCTTGTCCTGGATCCAGACAGAGAGCAACACATTCACCAGGACAGCCAGATGCCACCACCCACGGCACAGGCACACCTGTCCTGCCAGGGAGCCGGGCGCCGTCCCCTCCCAGGCCTGTGCTCTCTGGGTCTGGCAGGAGACAGGATTCCAGGGTGGCTTCTTCTTCCCTGTGTTTGTCCTTTTTGGGGGGTGTGGGGTGCCAGGAGTGAACCCAGGGGCACTTAAACCCTGAGCAACTTCCCCGGCCCTTTTTATGTTTTTATTTGGGGACAGGGCCTCTCTAAGTTGCTTAGGCCCTCACTAAGCCCACTGAGACTGGCCTTGAACTTCACTGCTCCTACCTCATCCTCCTGAGCTGCTGAATGTGTCCCTTTTTTAATAAGAAACATGTTCCTAACGAGGCAGGTGACGCATTTTCCCCACGATTCAGAACTGCCCGTTCCTTCCCGAGACACACGATGAAGTCCTCATTTGCCAAGGGAGCAGGGTAAGGACCTCAGTGTGTCCCCTAAGGCCATGTGGCCCACGTTCCTCCCCCAGCTCCTGTCTGCATGTTTCCATGTGGCCACGCTGCTGTGCTGGTCAGTGAGAGGTCAGCTAACAGGGCAGGGGCCTTCCCACCAGCCTCCTCACACACCACGTGCGTTCACGGTACCTTTATGAGGTTTTCTGCAGGAGCAAAGAAGTCGTCTGTTGAAAATAAAATCTAGACAAAGGGAAAGGGAAGTGAAGATAAAATAGTGTGAACTTAAAAACGTTCTATTGGATTCCTAGTGAAACATTATGAGATGCAGGGGAATGTGGGCTGGCCCAGGGAGGAGGCTCCCAGGCAGTGACCTGCTGCTGACATGTTGGTCCCTTGCTGCTCCTCCGCAGCTTGTCCCAACCTTTCCTCTTGATCCCTTTACCATCTGGACCTCGCACTTGGGAAGCAAATAAACCAGCTCCTTCTTTTCAAGAACTCAGAACCTTGGGTTTTGTGGCTTTTTCCAACAGCAATGGCAATAGGTCTATATGCCACCCAGGGTCACACCTGTGCTCTGGTGGCCACTGTTTTCTTCCATGGGACTCCAGGAAGTCGCCCTCCAGGGAAACTGACCAGGAGAGTGTCCGAAAGCTGCACGTTTCTGCCAGGGAAAGGGGTGCACCCAGCTGGGCCCCATGAGCACAGGTGGAAGCCAGGTTTTCTGGAGGAGCCTGTGGTCCCAGCAGCCTGCGGGGAGGTATCCAGACTCTGGCTGCAGCCAGAAATTCAAGGGCCAGGGAGGACCCAGCTCTCCTGGTGCTGCCGGCTTCCTGTGGCTCGCTGGCCCCTGAGTGGGCTCTTGGAGCATCTCTTGCTGATGGGCTCTGTGGATGCCCCACTGCAAGTGCCAGCCAGCTGCAGCGGAGTCCATGTGCTCCACCACCCTGTCCTCAGTGTGGGCACAGCACTAGCTGGGACTTCCCAAGCCTGTCCTTGTAGACAACGTTCCTGGGAGGCCCCTCTGCCCATGGCAGGGACCTCTCCTTCGCATCGTAGGGAGCTTCCGGGAGAGAATCATGCTGCACCCAAGCTGAAGGGCCCCCACGCGTTCTGAATTGGCCCACAGAGGGAGAGTGGGTCCCCTCACAAGGGCAAGGGGCCTTTTTGAGCATTAAGGCCGTCCCTGTCAGGACTGCTCCATTAAGTGAATCTGTGGAAGCAGGGAGGTGCTCCCTGGGCGGGCACCCGTCACCCCGATGGCTGGGTGCTGATCCAGTTCTCTGCCCTGCGGGGGGGACCCCAGCCTGCGTGCAGGAAACCCTGGCTGCTCCCTGAAGGCCTGCTTACCTTTCCTCCCACGGACTCAGAGGCCATGTCGACCAGCTGGGCAAAGTCCAGGAATCGGGTCAGTTTCCCCTCCCTCGAAGCATCAGCCATGCTTCCTAGAAGCGAGAAGGCAGGCGCAGTGGGCCTCTGCAGGCAGAAGAGGGTCTGCCGGCAGGAGGACCCAGCCAGGCTCCCAAAACCAAGCTCAGAGGCATCAGAGGTGGGCGGTGACAGAGCTGGGCTTACTGTCACCTGGGCGGGCGTGAGTGTCTTTGTATGAGCACGCCAGAGGAGGGCGTGAGAGGGGCTTGCTGTGAGTCAAGGGCACCAGACACACAGTCCCACCACTGCAGACCTGCAGCTTGCGTCGTGAGTAAAGCAGAGAAGCCATTCTCACCTGGAAAAGCCACTTTTACTGGTGCATTCAAAACACCACCCAGCAACTAAGTGACCAGGCCTGGCTAGCAATGGGGCAGAGCCGAGGACACCCCTCTGCCCACAGGAGCACCCCGTGCAGGATGGACACCACACTGGGGCTCAGAGACAGGACCTCGGAGCTCTCTCCAGGCGGGACTCAGGACTGTGCCGGCACCACCAGGGGTCAACAGGGAACCTAGGCCCATCCCAGCACCAGAAGAAACAGAGAGCTGAGGGAGGCCCCGGACTGTGCCCCTCAGCCAGCGGGTGCCGCGTGCTCCTCCCCTTTCTTCCGCTCCTCATGGAGAAAACAGAAAGCCACATAAAAACCATGATTTCTATTAAGGATTATTCCTAGGATCAGGATGTCACTCGGTGGTAGGGTACTTGCCTCACAGGCATGAGACCCTGGGCCCAAGTCCCAGGACCACCAGAACGATTCTTACTCATAAGAGAATAAACGACAATGAATACAATCAGCAGGTGGATTTCCCTTGAAATTGCAGAAACACAATTAATCGTGAAATACTGAGCTTCCTATGAAACTCTGTGTTTAACAGACATCCCCAGCTTCGGTTCTGAAGGAGAACAGAAGGGATGATCCAAAGAGGATCTGGTGACATAGCACCCGAGAAGGGGTGCAGTCTCCCTCCTAAGCAGCAGACTCGCATTCTGTCCGCCACCTGGAAACCTCTTCCTTGGACGTCTCATCAAATGTCAGAGCCGAAGTGTCCGACTCTCAGCTGCTGTTGGCCCCGAAGGGGCCCCACCCTCAGCCTCCACACCCCAGCTAGTGGCCACCCCTCCTGCAGCCACTGGAGCAGAGCCCTGGGGTCGGCCTCCCTGGCCACTGCCCTTCACAGCGCCTGCCCTCTGTGGTGAAGTCGCACAGACTTTCAATCTGGATCCTGACGCTGGGAATGACATGGTGTCTGAATCTCCCTTTCCTCTGAG
Organism: Callospermophilus lateralis; assembly: GCF_048772815.1. Taxonomy (NCBI): domain Eukaryota; kingdom Metazoa; phylum Chordata; class Mammalia; order Rodentia; family Sciuridae; genus Callospermophilus; species Callospermophilus lateralis. The sequence continues at coordinate 1,867,847 of NC_135318.1, read as the reverse complement.
AAGGTGGGAGGTGGGAAGGGCGTGGGCCAGACAGAGCTGGCCTCGCGTGGACGCGGCGCTGTAGCAGGCCGGCGGGCTGGTGCAGGTCTGCACACCGGAGTGTGGTTTCCTGCTCTGGATGTGTTTGCAGTCTTTCCAAATCACGCACGCACACCACGAGGAGCAGGGGGGACAGCACCCTGGCCACCCCTCGGTGGCCTCCTGCGGCCACCCTCCCTCTGCAGTCTGCTCTCGGCCCAGCACCCTCAGGGATCTTTCAGAAACAGTCAGCTGGTCGGACCCGCTCCATCAGCACGCCTGGTCTCCCGTGCCTCCACCACCCCTGCTGCCTCTCCCTCCCCGGCCACAGGCATGCTCCACATCAAGCCCCTCCTCAGGCCACCCCAACTCTGTGACGTCACAGTGGCCGTTCCCTGTGCTGAGAATGCTCTTCCTCCCAGCCTGTGACCTGCTCACTCCCTCGGAGCCTTTGCTGGACTCACCTCCCCACGAGGCTGGGCTGCCCCCACTCACTGCCATGCCCACCGCCCCAGCCTCCAGGGCCCCTGCCGGACCCACCATTAGGTAGGCACACAAGGTGACTTGCTGTCTGCAACCTCTGTCCCCTGCCTTTCCAGATTCAGTGCCTGGCCTCCAGGGCAGTCTTGCCTGCTCTGTGTCCCACTGTGTCCCCAGGGACACACAAGATGCTCCCACATGTTTGCTCAGAGGGTGGATGGGTTTCACAACACTGGCTCTGGGGAAACCCTTGCTGAGGGTGGAGAGGTGCAGGCTGAGAGGGACACCCACGCTTACTGCGTGTGCAGCTGTCACCATGCGTGTGTGCCTGTCACCGGGCCTGCGCAGCTATCACGTGTGTGCACAGTTGCCCTTCATGGTCTCATCTCACTTGAATCCTCAGATCCTGCGACATTATTAGTATAGTACTAGTCACCTCTTGCTAACGAAGAAGACACAGCTCTGGGGTCAAGTGACCCGACTCAGCCCACAGCTGAGGAGCAAAGAGCAGTCAAACGTGACCGGCACCCGGACGCCCTTACAGTGCTGGCAATGGTGAGCACTGTCGGTGCTCCTTGAACAACAACTTCACTGACTGGTGAAGTGGCACCTCCTCCACAGAAACCTTCACTGGGCTGCTCCAGAAATCTCCGCCATGGCTGATGGAGGACTCTCAGCAAAAGAGTCTCTGCAAAAGAGTTCCATGTAGATAAACTGCCTATTGTCGTGTGGCCCTGTTTCACTTGGCCACTGGCCGGGAAGAAATGGGCCCTCTGGGTGCTGGACACCCCTTACGAGTTTCTCACAAACGTGTGTCCAGTATAGTAGTTTGTAGAAATGTCAAACCAGGCCTCTGGTCTTGAGCTGGGCTCCGCAGAGATGTCTACATTTCCAAGATGAGAGAAGTCACAACTGGGCCCCATGGTAACAGCTGGCAGGGGAGGAGAGAGGGGAGAAGAAGCTCTGCCCTTCTCGGTGCCCTTGAAGGGTCAACTTGCCCAGAACAGTGAGAGAAAAAGCTGCTTTATGTGAACTTCTGCAGACTGTGCCCTTGTGAGCCCCTCCCCTTACAGGTTGGGTATAAAATTCTGAAGCTCCCTGAACTCGGGGTTCAGGGGACTGATTACAGCAGAAGCTGTGCCCTCTGAGCCTGGCTGCAGCCACAGAAAACTGTTTCCTGCTGTCTTTGGTGCCTGGCCTCGTCTGTCCCTACAACAGTGGGTCTGTGGCTCCAGAGCTCCCAGAATCAGACCCAGTGACACCAGCTGGGGGAGGACACAGACACTGAAGCTGTGAAGGTGACCACTTGTGGAAATGCAGAGACAGGGCATGCTCAAGGCACACACCCAGGGGACTTCGGAGGCTCAGGAATCGCCCTTGAAGAGGGGCTTGGAGTAAGAGGAGGTGCAGGGCAGGCGGCAGCAGCCGACACAGAGGTGCACAGGTAAAGGGCCCAGGACGAGAGCTGCGTGACAGCCTGTGTCTGCCCCTGCGTCACCCACGGGAAGCCAGCAGCACACATGGAGAGTTGACAAGCTTAAGCAATTAAAATTAATTAACACAACTTCTGATCCTGTCCCTCCTTGGTTCTAGCCACATCTCACATTCTCAATGGCCATATGTGGCCTCTACACTGCACAGCCGGGTATAGGACATGCCCGTGACCACAGTATGGGGCATTCTGGGAAAGCTCTGGAAAGACAGAGCCCTCACCAGTCACTTGCAGGGGGAAACAGAATCAGAAGCTGCAAGAAACCACAACACAGACACAGCCTGCGTGGACTCTGGAAGTAACACTACTGCAAGAAGAGGATTCAAGATGGCGGGCTAGAGGAAACTGCATTCCTAGTCATTCCATAGCTCAACCAGCGGAGTACTGCTTCTCTGTGAGGTGGGTGAAGGAGGAATTTTACTAAAACTAATATTGGACAGTCAGAGTGTCTTAGAGACTCTGACATGTAAGTACATTAAGCCAAGAAGAAAGACTCCCTCAGAGCCAAGCCAGCTGCAGCAGGGGTAGCAGCTCTGGCCAACACAGAGGGAGGAAGAACACAGAAAAACCCAACAGACAGATTAAGTACGGAAAATCCTGGGGTCAGAAAAGCAGCCTGCCCTTAGCTGATCCAGAGTCTGCAATGTGCACTGGGCATGAAAAGTGCCCTGAGTTCCCAACTGGTCTGGAGAACTGAGGCAGGAGCCACCTTAAGGTGGCCATGCTGCACCTGCTGCGCTGCAGGAGCCCGGAGATCTGAGCAAACACCACTAGGCGGTCCTGACAAGCACCTGCCACAAGGCCTAGCAGAATAGGAGTGAAACAAGCACGGAGCCCATTTTACCCAGGGGGATTCAAGTCGGGAAAGCAAAGAGGAGCTCAACTCACTTACCTCTTGGAGTCCGGCAGCTCATGTGACCAGCTCACGTGAATAAGTGGGTGTGAGTACACTCAAGGGCTAAGCCTGGGAAGCCTGGCAAGGCTGTGATTGCAGCAGCAGAGAGGGTGAAGGATTGGCTCTCCTGACCCACTAGCAGCATCCTAGGGAGACTCTGGAGGTCCAGACTCCCAGCAGAGACTAGAGCTTCCAGGCCCTGGAGGTGTGTTGATCTAATCTCTCCAGAGCAGGAACCACCCAGCAAAGACCCTGAGGCTGATTAGGCCTAAGCCCCAGCTGCTGGGACTCCTGCTCATAGACCCTGCAGCAGCCCCTCCCTGGGAGTGCATTGCTGACCTCGTCTGTGTGGACAAAACTCCACTCGCCAGCACATCCCATCCCATCCTACCTCATCTGGGGAGAAGAGAAGCTGAGAATTATTTGAAACAGCATCAATCTTAGGCCCCTCTAACTGGAAGCTTGGTGAGTGACACAAAAAGAGAAAGGGGTTAATGACCCCAGCCCTTGCTCTTGCTCTCAGTACAGAGCTCAAGAAGAAATGGAATGGACAGTCAGGCGTGGGCAGTGACCATCTATTCTCATCGACTATTTTGACCACCTCAGGGCAGATAATTCCTTCATTTTTCATCAAGAATCGTTTGGTGGGGTTAGTTTGTTTTTGTGTGTGTCTTTGTTGTGCTGACTAGTTTACACATACATAAACATATTTGTTTCTTTTTTTCTCATTTTCAGCATTTTTTAACTGTAGTGACTTTTCCTTGTCTTTTGAGGGTTGGGGTTTTGATTAGTGCATTTGGCTTTGCTTTGTGTTGTTTCTCATTTGTCTCTCTCCTGCCAACAGCCAAGCCTCTTGTGAGTGCAGCAGCAGAGAGGGTGAAGGATTGGCTCCCCTGACCCACTCTCCCTTCACTTCTATTTTTTCCCCTTCCTTATAACCATCCCATGGAGCAACTCTTCTGCATTCTCTCTGCTCACTTTTGAAATTCGTAGACTCTTTTCTACCGTCTTATCACATTTTCTATTCTCCTTATTAACTGTATCTTTACCATCTCTTAGCGCTGATTCATTTATGTACCTCCAGCCACCACCATCGATGCTATTGCTGTGGATGACATAGCTGATGCCTATTGTTTGTTTCAATGCCAGACATAGCTCATGGTCACTTCCTGTTTTTGCTGTTGGCAAATGCTGACACTACCATTTCTGGTTTTTTGAGGCAATTGACATTCTAGATGTCGTAATAGGAACCAGATATGTAGTTTAATGCTATATATTGTTTGCATTAGTTGTTGCTACTGTTTGTTTCCCCTGTTCTGTGAGGTGCTGGGACACTGCAAGTTCACAGGGTAGACACTCCTCCACTGAACAAAACTCAATCAAAAGACAGCCACACCTTACTCCACAAAAATCAAGGACACTCTACCTTGCGTTAAACTTTAATTAAAAGATTAAAAGAGAAAAAAAAACAAACTATTAATCAGGCCCCAAATAGAAACAGCTAGGGGTAGGACACCAGGTCTCACCTATGACATCCATTGCTATAGCAAAATCAGAGAGACATAACACAAAGTCTGTGGACAAGGGGGTCTCACTCCAGATCACTCTAGGACACTTTGGCAGGTGAAGACTGTGCTCTAAAATGGCCCACACATATGAGTGAAAAATAAACCCCTTCCAAGAGATACATGAAACCCAACAAATGAATACAAGAAACATGAAAAAGCAAGCTAACACTATACCTCACAGATATCATAAATCATCACCAAAAGACCCCCAAAATACTAAAGGGATGAAATACCAGAAAAGGAATTCAAAAGAATCATTATAAAAATGTTCAATGAATTCCAAGAAAACACAGAAAAACAACTGAATGAATTAAGAAAGTCAGTACACAATATGAATGAGAAATTTAATAAGGAGATAGAAAATTTTTAAAAGAATCAAATCTTAGAAATTGAAGACACAATACATCAAATAAAATGTTCAGTTGAAAGACTCTCTAATAGAGTAGAACATGTTGAAGACAGATTCCCAGAACTGGAAGACAAAGTGGTGAGTCTTGAACATACATATAGTATTAAAGAAAAAAAATAAGCAACCATTATCAGAATATACAAGAACCCTAGGACAACATGAAGAGACCAAATTTAAGAATCATTGGAATTGAAGAGGGCTGTGAGATCTGGGCTAATGGAATGGATAAACTCTTCAAGGAAATAATAACAGAAAAATATCCAAACCTTCAGAATGAGATGGACATCCAGATACAAGATGCATCGAGAATGAGGATAGAATTTTAAAAGCCTCAAGAGAAAAGTGTAAGATCACATTTAGAGATAAACCAATCAGAATCACTTCTGATGTCTTGCACAAACTTTTCAAGTCCTGAAAGAAAATAACTGTCAACCAAGACTGCTATATCCAGCAAAGCTATCATTCAAAATCAACAATGAAATAAAAATCTTCCAAGATAAGCAGAAACTAAAATAATTCATGACTACTAAACCAGCACTACAGAACAACTTAAAGAAACACTGCATACAAAAGAAATCAAAAACCTCAGAGCTCACAAAATAACAAATGTCATTTGAAAAATAGCTAAGCAAATGAGAAATAGGACCAAATTAAACATGGGAAGTAAATCAAAATGTTGGGAATTAATAAAAATCTGTCTATAAGAACATTAAATGTAGGGCTGGGGATGTGGCTCAAGCGGTAGCACGCTCGCCTGGCATGCATGCCGCCCGGGTTCGATCCTCAACACCACATACAAAGAAAGATGTTGTGTCCTCCGCCGAAAGCTAAAAAATAAAAATATTAAAATTCTCTCTCTCCTCTCTCTCTCTCTCTCCTCTCTCCTTTAAAAAAAAAAAAAGAACATTAAATGTAAATGATCTCAACTCTTCAATTAAAATACATAGGCTGGCAGAGTGGATTTAAAAAACAGACTCAACTATATATTGTTTGCAAGAGACTTACCTTACAGGCAAAGACAGCCCCAGGCTGAAAGTGGAAGGATGGAAATTTATATACTATGTTAATGGAGTTCAAAAACAAGCAGGAGTAGCTACTTGTAGCTGATAAAGCAGATTTAATCAGAAGAGACAAAGAAAGTCACTTCGTATTGGCAAAGGGAGCAATCCAGTAAAAAGATATAACAATAAGAAATATTTGTGCCTCAAATGCCTCAAGAAATTACATAAAAGAGACACTACTCAAATTTAAGCCCCTGATAGGCCCAGTACAACCATATTGGATGATTTCAACACAACTCTTACCATTAGATGAGTCATCCATGATCCATCCATCATGGATGACTCATCTAATGGTGATGGTAAGAATCATCAGTGAAGACTCCTTGGACCTAAAAAATATCATGAATCAAATGGACCTAGCAGACACCTATGAATATTTCATCCAATAATAGCTAAATATACCTTCTTCTCAGTAGCTCAATGAGCCTTCTCCAAAATACACCATACTTTAGCCCACAAGGCAACTCTTAGAAATACAATAAAAAAGATATAATTCCTTGAATCTTATCAGATCATAATGGGATGAAATTAGAAATTGACATGACCAAACCCTACAGAAACTATAAAAATACATGGAAATTGAACAATACTCTTTTGAATGATCAATGAATGATACAAGAAATCAAGGGAGAAATTTTAAATTCTTGGGCTCAAATAAAAATAGTGATACATACCAGAACCTCTGGGACACTATGAAGGCAGTTCTAAGAGGAAAGTTTATAGCTATGAACGCCTACACAAGAAAATCAGAAAGATCCCAAATAAACATCGAATGATGCTTTTCAAGGCCCTTGAAAAAGAAGAACAAACCAATTCCAAGAGCAGTAGAAGGAAGGAAATAATTAACAGCAGACAGAGCTGAAATCAATCAACTTGAAAATTCAAAAAACAAAGAATAGATTTGTTGAAAAGATAAACAAGATTGATAAGCCCTTGGCCAAACTGACCAGAAGAAAAAGAAAGACAAAGTGAAATTATAGATGAAAAAGGAAAAATCACCATGAACATCCTAGAAATCCAGCAGATCATTAGGGACATTTTGAGAACTTATACTCCAATAAATTGGAAAACCTAGAAGAAATTGATATTCTTCTAGACAAATATGATCTGCTAAAACTGAATCAAGAGAATGTAGGAAACCAAAGTAGACCAATAACTTGTAATGAGAAATACAAGCAATAATAAAAGGCATTCCAACAAAGAAATGCCCAGGACCAGATGGATTCTAAGCTGAATGCTACCAAATCTTTAAAGAAGAACTTATGCCAATACTCCTTAAAGCAGTCCATGAAATAGAAACAAATAGAACACTTCCAAATTGGTCCAATGAAGCCCATATCATACTCATGCCCAAACCAGATAAGTACATCAAGGAAAGAGAACTCCAGACCAATATCCCTGATGACTCAGATGCAAAAAAGATACTAGTAAAACATTAGCAAATCGTATTCAACAACATATTAAGACTGTACACCACAGCCAAGGTGGTCTTATTCCAGAGATGCACGGATGGTTCGGTACACACACATCAATCAATGTAATCCACCACAGTAACCGGACTAAGGACAAAAACCACTCAGTCATCTCAGCAGATGCAGAGAAGGCCTTCAAAATTCAAAATTCAACACCCACTCATAATAAAAACGCTGAAAAACTAGGCATAGAAGGAATCTACCTCAACACCATGAAGACTGTGCATGAAAAAACCAAAGCCAACCTCACAGAAAATGAGGAAAAACTAAAAGCATTTCCTTTAAAATCTGGGACAAGACGAGGATGTCCACTCTCACCGCTCCTCTCTAATATAGTGCTAGAGATGCCAGCAAGGACAACTGGACAAGAGAAAGAAATGGGAGGAACACGAAGAGGAGAGGGAGCTTGAGCACGCAGGGCTGCAGACGCTGCAGATCCGCAACCTGGAGCGTTGGAGGTGGTGATCACAACTCCTCAGGTCTGCAATTTGAAAAAATGGCCTCCAATCAGACTGCATTGCAAAAATGGGAACAAAACAGGATGGAAAGAGTAAAAAAGCTGAAGAGGCAGAGCCTGAAGAACTTGTGATAGAAAAAGCACTAGAGCGGCGTGTAGTAGATGGAAAGGTGGAATACGTTCTGAAGTGGAAGGGACTTACAGATGCTGACAATACTTGGGAACTGAAGAAAATCTAGATTGTCCTGAGTTGATTGAAACATGTCTTAATTCTCAAAAAGCTGGTAAAGAAAAAGATGGAACCAAAAGAAAATCTTTATCTGACAGTGAATCTGATGATGGCAAGTCAAAGAAGAAAAGAGATGCTGCTGACCAACCAGGAGGCTTTGCCAGAGTCTTGATCCTGCACGAATGATTGGTGCCACAGACCGCAGTGGAGAATTGATGTTCTTTTAAAATGGAAAGACTCAGAGGAGGTCGACTGGGTGCTGGCAAAAGAAGCAAATATGAAGTGTCCTCAGACTGTAGTTGCTTTTGATGAAGAGAGGCTACCTTGGCTTCTTGTCCAGAAGATGAAGCTCAATAACTATTTGCATTGATATATATATATGTGTGTGTGTGTGTGTGTGTGTGTGTGTGTGCATAAATAATATACATAAATTCGGACTCTTGGTTTTTTATTTACTAGTGTGGAAAAATAAGTACATTCTAATGAAAATCAAGTTTGATATGTTGGTTTTGAAAGTAGTATTGGAGAGTTGTTGGGTTTTATTTCTTTGTTTTGCATCAATAGTACTAGTTATTTTGAACAAATAAAAGCTTTCTATAGTTGCTTCCTTTAGCAAAAAAAAAAAAAAGAGAGAGAGAGAGAACAGGAAAGGAAGAAGTTAAATTATCACTGTTTGCAGATGATCTGATGCTATATCCAGACAATCAAATAAAACTCCACCAAAAGATTGCTGGAGCTCATAAACAAATTGGGCAAAGTTAGCAGGTTACCAAATGAACATATGAAAATCAAAGCTTGGGGCTGGGGTCGTGGCTCAGTGGCAGAGCGCTCTCCTAGCATGTAGGGGGCACTAGGGTTCAATCCTCAGCACCACATAAAAATAAATAAATAATAAAGCTACTGTGTCCATCTACAACTGAATTTTTTTTTAAATCAATAGCTTTCCTATATACCAATAATGAATCTGCTGAGAAAAACAAATTAAGAAAACAACTCCATTCACAATAGCCTCCAATAAAATAAAACACCCAGTGCCAAGTCTAAACAGGGAGGTGGAAGACGTCCACACCACAGGCTGTCTCAACGCTGCCCACTTCTGTCCCCACCCAAAACCTCACTCAGTGAAACATTTCTGATCAGGGAAGAGAGGGTGGAAGGAAGGAAGGAGGACGGAAGAGGAAGGACGGGGAGAAGGGAGGGAGGAAGGGAGGGAAAGTGAGGACGGCTTCCCCTGGAATGCGTGAAGAGCTCTGCCCCACACTGCCTACTGCCGGTGGCTCCCTCAGCCCAGGCCACCAAGCAGACAGACCTTTCCAAACTTGGCCCGCGGCACAGACATCGTCCCTGGTCACCAGAGCTCGACTGCATGTGGCCTGTTTCCCAACTGGATGCACATGTCTGCAAGCTCTCCAGTGTGTGTGGACATGTAGAGGGACAACACCTCAAAGCCATTGGCACATTTTCAAGGCTAAGATTCATTTGGAAATATCTCTTTTAATTGGAAGAAATGGATTTAAGTTGGGGAGAAAAACTCGCCATCCACTTTCTCCTCCGCCTTTCTGGAGTCCGCGTCCCTCATCTCACCAGACCTGCGAGCTTCTCCAGGGACACAGAGCCATGAGGACCTTACGGCCACTTCCAGGAAATATCTCCTTATGCTCTTTCTCATTCTCTTGGCAAAGCTCCACCTGCAGAGAAGACTCTGCTGCTCCAGTGTGTTTAAACTGTGTTACACTGAGATAGAGAAAAACAAACAGCCCTGTGACCCGCTGCAGAGGAGTCCCAGTGGAGGAAGTCCCAAGGCGGGCCCCCCTCCCAGCCCAGCTTCACAGAGACAGCAGGGTCTGCTCCTCCCTGGCCTCCTCTCCCTCTCCACTGCGGTCTTCAGCAAGAAAGAAGGCCTCTAAAGAAGAGTCCCTCTGCTGCCAGGACCCACCAGGCACAGAGACAGGCTCAGCGCTGGCCACGGCATCTAGTTCCACATGTGCCACTTAAATTTAAATACGGTGACTTCCAAAATCCAGTTCCTTAGCTATGTGTGTGCCCAGAGCTCCTGGTGGCTGGTAGCTGCCAAGCTAAACGGCCCAGGGGGGCACTCCACGGCTGCAGAGAGCTCCCCCCGGCAGTGCGGGAGTGCGTTATAGGACAGCACCCATTATTTCAACACCCACTTCACTAATGACCTTGAAGTAGTACCAGAATTCAGTAGCGGTCCCGGAAGTCTTCAACACCCTCTCACTAATGTAGGAAGGCCTCGGCCACACTACAAAATCGCCGACTTCACTACCGCCTCCTGCGCTGGAGACCTGCTGGGCACCTGAGGCACAGGTCTCTAGTTGTCACAGGTCTGTGCTGGGTCTGTGTCACTGTCCCACGCTCCCGTGAAGGTGAATTCAGGGGCCCCTCTGAGCGCGGCACTGGTGCTTTCCTGGGCCCTGGGTCGCCACCCTGGGCTGTTCAGAGTCCGCTAACACTCACTTCACGGCTCTGACGGCCACTGTCACTGCAGCACAGGCAGCTGTGAGTGCTGTGTGTTCTGGTGGCCTTGGCTTACGGACACCAACATTCAAATTTTAGCCTCTCAACCATTTAAACTGTGCAAAAAGCTACTTTCAGCTTCTGCCCTGTCCAAAAGTCAGCAGGCTGAATTTGATCCATAGACCACAGTTGGCCAGACACTACTCTACTCTGTACCAAACCTTAAAAGTCATCACAAGATGCCCCTCGGCGTCCACTTCTGCCCATCTTCCAACGTTACTGTGGTCGCCTGTGTGCAGAGAACTCTGCCAGGTGCAAGGAGCAAAGGTCAGTGAGATTCGGGCCAGGTCCTCAGGGGAAGGGTGCCCAGGGAGCCCGCAGGCAGGCACAGGGCAGGGCAGGGCCACCGAGCTCCAGGGGAGACCATCACACCAGGTCACCCGCTGAGGCCTGGGCCTCCTGGAGAAGGGGATGTGACAGGAAGGCTGGAGAGGGGTCAGCTGCCCTGGGGGAGGGAGCCTGCTATCTAGACAGAAGGGGCAGTAGGAGCCAGGTGGGCCCCAGGGGAGGGGCAGCAGACGCTGCAGGCAGGGAGGGACTGCCAGGTGTTCCCTGCAGACCACCCAGGACAAGGCGGAGCAGACAGAGACAAGATCAGGAGCAGGAGAGCAGTTTGGTAGACGACGTGGGGATCCAGTCAAGAAATAAGGAGGAGGACGGAGGGGAAACAGGGAGGAGCTGGTGATGTCCAGCCCTTGGGCTCGTGGTGCACTGGGCACACGGAGGAGGAGAGGCATTCTGGGCACTGAGGATGGCAGAGACTGGAGTCTGGGCAGGAGGCACAGTTGGAAGTCAGAGGCTACCTGAGGGAGCAACTGAGGCCGGGAGAGTGGGTGAGGTCGCCCTGAGAGAAGGTGGGCATAGAAAGGCCAGGCCAACCCTGAGATCAACCAGAGACCATCAGAGTGGCCGCGCCCCAGGAGAGGGAGGGACACTCCACCACTCAGGGGAAGGAGAGTTTGGAGGAGAACGTGACCTGATCCATGGCTTTGCCAGAACTGCCATTCAAGCCGTCCCTGCAGAAAAAGTGGAACCAATGCCCTGGGTCTCGGTCCAGTCCCACCACATGAGGGACAGGGCAATAGCCCATCTCAGGTTCCCGGTTACACAACAGGTTTCCCGCCATGTCCCTGAGGAGGGTCTGCCTCACAGGCAGCGGGGCAGCCTCTGCCGGCTCTTCCAAGCACAGTGAGCGCCACAGTGGGGAGCAGCCCAAGAGGAGAAGGTGCGGGGTGATGGACACGAGGTCAGAGCAGGGTCACCTCCTGGACCATTGTGCAGCTCCAGGTGCTGCAGGGGGTAGTGTCTCAAGGGCAAGCGAGTCTCAGCTCATGGCTAGGTGACCACAAGGCCAGGAGGAAGGAAAGAGGCAACTAGCCAGCTGTCATCCGAAGGCTCCTGGCCTGAGCAGGAAGGGACATCCCTCTCCCCTGTCACCCTGCCCTCTCTGCTCTGTGACCCCTCCACTCCAGTTGCTGAGCTCTTTGCTCTAACTTCCTCTCTCCAGCCACTGCCCAGTCACCCTGCTGTTCCACTGCTCCCGGGGCCCTGACCTGCACGGGGAAAGCTCAACTTCCCACCAGCTCGGCGGGATGTGCAGTGTGTCATTTGTTAAGTCAAAATGAAAGCACATGGGCCATCGATGTCTAGCTGCACTCTGGGTCCTCTTCCACACACACTTTAGAGACCATCCTCCCAAGAGCCAGGAAAACGGAGCGGGAGGTTTCTGCAAGTTCGCCCACAGTTGGTCCGGGGCCTGATGTCAGCCCCCGCAGCCCCAGAAAATGCAAAGTCTGAGAATCTGTAATTTGCCCAGATGAGAAAACAGAGGCTCCAAAGGGTGAGGTGCCCATTTCACACTCTTCCAGGTGGCAGAACCAGGTGTGGCCTTCTCCCCACCTGGTGTCACCACAGAACAGAGCGTCCGGCCCCATGAAAGGGCCCAGCAGCCCTAGAAGTGAAGGCAGTTCTGAAAAGCATCTCCGCGGAGCCGCCTTCCCCGAGCAGCCACCAGGGGGCGCAGCCCACCGCAGCACGAATCAACCCAGCTGGCTGGATCCCAAAGCACCTGAGCCACAGTCCTAGAGAGCCCTGCCTCCTTGGAGCCATGGTTCCAAGGTTTCCTTTTAAAGAGCTCATATTGACACAAGACTAGAGGAGAGAGTCACTGCCTGCCAAGGAGCCCATCCTTAGACTCAGCAGCACTTTTTCCCGGCCACTCTCTCCAAGGTCCTTCCTGCCAACCACAAGTGCTTCTGCAGACAGGCCAGGGGGTTAGTCTCTAAGCGCCCCTGCCCTAAAGGGCAAGATCCACTGATGGCCGAGTCTGCTAGGAGCCTATGCTGAAAACTGAGGAGGATGCAAAAATAAATTAAACTCACCCTGCCTTCAGAGAATTGAAGAAGTGTGGCGGGGGCACTGGGGAGGGGCCGAGGGGCCGAGGGGCCTGCGTGCACTGGGGCTTCGGCCCAGGGAGGAGGTGCAACCATGAACTGCACTAGGACCCAGCAGAAGCACAGTGGTGCCTGGCTCCTGAGACAGAACCAGGAGCAGGGGCAGGGCAGGGGCGGGGGCAGGACAGCCAGAGACAGACAGGCTGAGCCTCTGTCCATCACACTTCTCCTGTGTGTGTGTTTCCTACTCGAGTGGCTGTGATGTTAAATGAATCGGACCCACACACTCAGTTACCTACCTCGGGTTCACAGCCGGGGAGGAGAATCCAGGAGCACACCAGCAAGACCTCGTGGCAGAGCACCATGAGGCCTGGGTTGACCGCACACCACACATGTGCTGGGCAACTCCCGCAACCTGTGTCCCCACACATGGCAAGGGGAACCTGCACAGTGATTAAGGCCACTGACCCTGAGTAGGCAGGAACTGGGTCACCCCAGGAGAGGGGCAGTCTGAGCACTGTGACCTTGGCAGCAGAGGAGTCCCCTGGCTGCAGTACCAGAGCAGCAGGCAGAAGACTCAAAACCAGCTGGAATACTCGAAAAGAGAGAAGCACCTGGCAGGTGGGGGCTGCTCTGAGGCGTGGGGCTCCATGCAGGAGCCCAGGAGAGGCCTGGGGAGGCCAGGGCAGCCCCTGCTGATGGTCAGCAAGGAAATAGAGCCTCAGGCCCACACCCCAGGACCTCCTAGACAGAGCCCAGCCAGCTGACCTTGATCTCAGCCTTGTGAAACCCAAAGCAGAGAACCCGGCGGAGCCTCCTGAACCCCCAACCCGAGACTGGAAGATTATTAATCTGGTTAAGACACTGATGCCTTGGGCAACGCAACGGAAGACACACACCCAGACGCAAGCCAGGAGAGCCATCCATACCCAAGAGCACTGAGAGACAAAAAGCTTCAGGCTGCTGGAGAGACAAAGCCCGTCAGCTTCCCTCCAGACTGGCGGCACCTTTCCTGCTCATTTTACACCTGCAGGAGCCAGTGTCCTGGGCCCCCGAGCCTGAACCCCAGGGAAGAGCCCCAGGAACACAGTCCTGCCCTCGTGCACACCCTGGTGCCAAGGAAGCACCCTGGAGGTCCCTGAAATCATCCTGCGGCCACTCTGTTCTAGCAGGTGGTCACAGCTCCGTGAATGTCATGCTGTGGGCCCCCCAAGTTCTCTCTCATTGTCCTGATCACTTCTGTTGATATAGCCAAGGTCCCAGAGAGAAGCAGAAGGGAGCCAGCCGACCTCCACAAGGCCTTGCAGCTCACCTGATGTGCCCACCTTCCCCAAGCACCCCTCCTGGGAAAAGTGGCCTGACGTCACCACCCAAGGTGTCTACTTCTGACTAGCATTGAAACCCTCTGGGTGGGTGTGACCAGTGCGGGGGGCCTCCCTGGCTGTAAGAGAATTGAGAAAGGCAAGGGAGGGAGTTTTACCTCCCCTACTTGTGCTGGGGAGGGAGCCGACCCTCCCGTACGCTGGGCAAGTGCTCTGCCACCCACCCAGCCCAGGTAAACCCTTCCAAACCTGGGCTGTGGTTGAGGCCGGGCAGAGTGCCAGCTCCTGGGTCCCTGAGTGTGCTGAAGCTTCTCCCACAGGCCCACCCGTCGCCAGCCAGGCACGTCCGAGGGACAAGGCAGCCCCTTTCTTCCGATGGAGAAGCACAAGCTCCCAGTTCACAGCCAGGTGCTGTCTTGCTCTTGTTCCTTTGAGATTTGCCTTAAAAGTGGAAAAGGTGCAGGCAGGTGGGCCTAGGAAGCTGGGGAGGGACCTTCCCTGACAAGCACAGGGGCCTGCTGCCCTTGGATCTGCCCTGCGGAGGGGGAACCAGGAGGGACATGGCTGCCAGCAGGTTCCGAAAGAGCCTCTGACTCTGTGTGAGATTTGGGTGAAATAGAGGAAGCAGTCATTCAAGTTGGGAACAAGACCGAAGGAGCTTAAGTGGAGATAGGAGGAACCCGAGGTCAACATGAGCAATCCCGGTTACAGGGAAGTTTTGCAACAGATTTAAGTTTGGTTTTAATTTGTGGCTTTTGTTTTAATACAGGTTTATTTCACTATGAGCACTTGGGGGATTTTTGTTCAAAGACCAAAGTCACATGACTTAAAGCCAAATCAAGCAAGGCCCAGAACTGGACCATGGAGCCTCTGGGGACCCTCTCTGTATTTCCAGCCCCCAAGGACCACCTGCCACCGTCACCCTACCTTCCCAAAGTGTCAGATGCTCATTGTGGGGTGAGACCCACGTCTGCTGTCACCTTGTCCTCTTTTAAAACACCACCTTTTTAAGTGGCTGGTGATTTATAAGTGGTGTAAAGGCCTGCACTCCAGCCTCACCCAGGAGTTCAAAGCCCAGCCTTCAACATTGGATTTCTTGCTCTTCACGAGCCAGCCAGGGTCCCATGGTGCTTGGTGCCAGCTCGGAAAGAATTTATAGGGCCCATAAGTAGAGACGGAGCCTTCCAGAAGTGGTCCAGCCTGTGTGATGTCATAAGGCTGCAGGGAGAGGGAACTGGGGAGCAGCCCCTCCCTGAAGAAGTAGGAGTTCTCTCCCGCAAGGCCGGAGCCAGGCCCGTCCCTCCTGCAAAGGAGACGCTTGGTGCCCCGACCCTGTGACAGCCACAGAGATCCACCTCCCACCCCAGCAGGGGGCTGAAGTCCCATCCTCCTCCCAGCTGGTGCCCTGAGCTAAAGTTCTACCCCTGGTGTCCCCTGTTGCTCCTCCAGCAACCACTGCGCACACCCAGCAGTGGTCCCTGCCCCCCAGAGAAGACAGTTCTTCAGGGAAACTTGGGAAAGCTAAGGACCCTCAGCCCCTGCCACACACAGAGAATTCTGGAAAAGCCCCTGGCCCCAGGGAGGACACCCAGCAGGTGGAGCTTCTGCCTCCCTGGACCCTGGGAGAACAGCCAGGCAGGAGGGTCTGCCTCCCCTGCAGCAGCACAGCCCAGGGGTCCCTGCCCTCCAAGCCCCTGTGGTTCTGAGAAGATTCGTGTAGAGAAAGAGGGACCCACACAGAGGAACAAAGCTGCCCACCTTGCGGCTGGTACAAAAGGAGGCAGAGAGACCAGGTCCCACTGCCCCCTCAGTGAACCCCCCTAAGCAACTGAGCCCTCTCACAAGGCCCGCCTCCCAGAGGCTGCCCCGCCTCCTCTAGCACCACTGGGGTCATGGGTCTTTAAGGACAGTCCACATCCACACTACAGCAGCTCCTTGCTCACCTCACAGGACACTGGGCTGCACATACCAAGCAAGAGGCAGAAGGCCCAAAGACCCACTTCCTGGGCCTGGCGCTCCTGTGGCCCCGTCTCTGTGTAGGCCCAGCCCAGAGAGCGGATTCGAGGGAAGGGAATAGCAGGACCCACAGATGTCCAGGCTGAAAGAATCTGTGCCTTCCATGGAGAGTGCTCCCTCCCTCCCTCCCTCCCTCCCTTCCTCCCTCCCTCTCCTCCCTCCTTCTCCTCCCTCCCTTCCTCCCTCCTTCTCCTCCCTCCCTTCCTCCCTCCCTTCCTCCCTCCCTTCCTCCCTCCCTTCCTCCCTCCTTCTCCTCCCTCCCTTCCTCCCTCCCTTCCTCCCTCCTTCTCCTCCCTCCCTTCCTCCCTCCCTTCCTCCCTCCCTTCCTCCCTCCCTTCCTCCCTCCCTTCCTCCCTCCTTCTCCTCCTCCTCCATGGAGAGAAATCCCTCCTCCCCCCTCCTATCCCCCATCCTTCCTCTCCCTCCCTCCCCCATGGAGAGAACTCCCTCCCCCTCCCTCCTATCCCCCATCCTTCCTCTTCCACCCCCTCCCTCTCCCTCCTGGTTTGATGACCAGCCGATGACCCCTGCGGCTTCCTCTGGCTCGCTCACTAAGGCAGACACCTGAGGAGCTGGAGGCTAGTTCAGCGACTGCCTCCCTGAGCCTCCTGCACCACCTTCACCCCCCACACACACACCTGTCTCCTGCTCCACTTGGGCCCTTCCGATAGTCAACAGAGTCACAGTGTGAGCCCAGCAAGAGCAGAATTACCAACTGGCCCCAGGGCAAACTGCTGACCCATGGAATCACAGCACCAAAGTAAATGGTACTGTTCATCCCTAAATCTTGGGTGACCTGTTATAGGGTAGTAAAGCAACTGATACATTGCTTGGGACATTGCCGTCCTCAGGAAGCAGCATTTTCCTTCCACCACTGAGACTGGGAATGCGTGCTCGCCCCAGCCCTTGTTTCTAGGGCACAGGCGGATACGGAGCCACCACAGGGAGCTGTGCAGGTTGCAGCTGTCTGGATTTGTGCAGTGCACACCTGCACAGACACTAATGTGCCCCAACTCCAGACACCCCAGGCCTGAGTGGTAAGCTATGGTGTGTCCTACGCAGTCCACCAGCTTCCTTGGTAATAGCAGCGGCAGCCTAGCAACAGCACTGCAGCCTAGCAACAGCACTGCAGCCTAGCAACCAGCACTGCAGCTGCAGCAGCCGGGGAGAGTGCAGGCCCACCCGCAGCATGATTCATGGGTTTCGCTCTCTCCACGGAGCACCAAGACAATCCTCCCATCTTTCCTGTCAATTCCCAAAAAGCTTTCAACAAATTCCCTTTCTGTGTAAACGTGCCAGACCCAGGTTTTCCTGCATACAGCTGAGCAGGCCTGCCACCTGGGCCGAGTGGTGCCCTTCCCCACCCAGTGCCCTCCCGTGTCGAGGACACAGGAAGGAGGCACACAGGCTGCAAACCAGAGATGTCAGTGGCTGCCTGGGGCCCGGGGTGGCTCTGTGCAGGCACACTGCTGGCCCAGTGGGAGGGGGGTGGACGCAGACGCTGCAGCTGACTCACGGATGCCCCATGCCGCAGGAGCTCTTTGTGTGTGCACACGTGTGGACTGTGTGTCTGCATGCGCATCCGTTTTGCGTGTGTCCACGTGGAGGAGTGAGATTGCTCAGAGATGGAGGCAGAGATGTAGAAGAGCCAGCAGGGAGGTGGGGAGGGGACGCCTGGATCCTGTGAGGTGGCTGTGTAGAGTGCTCTGGCCACGCTCCCTGGGATTTCCCGCCCCACTTAACAGTGCCGGTGTGAGTGGGTTCCCACAGGGGCAGCAGCCAGCTAGACGGGACAAGCAGAAGATGGTCAGGAAGACACCGCCTTCTGCCCTTGACCCCAAAGAGAAGCCCTCGGTAGGGGAATGTGACATATGCCCATCGGTCCCTGGTGCCCCGCATCCCCAGTGCAGAAGCCCATCCAGGCTGCAGCACAAGGAGGGGGAACAAGGGCGTCCGTCACCAGTAAGCTCCACCCTCGGGGAGTCAGGTGGCTCTGGGCCAGTCTTCCCAGGAGCCACCAGTCTGGAACCACCTGCCTTTCTTGGCCACCTGCCCAGGCTGTGGCCACCCTGTTCCCCAACTTCTTCAGCTACACTTCACAGGAAGCTATCTAATCCACCAGCCTTTGGTCACACCTCAGTAACTCCTGGCTCTCTCCTGGGCCCAGCAGTTGACCCCACTCTGCAGACGCCATCCCCAGGCTGCACAGAAGGTCCCGCCTGACCCTTGCAGGGATTCACTTAGGGCAAAGTATCTGACTCGGAGCCCAGTTGTGGCCTAAAAATCGTGATCACGTACACACAATCTTGTGCATCTTGACCAAGTCCAAATACAGACTCAAACCCAGAAGTCCTGGCTGTGACCCCGGCCCCAAGCCCCACACGGAGCTCTCTTCCCACAGGCCCAGTGTGCATGCGTCCAGGCACGGCTTTGGTCACGGTGAGCACACTGTGGGCCCCAGCAGGGCCTAGGGCGGGGCTGTGCTGCTTCTGCCCTTCCTCTCTCCCCTAAGCACCTGTCTGGTGTCCCTTCTCAAGACTGTGCTGGTGGGTGGGGCTCAGTCTGTGCTGACTGGGGTGGGGATCACTGGAGCCTGCACACCTTCCTCTGTCCCCATCATCATCCCTCCCAATTCACAAAGCTCGCTCCAGATGGTGCCGCTGCCCTGCTGCAAGCTGTGGTCTGCTCGAGTCAGAACACGTGGCCATGTGAGAACCACTGTGCACAAATGCACCGAGCACCAGACGTGCCGCGGCTGGTGGTGCCGGAAAGCGGTGAGCGTCAGCACAAGGGCAGGTCTCCCATTCAGGGTCTGGAGAGAGGAGAGACCTGGCTGCCTCTGACGCCCCTCTCCAACAAACGAGGCAAGGGCTCCTCAGATGATCCCATTCACTTGATCCCACTTTCTGCTCCAAAGGACAGAGAGCCGTCTTCCAACCAAAGCAGGTACCTCACAGACCCCTGATGCTGGAATGCACTTGTTCTCCAAGGCTTCCACGGAGTGTAAATAGACTCCTGTCAAGACCGGGGAAGGGTCTGAGATTCACCCCACTCAGAGGCCAGCATGTCTCCTGACCCTGTCATGGATGCTGGCAGGAGCCGGGAGACGGCTGAGTCTTCATCACTCACAGCAAGACCAGTGGCCAGAACACCAGCACCTCTACCCCAGTGTCCTGACCAGGTCCTGCAGGGCTCATAAAGAGGAACACACCACACCTGCACATGCAGAGGGTCATCACAGGGGACCCTTGAGCCTGGGGAACCCAAACCCTTATCGCAGGTGGTCAGAATGCTGGCTTTTTTCGCGGAGGCAGCCATGGTCTGCGGAGTGCTGGACGGTGGGCCAGAGTGAGATCCATTCTCTCTCCTCCAAGGCTGTAAGCAAGCCTGCCAGACCTTTTCACCAGCGGGATGAGGCGGGAGAGAGGCATGGTCATCTCCCAAGGCATTCTGTGCAGACACCCTTGGAAAGACAATCCAGAACAACGGCGGTCAGGGCCTCCCTCCAGAGAGACACAGAAACCTGAGACGAGCTGGGGAGGTGCCACCATCACCCGCTCTGGGTCTGCTGTCCGTTAGTTTTTACTAGGGAGTCTGAAATACAAGAGAACCAGAGGTCACTGCAACCGACCCCAAAGGTCACGCCCTGGCGTGGGCCCCCTGTGTGGGGGCCAGACCTGGCGATTCTCCCAAGAAACAGAACTCACTGGAGCGAGGGGTGTCCCTCTCAGGCCAGGCTACAGAGGCCAGTGTTCCCTCTGCAGCTGTCTCCTTGCTGCCCTGATGAAGCTGGTCATGTGGAGCAGCCTCTGGAGGAACAAGGATGCCTCCGCCCAGCGGCCCCCGGTCCTATGACTCCCTCGGTCCTTGCTGTGAGTGACGGGGACTCAGTGAGCTCCGCCAGAACCACATGGGTTCACTCCTAACAGGTGGGAGACCCTGAAGCACAGGCCCCAGCAAGGCCCTGCACAACTCCCTGGTCCAGACACACCCCAGGATTAAATGATTCTGCCTCGGGCCACCAAGATTGGGGACAGCGACACATAACTGATACACTATTGAAGAGGACAAAATGACACCACAGGGCCATGGCAGAGCTTCAGAATTTATTCTTATCTTCCTGAAATCTGGGTTGGAAGCAAAGCAAGTGGCTTCTACTTGGATAACAAGTGCAAAGGGACCTACATTTTAGTCTAACTTGTGGAAACCCGGGCCCCTGGAAGCGGGCTCCCTTCCACACAGGAATGAAGAGGCCTAGGTCATTCCAGACCCACCGCCCTCGTCGGTACCTACCTACTGTGATAGTGAAGGGCGGCCTTTACTATTGACCAAGGCAAGAGCCTTCTGAGCGCCCTCCACAGTGAACGTGTGGTCTGCGGCACAGCAGGGAGCCCCCGGGACAGGCTCTCCTGCTCAGCTCACTGGGTTCTCTGAGGTTCAGATGCCCCACAGCTAGGAGCCCCCTGAATTCCCAGGGTGAGTAGGGGGGCATGCTGTCCCAAGAGACCCTCCCACACCGGGGGACGCTGGCTGGGGGCACCATCCGTGGGAGCCGCCTGCTGACCGGGCAGCAGGACCGGGCAGGCCTGGCAGGCGCTCACACATTCTCCTTGTCGAACTCGCACATGAAGTACATGGTGGTGTGGCAGGCCACGTCGTTCCAGCCCCCCGAGGCCACCATCTCCACGCAGTCCTCTTCGTCATACGCGTTGTTGGGCTCCCCGCTGCGCCACTTGTTGAAGGTCTGCATGGGGGACCGGTCCGAGTACACGAAGGCCCCCTCTCTCTCCAGGTCGTTGATGCCGATGAAGACGCGGGCCAGGCCCGCCTGGGCCAGGTAGGCGGCCATGAGGCCGTTGGCGGCCTCGTCCTTGGGCATGCTCAGCGTGCCGCCCCGGCCCTGGCAGGACAGCTGGGCGTCGGCGTACCGCTTCTCCTCCTTCACCAGCAGGTAGATCTTGCTGTCCGTCTCCCGCACACCAGCGACAGCTGCAGGGGAGGGCAGGGCTGGAAAGTGAGCACTGCATTCCCATCAACAGGCCTCAGGCTCACGGGGACCCAGACCAACCTGGAGCTGCAGGCGGCCGGGGCTCTGCCCCCAGGGCTGGGGGAAGGGAAGCCGGGGCCCAACATACCATTTTTTATGAATTTTAACTCCGTGGTCAGCTGCGCGACCTGGTTGTCCATCTCTCCAATGGCCTTTCTCAGCTGGCTGCACTCACAGGGGATACCTGCAGGAATCAAGCCACTGAGCAGGCACTGGGTTCAGAAGAGGGGCGCACCCCACCCCCAATATAATCGTTCCTCGGCAGACGCCAGGCAGGACCTTCGAGGCCATGACGATGATGTCCTAAAGGCAAGACCAGGTTTGCAAGTGTCGCCTGGCAGCAGGGGAAGGCCGAAGCCACAGGGCAGGAGGAGGAGGGGCATGGCCTCCCCAGGGAGGCTGAGGGTAGCAGTGCAGACACCCAGGCATGGGGGGAAGGAGGAAGGAACAGGCAGAGCCCAGGACTGCCACACGGCGCCTGGAAGCACAGTCTACTCCAGAGCTCGGCGGGAGGTGGCGCCACAGAAGGAGCCTGGGTGGAGCCAGGCTGGGCAGTCCCTTCTGCGTTGCTGGCACAGCTCGGGAGTGCCCGGGACAAAGCCAGGGCTGCCACAGGCACACCTGCAGGTAGCAGGTGGGGTGGGGAGCGGGCAGGGTCCCGGGCAGGGTGCTGCTAAAGGACTAGAGTGTCCCTTCCAGGAACAACTCAGAGGGACCCAGGCATCTCCGCAGGATGGTGGGGCAGATGGGAGGGGACACAGAAGCCCCAGGTGAGGCATCTCCAGAGGCCTGGATGGGGAGCAGCTAGGGACCAGGAGCAGGAGGCTGGCGGAGGCCTTCAGGACCCTCCTGCTCCACAGAGAAGGCCAAGGTGTGATTGGTGACGGGGGCGGTTCCCAGAGAGGAAGAGCCAGCCGCCATGAGGCAGGAGGGGACAGGACCCAGCACAGATGGAAAAGCACCCACGGTGAAGCAGCAGCAGTAAGCGTCAGCCCTCCTCAGCCTCCCAGGTGGTGGGGAACCCTGGCCACACGCAGCCGAGCTGCATCCTGCTGTCCTCTCCACCTCACACGTGAGCTGAGAGGGAGGCCTTGCACAGGGCCTGCCGGGATGTAGCCCAGGGAGGGAGAGGGGCTGCGGCAGAGCCATGTGGCTCTGGGGGGACAGAGAATGGGCAGGAAGCTCCAGCAGGCGCTCCACACGGCTGAATGATGTGCCCCTGAGCTTGCCTAGACATCTCTGGTGGCCCCCAAGGTGAGGGCCCTGGGGACCGCTGCAGGGATGCCTGGGGCATTAGGGTATGCACCTCTGAGGGGTGTGGCGGCCACAAGAAGGGGGAGATCCTGGAGCACCCCGAGAGAGATGAAAACCCAGAAGCAGAAGCTGTGGGGCGGGCAGGCCTGAGCCTCGCATGCAGGGGTCAGAGGGACGGCAGGCCCAGGAAGGGCACCGAGACATCAGGTGAGGGACGCTGGAAACTTCCACCAGAGGGACTAGTGAGAGACCACGTCCCAGTGTCACGGATGCCCTGCCTTCCAACCCCCCCCCCCCCCGGTGTCACTCAACGCTTCACAGTGTTAAAGTACAATTTTAATACATTTTATTTAAAATCCTTGGGCTGCTCTGGACTGGGCAAAGGGGAGGCGGGGAGGGGTCATGAGGGTAGGAAAGGTGGTGGAATGAGGTGGACGTCATCACCCTAGGGACATGTATAATTCCACAGTGGTGCATCTTTACACCATGTACAACCAGAGAATTGAAATGTTGCGCTCCACGTGTGTACAATGAATTGAAATGATTCTGCTGTCGTGTACAACTAAGTAGAACAAATAGAAATAATAAAAAAAAATCCTCAGGCCCCTATGCCATACCTGGCTCTCCGTTAGGGCCAGGGGGTCCCATATCACCAGAATCTCCTTTTTGACCTGGAAAAGAATAGCAGAGTCAAGGTCACCACTCAGAGCTGATGTGTTCCCTGAGTAAAAAGCGTCCCGGTTGAACCTCTTCCTTCGGGTTTCAAGCCTGAGAGTTCCCAGACCCTCCTTTGCAGGGAAGACAGGGAGTGCCCTCTGCTTGAACAGGACCCTGTGTATGTCCTGGGGCCCGAGGAGGTACAGGTGTTTGCTGTGACTCACTCTGGAAGCCAGGGTGTTCCCCGGATAACTCTGCAGGCAGCACCCACAGATCCTCAGCTCCAAGGGTGAAGGCGGCTGGCTCGGAGGCCAGCTCCTTCCTGACCCTCCCTGCAGCACGGAAATCCAGATACATGCAGGATGGTGGAGCTGGGGTTGGGCTTAGCAGCGGCCAGGTCCAGGAAGGGAGGACACACTTATAACCTCACGCTGGAACCCAAGTCCCTCTGGCCCTCTCAGGCAGCCAGGAGCCCTGGCCCAACCTCCTGTTAGGTGGGACAGCCTGCATTCTGCTCTGGCTGACTCATCCCGCAGCCTCACAAAGCCTGAGAAACCAAAGCTGGGCGGAGTGGACCGGCTTCCTGACGTGCCCAGCCTTACTTCAGCGATGAAAACCTTGTGCATCACGCTTGTTGAGAGGAGTGGCTGAAAACACAAACCTGGCCATGCACAGCTCCTACCCTGAACCCAGGAAGGTGAACCCCTAAGTCCTGCTGCCCGTGCACACTGCCCTCCCCCTCCACCATGAGTGGAGCAGCCGCTGGCTCCATCTCTGAAAGTATGCACTGGGGCAGAATTTACAGGCGTGATACACAGAAACTAGTAAGACCACCAGGCAAGAAGGTCCATCTACAATTGTCCTCAGATGCTCCAAGCCTGGGAGGGAGTGGGAAGCAAGAACTGCATTAGAATACCTTTAGCACCAATGGGACCGATTTTTCCATGGCGACCCACACTGCCTTTCTGTCCTTTGTCCCCCATGTCTCCTGTAGAAAACAATAAGATCAAAGTGGGCAGATGCACAGGTGATCCAACACGCCTCCTCCTTGCCATCTCCCACTCGCACATGCACACACAGACCGAGACTGAAAAACTGCACAGCCCTTAACCTCTCCAAGGTCACGCAGGTCCTCTGTGACTGTGAAGGGAAGGAGGCATGGTCTGACCTCCACCCCGCACCACGGTGCTTCCCAGCTCTCACTCCCATCCCCAGCTGAACCAGAACCACAGGACTCCAAGAACACAGAGGGGTGCTGTTGGGAACATGGGCACGGGTGCCAGGTGGCACAGCCTGGGCTCTGCCCGGCTGCATTTGAAGGAGACTCAGGAGGGGTAGGGAGCAGGAAGGAGGGCCTGGGTTGCCCCTGCATGCCTCACCATTGGGCCAGCTCCACCCAAAGTGCCTGTTCCACACTCCCTGCTGGCCCCTGCTAACAGTCACCAGCCCCTCTGCCTCTTCTCCTGTCTCCTGCAGGAGGGAACAGGGCCTGGCCTCACACCACCATGACCCTGCAGGACTTCCCTCTGGTCCCTACACCAAGACTGAGAATGGCCGTCTTTGCATGGCCCCAGAACAAACTCAGAGGACAGTTGCTGAATGCCAGGCTCCTCCCCTCCAGAGGCCTCTGGCGGCCTTGGCACCTGCTCCTGCCTTTCCACAGGTGGTCACCGATGGCCAGGCAGACTGACAACAGGCACGGGGACTGCAGCAGGAAGCTCAGTTTCATGCTGTCATCCCCAATGTGTCCTGTGTGCCCAGGGTTTCGGGACCATTCCCAACCCACGCTGTCACAGAAACAGGGAAGCTCGGGAAAAGCAGGTCCCAAGAGAGGCAGGAGGACCTGCACCCAGTCCAGCGAGCTCCGTGCAGAGATGGACTCCTGGCAGGAACTCCTGTCCTGTGGCACACATGGGCAGCTTCCAGAGCACAGAGCACGGCTCGGGTGAGGCACACTGAGTCCAGCGCTGCCCGGGGAAGGGCAAGGAGTGATGCGTTGCTCAGAGCAGGGCTCACATGAGTGGTTGTACAAGGTCCCTGCATAGAAGTGGGCAGGGCAGTGGGGCTTGACCAGGTCAAAGCCTACTTCAGGGTGGAACCAGGACAGGAACGGAGACCTGCTGATCTGAAACTCAGGGCTGCTTTCCTGCAGCGAGGGCCTGTGGATCAGTCAGAGGAATCAGGACTAGAAGGTGGGAACCCCAGCAGTCACTGGGGCCTGACCAGCCCAGCCTGACACTGGTGCGTCAGGTGTGCATGCCCACACAGCACGGGGAGCTGCTGGGAAATCGGGGGACCATGAGGCAATTGCAACCCAGGAAATTAACCATTTAGAAGCTGAAGTCTCTGAGGAGCACGAGCAAAGGGTCAGGGAAGCATCTGTCCCCGAGGTGTAGTGAACCACTGAACCACCAGGGTGTTGGGAAGAGGAGGGCGAGGTCCCACCCAGGACGCAGCTGGCCACCAAGTGAAGAGATGGGAAGGGGCAGGGACGGAGCTGGCTGGGGAGGATGGGGAGGTGCAGGCGGAGACAGGCAGTGTCTAGGAGGTGGCAGGTACTGGCCGGGTGGCAGAGGTATGTGGGAGGTGGAGTGGCAGGCCCTTGCGGGTGGTCACATGGGAGGGGTGAGGTGAAGACCTGCGGCCTGGGCTGCCAGGCAGGTGATGCTGAGCATCCCTGAGGCTAGGTCGCAGAGGAAGAGGACACTGGGCCCCAGTGTCCCCCAGGAAGAGCAGGAAGAGGGGGGTGCTGGGTGTGTGAGGTGGGGGCCAGGCAGGGATGGAGAACTGGGGGTCATCAGTGTGTCAATGGCAACTAGAAATAGGCCCCTGTGATGTCACTCAGGGAAGGAGGGAACCCGAGGGACACGGGAGACAGGAACAGCCTGCAGCCATGACCGGGGGTGTTTAGGAAGGAGAATGGGGAGACGAGGGCAGGGCAGGATGGTGGCGACTACGCAGCAGCAAAGGGGAGTCCCTGGGTGGCCAGGGAGGAGCAGGTGGAGCCGAGGAAGCGGAGGCCCCAGGGCAGGGCAGCCCCCCAACACCAGCCCAGAGGTGCACCCCCTCCAGCTGTCCCAGTGTCAGCCGCTGGGGCGGCCCTGCCTGAGTCAGTCTGCAGTACCAGGGGACCGAGTGCCTGCCATGATCACCAGATCCGCGCCCCATCCCCTGTGATGGAATCCACCCTGCTTCTCCATCAGGAGATTCCTGAGCCTCAGAGGGAAAGTCGAGAGCAGCTTCCAGTCAATCAGCCAGTCGCCTCCCGCTCCCGGTAACCCCGCGCCAGGGAAAGAGGTGGTCCCGAGGTCCTCGACAAGTGTCAGCCTGTGTGCCCAAGTGCCCTGTGAGAGGGACACCAGACCCACTTCCAGACCACAGCTAAGGGCTTGCTTCCCTGCAGAGGGGGAAGCCGGGCATCCACCCCCAAGCCAGAAGGGATGGGGCGGGGATGGGGGTGCCCCTCTGCCCCTCCCCCAGCACCCTGGGGCTGCACCCAGAGAGAGGCAAAGGTCGCTGAGCCCACCTCCTACAAGACAGTCCTCCAGGCATTCAGACTCCGCTCTGGAGTCCTACGCCCTGGGGCTGGGCTTCCTCTGGCCTGTCCAGGGCACCTGTGTTCCTCCTGCAGACTGACATGCCCACCGCACTGGGCGCCCACAGGAGGCCCAGCACCTCCCACTGTGGACTAAGTCAGGCCCCAGTTCCTTTCTGATGCTCCTTGGGTGAGGCTTTTGGGAGCTGAAGGGGGTTGGGGGAGACAGAGGTGGGCTGCAGGATGGATAGTCCTCAGGAGGGTGGGAAGACACGGGAACTCCTGCCCGCTCTCGCCTGGGAGACCCGGTGAGAAGGCAGGCGTCTGCGAGGCCTGGCCAGGACCCTGCCTGCTACCCCTGCTGTCTGCCCTCCAGCCTCTGGGGCTGTGTGAGGCGAGTGTCTGCAGCTCAGCCACCCTGTGGCCCCTTGTCTTGGCAGCCCAAGCTGGCCAACGTGCCTCCTTGCTCTGGACTATTAATGTGGTCTGAGGATGAAAGATGACACAGTGTTTCTTCTCAGCCTCATGTAAAGTGGACTCCACAGGAAAACCAACGTCCCCTGAAATGCGTGTCTGCTGTAGAGTGTGTCCCAAGGCCCTCCTGCCTGCCCACCCGCCTGGGGACACCTTCTCCTCAGCCTGTCCCCAGCCACTGACTTGTGCCCAGCGCCCCAGCCCTGCCTGCAGCCTAGCACTGCCCCCGGCTCCTGAAACCCCAGCTGAGCCGCAGGAGGCTGGCGGGGTGGCCTGCTCTTATTTCCCTGCCGAGACCTGGTGGTTCTGCTTTCCATGCGGTGCCCATGCAGGGTGGTCTGTGACACCCTCACACACTGGGTCACGGCAAATTGGGCTGCATGTGGGTCTCACATCAAGGGGAGTCCAGGGCAGGGTGAGCCTGCAGACCTTCCAATGGAGGGCAGAGGCCCAGAGCCCTCAGGATCTGCCCAGGCTCACATAGCTGGTTCAGGGTAGAGCTGGGACAGGGCCAGCCTGCCGACCCCAACCGGGAACCCCCCACTCCCTACCCTGCCCCATAAAGCAAAAGCCTGGCGGATCGTTCCCAAGACCCAGGACACGGCCTGGAAAAGGGCAGTGCCCCTGCCTAGCCGTACAGCTCCCGCTGCAAGAGCCCGAGGAGCCCTCCAGAGGCCCATCTCTTAAATGGGACTCTGGCTTTCACAGATTCCCTGGGAAAAGATGGGGAGGGAGTGGGGGCCTCCTGCCCACTTGGGGTTGTTTCTCCGAGGCCCCTGAGCTCTGCCTAACAGGGAAGCAGAGGAGCAGCCCGCAGCCCTCACCGCTGGCCCTCCCACCCAGACAACTCCCCTTGGGAAGGTCAGACCCTGAGGCGACAGAGATAATGAGGCCCTTTCCCGAGAGGGGAAGCTCCTCCCCACACAAGCACACTCCACAGAGCTCCCCCTGCACAGAGGGGTAGTGAGCACCCATTCCACCAGGGGAAATGGTCAGAGGCGAGCGGGCACCTGCTGCTGTAGGAAGCCATGACCTGAGAGTGAGGACGTGGCGTCAGGCCCACCCCAGTCACAGAGCCAAACTTTAACAGAATCCAAGGTTGTTGCCGACACTGGGTCTGTCACCAGCCAGGTACTGAGATCGGTTCCCGTCTTGCAGAAGCATGGGACCCGTCCCTGCCACGGGGCACTAGGAGATGAGGCACAGACACAGGAAACTAGATGCTGTGTGGACAGCCGCAGCCAAGCAGAAGGACACAAGGAGCAGACATGAGTTCCAAGCCAAGAGCAGCAAACACTGGCATGAGGACCTCAGGATCCCAGGGGCCTGCGCACCACAGGTGGCAGGGGCTGTCCCAGGATGACTCAGAGGCCTGGGCTAAGTTTCCACGGGTGCAGATGCCACTGGTCCAAGGGCCGCCCTGAAGTGCTGAGGCTTGGGGTGCAAGAAGGCTGGAGGAACAGGAGCCCCAGGTCTGCACCTCAGCTCCACCACCCAGGAGCTGAGCCACCCCGGCACACTGCTTCGTCTCTCTGCCCCTCAGTGTCCTCATCTGAAGATGGGTGTGACGAAGTATGCCGTAGCATACAGATCCCCGAGACCGCCAGCCCTCCTGACGCCCAGGGCTCTGAGCCCACCACCCTGCTGCCACACACAGCCGTCTAGCAACCTGATCAGCAGCACAGGCGCTGAGCCTGGCTCAGTCCTCCCTCATCACCTGGGTGGCCTCTGTGCTGTGTTCCTACCTACAAACTGGGGCTGATAGCAGTTCCCCTCCTGGACTGTGGTGGGAAAATGAGAACCGCGGGAAGAGCACCTGGGTGTAGCATGTGGGACAGACATGTCACCAGCAGCAATGACTCGTCATTGGCAGGGACTTTCAGAATCAGGACATCACCCAGGGCTGGACAGATGTGCCCCTGCGCTTTAAGGAACTGCCATGGACACCGAAGCTGGAGGGCACTGACCTAGACCCCAGCAGCTTCTCTGAGTCTGTTGGTGGGACCCTACCCAGCCTGCTCCTTCAAGGCAGCAGGTGCAGGTGAAAGGTGACAGCAGAGCACTTGGAAGCCCAGGCGATTCTCTTCACTTGTCCATCATCCAGAGGTAAATCAGGACACTCCTGGGACACAGGGCAGGACAGCACATTCACATGGCTTTGCTGGCTTTAAGCTCACAACAGTCTCAGTCTCTGCTAAAGCTAAATTTTGTCCCTCTAAAAATTCTACATTGAAGTCCTAAACCCCAGGGCAAACGCTTTTTTAAAAGAGGTCACTAAGGCTAAGTGAGGTCACAGGTTGAGTCCTGAACTAATAGAAGGATGTGAGACATCACGGAGGCTCAGCCACGGAGGAAAGTCCATGCGAACCCAGAAAGGCAGCTGTCTGCCAGCCACAGACAAAGGACTCAGGAGAGACCAATCCTGCCAGACTTTGACCTTGGACTTCCGGGCTCCAGATTTGCAAGGAAATAAATCTAGTTGAACTGCTCGTCTGTGGCATTTATTGCAGTAGCCTGAGCAGACAACACGCCATTCCTCTGCTCCAGCACTGAGGGGGCTCAGAGTATGCAGGACAACACTGGCCACGCAGCAAGCTAGCCAAGACTAATGCCCAGTGTTTCCAAGTGCAGACACTGCAAGCAGACAGACCTAGATCCAAAGCCAGGTCTCTACCCACAAAGTCTTAGACAAGTGATGACACTCTTTGCCCTTCAGTTTCCTCATCTGTAAACATTGTCTAATGGTATGCAGCACTTTGGGTCACTATGGACATCAGGAACACAGAATGTCATGTGCAGGGCACAGGGTGGGCACCAAATGTCATGGATTCCACTCAGACCGAGGCAGCTTGACTCCATTTCCAGGGCTTCAAACCCCACCCTCAGCTGGGACTCCATCTCCCTGCTGGTCCACACAGAGGGCCAGCAAGACCATCCTCTGCAGGTCCAGGAACTACTGTGCCCTTGAAAACTAGGACAGACCATCCAGTGCAGACTGGTGGTCACTCAGTACTGTGGGAAGACAAACAAGGCCCTCCCAGACCCCCAAAGCAGGAAACCAGGGGCTGAGAAGCCCCACAGAACCCGCCTTTCTGTGTCAGCCATGGCTGAGGACACGGGGCAGAGGCAGTGGACAGCCCCTGGGCAGCAGTCTTTCTCCTGGCCCTTCTGGTTCCTTCTGCCTCACACCCACTGCTTAGGCCTACAGACAGGAAAAGACCTGGTCACACTCACAGGAAGGACTTTGGAGGCAGGGTGGACCAGAGAGTGGACAGATTTATCAGACCATGAACAGCTACCACCTCATCCCAGTCCTGCTCTGATCTAACCAATGGAGAAGAGCTGCCACTCACCAAGCCTCTGCCGAGGGCCTCACTGGATGTAGATGTTCATGTGCACACACCTATGCACACTGTACACACAGGCACACACTGTAAACCCACACAGACATACCTGCACACTGTGTATATAAGCACACACGTGTGTGCATGCACACTTGGCATACATGTATGCATAGAGACATGTGCATGCATGATATACACATATAAGCATGCATCGTGTGCACATGTCATCTTCTCCCACATGCACATGTGTGCTAGACATGCATGTGCTTGTGTGCATACACACACTGCACATATATGGGCATGTGTGCACACATACTCTGTGTGGGCATACACACACACATACAGGCATACATACGCATCATCCATACAAATATGCCTATACAAATGTAACCTCATGTGATAAATATACAATCATATCTGCATGCAAGCATGCACACGCACAAATACAAACGTATAAACACATGCATGCATGAGTGTATGTATATGTACATACGTGTGTATAAATACAAAAAAATTCATAATATATATTTACACACATAGACACAGATATATACACATACACTATCTGTGTGCACATAGACATTCTATACACACATATGCTATGTGAATATACACAGACATATATCCGGGTGCATATATATGCACACCATTACACATACACAAACACGTATTTAGAGACATGTGTACATATGTATGCATACATACACACAAACATACTTGTGCACACAGGCATGCCATGCACATTTATGCATTCATACAAACATACATGCAAAAACAAATACACATACACTGTATATACAGACACCTCACATACTCTATACAGGTACCTATGTGTGTGTCTATGCATCCATGAACATAAAACACTATATATGCACTTACATGTGAACATAGACACACATATACCAACACAAATACTGACACGTGTGTTTGTACAAACATACAGGCATGGCAGTACATGCCACACACATGCATGTTGGTGCACATACACACCACACGCAGAGCACAATGCATGTGTAGAGGCCTGTCCTTGATCCTTACACAATCCAAGGCTGTAAAGCTCACAAGCACAGAGCTGGTTTGAACCTACACCTCCCGCTGGGCTGTCCTGGGACTGCTGCTGCTGTGAGCTGTGGCCCTGACAGGAACATCCTGTGGTGTGGCTGTGTTGAGAAGAGGAGCGGGTGAGGGCCACGGGAGCCCAGAGCTTGCCAACACTCCTCTCTCTGTGGCCGCCGCACCTCTTCTATAGCAGATGGGTGTTACTGGAAAACACCCTTGGGGGCTGACCCCGAGCAGAGCGGTGGTGTGGTTGCCCAGGAGAGTGGACCCCACAGAGAGCTCCCCACCTCCTGCCTCCAGGAAGGTCTTCAGGCTGCTGCAGATGGCAGCCAGCTTTTGGCAAGACCCAGACACGGCTCTCCCACTGCACCCTGGCAGCACCCAGCACATGAAGAGCCTATGCCTCTGAGCTGAGGAGCGGCGCCCCAAGCGCTGCGGGTATGTGCTATGCTGTCCTCTACCCCACTCCACAAAGAAAAGCAGGGATGCCTGAGAGTTGTCCAGAGACTCCCATGTACCCGGAGCCGCAGGCAGCGGCTCACAGCAGGGTGGGCAGTGCTTATCAATTTTAATGAAGCTGCATCACACAGTCCTTTGAAGTGGAGATGGGTCAAAAAGAGCACTCAGAATCCAGCTTCCTCGGCGATTTTTAATGAAGGGTACTGTGCGGCACAGAGGGCCCCTCGCTGGGGTGGGCCGCCCTCCTCCTTTTCCGCACATCGAGAGGGTCCCAGCTCCATGACAAAGGAACAAGGCTGCCACTCGGCTCTTGCCACATCACAGGTCTGGGAATTAGGCACCGAGAAACTGAGATGACACACACCAGAGGTCCCGTCAGCAGAGCCGTCTACCCTTTCCATACTGCCTGAGGCTGGAAACTGGGTTGTTCTTGTCTCCATGGAGAGCGAAGGAGCAGGAGTCCTGCCCAGCCTGGCTCTTAGTTCAGAAAGGCAGGCACCAGCAGCACGTCCTCCCCAGCAGGGGCTGCCTCGCTGCAGGGCAGCGGTCCCAGGCAGCCTCTCCGCAGGACAGGCCCCAGCTGGGCGGCTTGCATCTGGTGAGCTGGCCCCTCCCTGTGGGCAGCCCAGCCCCGCAGAAGCAGCACCCAGGCCTGTTGATATGATACGGCAGCTTGGTGTCCTCCCGAAGCCACAGCTGTGCTTGGGCAGGAGCGTCACCTGCTGCGGCAGAGCCCCCTCTTTGTAGCAGCAGAGAACACAGCCCAACGAGGCAACCAGAGCCTCAGAACACAGACCTGCTCCTCCCCTGGGGCCGCGTCAGGCGTGCAGACCTGGGACTCTCGGTGATGCTGGAATGACCACAGAGGGTAAAGATTTTCAGAGACCATCTCTTCTTGAGATAGCTTTATTTCATTGACTTTATTCTTTTAAAAGGGGTTTCACTATGTTGCTTAGGCTGGTTTCTAACTCGTGGGCTCAGCCTCCCAAGCAGCTGGGAACACAGGTGTGCACCACTGCACCGGCCTCAAGATCTACTGCAAACAGCGGAGTGCCTTCCAAACGCCAGTCCCGCACTGAGCCCTGAGACCCAGAGTTGAAAGCAACAAAGTGCATCTGTCCCCAGGGACCTGTAGGCTGCAGAGGCATCAGACACCTAAAGGAATGCGTATGAGATACGCCCACCTGTGGTGCTCACTGAGCAGCAGTCATGCTGTCCACTGAAGGGCACTGGTCACTAACTGGCCCACCTCCTGGGGCCACAGGAGAGGTACCCCCACCTCCAAGCCAGGGGCAGCTGAGGGTCTCAGGCAGTTGACGTGTTTCTCAGATGGATCTCATGTCAGATGGGGGAGTGTTCCATGTGTGACCTGCCGAGCCCTAAGGTGGGAGGCCAATCCAGGCAGTGCGAGGGCCCCGGGGGCCAGCAGCCCCAGCCCCCTCCTCTGCAGCAGTGTCCCTCCAGCTGTTTCAAGCTACAATCACCTTCCACTGCTTTTTCAAAACAGGTTTAAAAATCACTGACACACTTATCTGTGTCTCACACTCACACTAGAGCATTCAAAGCCACCTCTTAGATCACCCCACTACCATTTAAATAACTTGATCGTATATATGTAATGTCTGTTATATAAAAAATATATACACTGTGACGATTTTTTCTGTCCAAAATGTTCTACTTTGGTTGAAGCGTAATTTCTCGTCTTTTACCAGAGCAGAAACAGTACCCAGGGAGATGTGCAGGTAGAGAGGCAGCGGAGAGGGTTCCCCATGGAGCAGACCGAGAAGCAAGAGAGCACTGAAGGCCATCGAGGGTCGGGGAGGCACTCGGCAGGACACGCCACGTGGGCCTGAGACTGCGCAGTGCACTCTCAGGGGGCGAGGTGAGCGCACTGGCTGGGCCCTAGGGCTGGAGCATGGGCTAGGCCACTAGCACTGGGTGCTCCACGAGCCAGCCTGCTGCAGGGTCCTGCACAGAGTAAAGACACAGGGCTTGGGATCCTCAGCAGAGAATTCTATTTTTTTTTTTTTGGAGGGGGTGGGTACCAGGGATTGAACCCAGGGGTGCTTGACCACTGAGCTACAGCCCCAGCCCTTTTTTGTAGTTTATTGAGAGACAGAGTCTCACTGAGTTGCTTAGGGCCTTGCTGAGTTATTGAGGCTGGCTTTGAAATCTCGATCCTCCTGCCTCAGCCTCCCAAGCCACTGAGATCACAGGTGTGCACCGCCTCGCCTGGCCAAAGAATTTTCAAAGGGGTAGGAAAGAGTCAAGTCCACACTGCAGACGCAGCTCTGGTCCCAGGAAGAAGTAGAGCAGACCTGGGCCGTCCCCGAGAGATGGAGCCAGAGAACCCAGCAGGGCCCACCCCACAATGCCATGCACAATGCCACCTGCGCCTGGTGCCTGGCACACACTGCGAGTGGCCACCTGCCTTCCACAGCGGGCATGGAAGCCTCCCAGGCCCCCTGAGAGCAGCAGGGCCTGATCCTCGGCCCTGCCCACCAAGGCTGCCTGAAAAGGAGGTGGCACAGGGCT
The DNA here is from genome assembly GCF_048772815.1 of Callospermophilus lateralis. Lineage (NCBI taxonomy): Eukaryota > Metazoa > Chordata > Mammalia > Rodentia > Sciuridae > Callospermophilus > Callospermophilus lateralis. Next base: position 1,833,133 of record NC_135318.1, on the reverse strand, counting down.
TGCAGAGACAGGTGGCACCAGTGTCAGGTCGGAGACCAGAGGTCATCTGGTCCCTGGCTTCCAGAAAAGTGCCTGCTGCGGGGCCCAAGCGAAGGGTCCACCCTTCAGTGAGAGAGAGGAGGGGAGGGACTCACAGGAGAACGTGCCTGAGGACCCAGGGAAGGGAGGCCACCAGCCAGAGGACACACCTGAGGGGCAGAGGGCAAGGGAGGCTGCGGAACCTCCCAGGACTCAAGGCCACGCAGACCTGAACACAAAAGGGATTGGAAGGAGTTGAAGGCAGAGCTTGGCCGTAAGTACAGTCGTGTTACAGCCGTTAGACACACACCAGGGGCTGGAGAGAGGCAGCCTCGGGGCCACCACGAGGAGCCGATGCTTGTTGCTGTGTCCACTCGGAAACTGCATCTAGACAGAGCTGGGAGAGTCCACTGCCTGGTGGCCTAGGACCTGCACTTATGGCCCAACAGGATCCGAGGTGAAGCAGGAGTCCAGCAGAGGTTCCTAGGGGAAGGCAGCTTCAACCCCTCGTGGAGCTTCTGAAAACCCCTGGTCTCCTTCCCAGGTCCCAGGCTGTGAGCCTGCAAAGGCTAGAGCTGTCCTCCAGCCGGGAGCCAGCTCTGGCCTTCCCTGTTGGTCTCGAGGACGCCCCTGCCGTGCACTGGAGAGCTCAGCAGGCACTCCACTGGCCCTCTCCTCATAACCAAGTGCTCCAGAGAGCAACCCTGGAGCTACCGAGCCAGGCCCAGAGGCCACAGCACCAGGGGCGCAGCAGAGCCTGGAGAGCGGTGGGGAAAACGACACTCTGGAAACATCCGAAGGACCCTCACATGTTCTCCCAAACTAGCAAAACTCATGGGTCACTAGTCCCCCAACCAGTATCAAAAGGAGTCTCACCAGTGTAAGTAGCCATCAAGAAAAGACATTGGCCACAACTACAGGGAAACATTTGTCAGTGACTAAAGATTGAAGGAAGAACCCTCTTTCTACCAGTGAGAAACTGAACATTTTAACTGGGAAACGGAACTGGTGCGAATAATGGCTCACAGAAAACTCAGGATGGCCAAAGGCATAACTGGTAAAATTTTATACAGCAAAAATTTAAAAACAAACAAACAAACAGTCCAGGAGCCTGGCCACGGTTAATACCAAACTCAAGGATGAAAAGCTGAAGGTTTTTCTCTAAAATCAAGAACAAGACAAGGGTCTCTTTGGTTGCCACATCTATTCAACATAAGCACTCTAGGTCCTGGCCAGAGCAATTAGGAAGAAAAAGAAAATTAGAAGCTTCCAAATTGGAAATAAGTAAAGTTGGCTCCGTTTGCAGATGACATGGTCTCGTAGGTAGAAAACCCTAAGACCCCACCCAAAAGGCACTCCAATAAACAAATTCAGTAAAGTTGAAAGATAAAAAGTCAAAATATGAAAGTCATTATTATTTCTATAAGCTAATGACAAACTATCCAAAAAGCAAATTCAGGAAGCAATGTCATTTCAGTAGCAACAAGAGGAAGGAGGAACTTAGGAATGAATTCAACAAAGGAAGTGACAGATCTGGATACTGAAAACCGAGAACCATGAAACTCTGATGAAAGGAAGAGAACACAAATGAACGAAAGGAATCCTGTGTTCATGAATTGGAAGAATTTATATTCTCAAAGTGTCCAAACTGCCCCAAGCAATCTTCAGATTCAGGGCACCCCTATCGAAATTCCAATGACATGTTTCACAGAAAGAGAAAAAGCAATCCTAAAATTCACACGGAAACACAAAAAGCTACAGGATGCTAAAGCAATCTGTCTGATGGGGAGACCAGGCTCTCCACCTGCCCGAGGAGGGTCCTGGGCTCTCTACCTGCCCGAGGGGGGGGCTGGGCTCTCCACCTGCCTGAGGGGGGGGCTAGGCTCTCCACCTGCCTGAGGAGGGGGCTAGGACTGCAGAGACAAGGACTGGTGTGCTTCCAGGAGCAGGGATCTGAGCTCCGTGCTCTGCCGTGCTCCAGCAGCTGCCCCTGCAGCCTCATCTCTCTGGACTAGTTCTCCGAGTGATGCAGGGCTGGATCTATGACTCCTCCTGGAATCCCTGAGGTCATGTTTCCATCCACAGAGGGAGAAAAGCAGAAGCAACCGCAACCCAGCCTCTCTGAGCGTGGCTCACCTCAGGCTTTGGTACTGGGCTAAAGTGCTTCTGCCACTCACAGATTTCAGTTTGCTCTGGGCATGGATGATCCATGGTGCAGCAAGTGGCCATGAGTAAGCAGAGTGTGGGGCAGAGGAGCAAGTGCCTCTGATGTTTTGGGGAGAAGGTTCCAGTCCAGCACATGGCCCTCCAGGTGAGCCTGATCATCAACATTCAGGGGGCCTGTCCAGCTACCTTTTAAATACACGTACATGGGGGGGCATGGTGTGCACACCTGTACTCCCAGCTACTTAGAAGGCTGAGGAGCAGGGTCACAAGTTTGAAGCCAGACTCCATGACTTAGCGAGCCCCTGTCAAAACAAATAGTAAACCGTACAGGGAATATAGCTCTATAGTGGTAGAGTGCCTCTGCGATCAGTCCCCGGTACTGCAAAAAATGAAAAAGATGGTCACAGGCTAGAGCTCAATGGTAGAGCATTAGCCTAGCAGGTGTGAAGCCCTGGATTCTATCCCAGTACTACAAAAACTAATAATAAAAATAATCACACAACTGCAGAACATAAACATTGTTGGAAATGTGGAAAATGTGAAGAAGAAAATGTTAATGTCCATAATCCTAAAACTCAGTTATCTACTAATATTCTGGTTCATTGGTTTCTAGCATCCTCTATGCCTTCTAAAGTCTGTCGGCTTTTGCTCCTTTCCAGCTCACTGGAGCACATCAGGCCAGACCAGTCCTTCTTGAGTGTCACTGACAAAGGGGCAACTCCTGAGTCCCCACAATTATTCCTGCTGTCAATGACCCACATGAATCCCCTTGCACTGACCTGCTCCAGGCGCTGCTCTATGTGCCAAGGGTGTGATCTCCACAGCAGAGCTGCTGGCTCTTGTGGTGACAGGTCCCTGACAAAACCTGAGATCACTGCCCAGTGCCTGGCTGTGCTCAGACTGGAGGCCACGTGTGAAGTATGCCACTGCCCACCCTGACCTTAAGGAGCCCTCCTCTTCCGGCTCCACTGCCCAAAGGGTCCTGACAGTGACTTGCAGCCAGGTGGAACTAGTTACCTGGGACACGAGAGAGCCATTGGAGCGGCTGTGCTGCCCGTGACACCCTTACGCTGTACTCATGTGACAGCAGGATGCACTACTCCAGAGGGAGGCGGGGCGAAACAAGAGAAGCACAGAGAGGGGACTTGGAGGGAGCCGTGGTCCCCGAGGGCAGGGCTGTGCGGTTTCCCACACTCGAGGTCATGAGCTGCTTACGATGATAGATCAGCAAACTTTGAAACAAGGCCATTCTTTAATCCAGCCCAAACCCAACTCCACGTCCCACAGCTTTCCGCCTTGGTTTACCAGCTGGGCCCGCACGGTGCCTCCCTGGCCTCACACCGGGGCAAGGACTGAGCCTTTCACAGCTTGGTCACCCCCACCCCACTCAGCACCCAGCATTCAGGAAATGTGGGAGTCAGATGAGAGGAACAGGCCCTCTGTGCCCAGCAACGCTCCTGGGAGCTCAGAAGGTCGAAGACGCTCGCAGGCTCCAGGCATCGCATCGGCCAGTGAGGACGAGGGTAAGAAAGAGACAGAGAGCACACAGGCACCTGCTGTGATGACCATGGAGGCAGGGACAGCATGGACAAGCCACGTCTGCGTGCAGTGGAGGCCCCGCCCACCCGGCAGCACTGAGCTGGATGAGCAGGACTGAGAGAGTGACAAGGAAATGACAGCACATCACCGACTGCCCATCTAGAGCAGGGACAAGACTTCATCCACTCCAGAAACTGAGGAGCAGCCATTAGCTGTGCCCAGTTCATGACCAGGTCAGCAATAAAGTAAGCTGCACAACTTACCTGCAGCACGCAAATCGGAAACACAGACACGGCCCCAGCCCCCCAAAATCACATCAAAGACAGAAGAGGGGGCTGGGGACGTGGCTCAGGGGTGCAGCATGCACCCAGCCTGCACAGGCCCCGGAATTCAGTCCCCAGCATCACAGAAAAAGAGAAGAAATACCATAGTAAAGTGAAAATAAGAAGTGCTTGGTGTTTCCAAGACACTCCTGACTCCTGACCACCCCAGAGCTTCAGAGAGCAAGTGAGTCACCCTCCAGCAACCATCCCACCAGCACCCGTCAGCACACAGGCTGAGCACGCATGGAGGGGACGGGTGGCTCCTGGGGAGGGGAAGACCAGGACGGCGTGACATGCCCGCGTGACCGTCCTTCTCTGAAGTTCACTTCCAGCAAGTTATTCAAGGAAGTGTTCTAGATACACACAGGAAGTAGGAGCACTGCTTCTCACATAAAGAAGGAGAGGATCGGGCTGGGGATATGGCTCAAGCCGTAGCGCGCCCGCCTGGCATGCGTGGGGCCTGGGTTCGATCCTCAGCACCACATACAAAAAAAAACAAAAGATGTTGTGTCCGCCGAAAACCAAAAAGTAAAAAAAGAAGGAGAGGATCCAAAAGGGTTTTAAAAACAAGGGGAAGAAAAGCAGAAAGAGAAAAGAAACACATGACTGTTAAACACACGAGGAAAGGCCCTGCCTCTTCACGGAGAGGCAGTGAGGTGGTGAGGCGGTGAGGCGGCATCGGCAAGTCAGCCCCAGCTCTGCAGGGTGGGAGGGTGGGGAACGCACACATGGGCCCCTGTGGCAGGAAGCGCGCGGTCTTGGGGGGCGGTTCAGCACATCTACCAGAACCCCCAGCGCACCTCTGATGCCACGGGGGCACGGCGAGGATTTGTCCTCGTGCTACCTCAACACATTCAGTGAAACCCACTCGGCGTTCTCCCACAGCAGATCCAAGAACTTGGGAGCCCACGGAGATCAAACAAATCCACGCACACCTCACTGCCTGGCTGAGGAGGCCCGGGCATCCACACACAGAACGGTCCCCAAGGCAGGAGAAAAGAGCCAAACCAGAGCCACCCGCATTCCCGCACTGCATTCCCGCTTCCTGCTGGCATGTGCCTTCCCACGCACACCCAGCCCCTCTGCACGGCCTTTCAGCTCTGCCACACAGTTGTTCTAGCTCCTCCACTCGCAGGATCGTTCCCTGTCGTGTGACCTGGCCTCAGCTCACTCCCACGAGGCAAGCAGAGTTCTGCCATGGTACCTGGGAAGCCGACTCCAGAGGCACCGTTTGAAGCCCCAGGTCTGCCCCGCCTCCTCCCTGGTGCTCACACAGGATCTCGAGCATCCTCACCTGTTGGACAGGAACGGCTCAGGGAGGCCAGGGCCAGCACACTGTCCAGGACGCTCTACCTCCTGGCCTGCTAGCCAGCTGCACTATTTGCAGAGGGCCTCCCTCGCTGCTCCCCAGCAGTCTGCAGCATGAGGTCTCCCTCCTCTTCCTCACCCACCTCCCTCCCCGCAACAGGGCCGGGGACTGCGGTACCTTTTTCTCCTGTAGGGCCGACTCTTCCGGGCCTTCCCGGGGCGCCTTTGTCTCCCTTCTCTCCCACGTCCCCTGTGGAAGAAGTCACATCTGTTTAGCAACTGATCTGGCTGGGACCCCATGTGCTGTGTGGACGTGTGCACCTGCTGTGCCCCTCTCCACCCCGCCCACCCCCCCAAGTCTCAGTGCCCCCATCTGTCCCCGAGGCTCTGGGCCTTGCCCTACCATCCCCCTCAGGGATGACTCTGTCCACCCTTCAGATGCCTCTCAGACGTTCCCTCTGAGCTGACTCCCAGTTCATCTCCGGGGCCCATCCTAACACTAAGGAGAAGAGAGGAAGCTGCTCACTGCCCCACAGGGCCCCCGGGAAGCCACTGGGCCATGGGATGTGCTGGACATCACCTCTTCTCCCTTAGCACGAGCCCCATGTAACACACACTGCTGAGTAGGGTGGACACCTGGGCCAGGGGGCACGGCCACCCCATTCCAGGGTTCAGACACCAGTAAGGAGACAGATGTGAGCAACTAGAGGAGACGCCTGCCAGACAGGGACAGAGAGGTACACAGAGGGGCTGGGGCCACGGAAGACAGGGACTCTAACACCTCCTCCCCAGCACTCCCCTCCCAATCTAACCCTCACTGAGATCATCTGCCTAAGACAAAAACCATATTACGTCTTTCCCTTCTCAAAAGGCACACAGAGCTGACTTTAGTCACCAACAATGTCCAGACCTCAGACTTCTTCCCTACCTCTGGCTCATCAACACACCAGGCTCCACCTCTCACCTGGCCCTCCAGCGGCTTCTCTGACCTGTTAGCCTGGCCTCTCTCTCCCAGGGTGCTGGGACCCTGTTGCAAATGTACAGCTTTTTTTGTGACCACCTCCTTACCTGTTCCACCAGTGCTGCTAGGAACAGAGAGAGAGTGTGCATGTGTGTGTGCATACTTCTGCACAGTGCAAGCCACCATTCAAGTACACTAATCCTCTGGGATTCTCCACACACACTTTGACTTGGTGAGAGGCTTAACCGAGATTATCAACACCCCAGTGAAATCCCCAAAACTGACCATCTGGCCTAACCGAGGGGACATTCATTTTAAATTTAATTAAACAAGAAGAAAAGCAAAGTGAGAGACAACAAGAATGAGAAACAGTCCTGAGACCTCCCAAGGTCACCCTGGCCTACAGCAACAGGCACTGGCTACCTGCCAAAAGCCCCTCGCCTACTGTAGGTTTGGCACCTGGCCTCATTCAGGCACGGCCCTCAGTCTCTGGGTAATTCTCAAATTCTCTCTTACCTTTTTAAAAAGAAAGAAATGCACCAGCAGCAGTTCTCAGAGAAACGCTGACAACCTAGCAAGAGATGTCAACCAGCAGGGTGCGCACAGCGTGGAGATCTGCCCGGTGCCGGAGGAGGACCAGCCACAAGGGCACAGTGGGCGACAGACTCCCTGTGCGCCGGGGCCCAGCGCCTGGCCAAGACAGCAGCGGAGCAGCGTCCCACCACAGGAGTCAGTAGGGAAGGGAGCGCCCGAGTCCTGTGCAGGGAGCGCCCTTGGAGAAGAAGCCCCCAAGGCAGGCTGAAGGGCCAGCGAGGACCTCGCCACGAGGCAGAGAGCACACGAAGGACTCTACTGCGCAGCACTGAGAGAAGCCACTGGGAAGCTTCGCTGGTGTTCTTTTGAGCCAAGTTGAGAATTGAGAAAAATCTAATAAATGCTAATGCCCACCTTACAGGAGGACAGAAGGAGCCAGTGGACATTTGAAGGCCTAGTGACTGCGACTTCCAACGTTAAGGAAGGACATGATGGAACATGAGGAAAAGGCCCCCTGAGACCCGCACGGGGAACGTCACCCAGACATTGCAGGTGGCAGGCAGAACATCTGTCACTACCCAACGTCTGTGAGCTACTAAAGCTACCCAAGAGGAAAGCACTTCAGGCCTGTGTGCGTGCGAATGAGAAGCAGACTGACAGGAGCGCTCGCTAGCAACCCAGGAAACAGAGAAGGAGCAACAGCATCAACACAGGGACATGTGTGAGCCAGGACACCGGCCACCTCTCTGAGAGAGTGGCTTTAAGGTGAAGCTGCTGAACAAGCTGGACATGGCCAGGCAGAGCAAGAGAGGCATTCTGAGGAGAGCGACAGGGCACTGCAGCTGGTCAGGTGAGCCAGGAGGCTGGAGGGAGAGGCTGGAGCAGAGGCCAGCCCTGAGATGTACACATAAGGACTGGAACAGCATGGCCACCCACAGAGCAGGGCAGTGCACCATTGCAGAAGTCCAGCAGAGATGATCAGACTGGACGAGGTGGGCGCCTGCATGGCCTGTGCCACAACCTTGCCCCTGCTCTCCACTGGGCTGAAACCTCCGTGACGGTGTACCACGCATCTCCTGGCTGACCAGGAAGCCCCTGCTCTAGTGTGGACCTGGCTCACATGGCACTTCCACCGCTGCAGCTTGGAGCCAGCCACGAGCAAGCACAGAGCGGTGCACGACTCTAGACCAGCTCCTCGCTGCGCGGCCCACGTGCTGCCAGCCTCGACACCCCTCTGAGGACACCTGGGTCCTTTATGTCACCTGCAGGCACTTATTTCTGATGGGCAGATGTCTTTTCATCTACACCTCCAAAAAGAAATCTGACAGTTACAGTATCTTCCTTCTTTTTATTGCCAGCAAAATTGACTATTTTAAAAAATGGTCGATGTTAAAAACTACCGACAGAAAGACTCTGATTGGGTTAGAATGTAGCAAAGGATTGAACCCACCACAGAGCCCTGGGTTCAATCCCCAGCTCCAAAAAGAAAAGATTAAAAAAAAAAAAAAAAAAGACTTTGATGTTTTAAAATTAAACAGAAAATACACAGACTGTAGTTTCCAACCAACATGTAAGAAACACCTTAAAAATGAGTGGCACTGGGCTGGGGCTGGGGCTCCGAGGCAGAGCGCTTGCCTAGCATGTGTGAGGCACTGGGTTTGATCCTCAGCCCCGCATAAAAATAAATACACAAATAAGTGGACGGCACCGTGTCAGGACTGCTAGGCTTCCCTCACACACTGCGGCTTGACCCAGAGTCAGGGAGGCGCAGTGGGTGCTCTGCAGCCTCTCAGAGCTGGGCACATGGCACGTAGACCCGGCTATCCGCTCCCAGGCCTGCGCTCACCCGAGATGTCTAAACAGAGCTCATGCAAACACGCCCACCACAGTGGGACTCACGGCCCAGAAGCAGACCCAACAGAGGCCCCCAGCTGGAGGGACGAGCAGGGCGCTGTGCCGTGTGCGACAGGCTCCCACAGGGCCCTTGGCTCATCTCCACCATCAGCCTACCACTAATTAGAGAGCAAAACCACAATGTGGTTAGCCGCCCGCACCTCCCTAAACTCCTAAGGACAGTGCTGCAGGCTGAAGGGACACCGGACTCAGGGAGCTGCTGCCCAGGCGATGGACGAGTGGATGGGTTTACGCCTGACCCATAGTAGTGTCATAAATGCACACAGATGCATTTGAGTAGACGCAGCACTGTTTCAAAATACCACCCCGTAAAGGACGGTGACAGGTCCTGGGCTAGCACTGAGTTTCCACCCAGCAGTGACCTGCCGCACGGACAGCCGGAAATAGAACAGAAGAGCCCAGGGTGGCGTGCAACTGAGAACCACGCTGAACAAAATGAAGCAGCTCCCACCCTCCGAAGTGCTCCAGGGTTTCAACATTTCCTCTTTCACGCGGGAATGTGGTGTAGCAACGGGTCCTCTTAGACACCACGTAGGGGGACCAAGTTACCATGCAGAGCTCTAAGGACAAGGCTCATCTCTGCCAGGGGGGGGGGGTCAGAGTTTCAACTCCCTGCTCCTGCTCCACCACTGACGTGTCTCCTCTCGGAGAAACAGAAAAAAGGGGCAAGGTTCCACCCGCCCACACCTCCTGCACGGCCTACAAAGGTTTGCCCACATTGCACTTGGGCCTTTTTTGCACTAGAAAGATCCTCAACGTGAGATACTTAGATACATAGTTGCTGCCAGCTGAGGAGGCCGGGATGTTCCTGGTCAATACATGGCTCCTAACCCTGAACCAGCCCATCTGCCAGCGTCACGAGCAGGAGAGGCATGGCCTCAGAGCCACTGCCCGGCCAGCAAAGCAAGAGTCCCGCAGGACCCCGCTAGCTTGGCCGCCCTCGTTTTGAGAGATTACTTACTGTCAATGAATTTTTAATTAATCTGATAAAACCTGTAAGAACAACCCTGCCCTTTGTCACTTCTGAGCAGCAGACTCCCTGATACGGATCCACATTTTCCCATACGTAACAAGAACCTCACTGTTAGGTATGATTATTATGCACCAATGTTAAAAAGTTTTAAAATAAAATTTTTTTAAATACATGTTTCCCCACCTACAGCGAAGGTCTTTAACCATTAAGGAAAGTCCATCTCTCTCTAAATGCAGACACAGTGGACTATCAACAGATGCATTTGGTTGAACACAGTCAAGGGGCTTCCTGGTGTCTGTGCTGAGAAGATTCGACAACCACAGGTGGACCTGCAAAGTCCCGGGAGCCCAAGGCAAGGAGGGCATGTGCCGAGTCTCACAGACAGACACCTTCCTCCACAGAGAGGCCCTGCTCTTCTCTCCAGCCCTGAGCCTAGCCCTGCAAGATTCTCAGTAAATCCCGTCTCATGAACCAGCGGCCACCGTGTTCCTATTTTCTCTTAAAAGCAAGAGCTGTACTGTGTTTAAATAGTCTCCCTTCATGGACCACCATGATTTCTGACTCATCGGTTTTGACAAACACCGTCAGGCTCCACCGTCCCTCCCCCTGCTCCCCTCTGACTTGCTGATCTTCACAGGACACGTGATGCAGGGAGACCTCTCACCTCCCTTGACAGTTGCAAGCTACCATCTAGAAGCCGGGCAGCAGGGGCTGGGCCCTCTGGTCACTGCATCCCTGTCCAGGAACAGGAAACCCACACAGCACAGGGCTCAGCGGGGAGGGGCTGGGGCTGGAGGCCACTTCTCCCTCCTCTCCTGGTGCTGTGTGTGTGAGCATCACTCTCCACAGGGCCTGTGAGTCCTGGTCCAGGTAAGACACCCAGAGAAGAGTAGCATTCGCCCACTTGCTGACGTGTGCTGAGCATATCGTGGGCCGTCCCGGGCTGGGGGGGTAACCCCCGCCCCCCGCCCCTGTGTGTGAGGACCAAGAGGGTGCTGTCTCAAGGCCAGGGCCTTCTCTCCTGACGCCAGTCTGTCTGCTCATGGTTCACAAAAACTTACATGAACCCTGAGCTTTATGGCTTGGAGACCCGGAACTTGCTTCCTCCTCCCTTCTCTACACTCTCCCTGCCGCCCCATTGAAACACCGCCACCATGGAAGTCTTTGATTCTGCTTTAGCCAGCACACCCATATCACAGAGCACTCCTGGCCACGTCCACTGTCAGAGGGTCAGGTTTCCAAGGGCCTGAGTAGCTATGTCACAACATTCCTGCAGTGGACACCCCTTGGCCTTGACAGATGACAGGGTTGGTCTCAGGAAGCGGGGATTTACACCCAGGATGCAGAGGGTGGGCTCCAGCGCACGCGGCTTGCACATTCCACACGCTTGGCCACCCAGGAGCGAGTCTCTCCACCTGCCCGATGAGCAGCCCTGCAGGGCAGGACCTGGGTCTGAGCACTGGTAGGACCTGCTCAGAACCTACCCGCCCACTGTGGCGCTCAGTAAGTCAACACACAGCAGAGGGACGGTTTTGCCGACCCCACCGGCAGCATGGGGCCTTACAGCTTTGCCAGCTCATCTCTGACCCCACATTGGGTTCAAGTGCAGACAAACCGTGATGGAGGAGGTGCCACTCTGCCCAGGAGGTGACCTGGCCAGGAAGAGAGGAAAGACCTGGCTGGCCACCTGTCCAAGACGGTCCATGCCGAGCGCCACCCATGTCCACAAGGCCAAGGGAAGGAGCACAGGCCACCACCAAGGCTGACATCTAAAGCGCCTGGCTCAGAACTGTCCCGAGAAGTGCACCCCAGCTGGGAGGCCCGGTGCTGATGCTGCCTTCCTGCAGAGCCAGGGCTGCTGCATGTGGGAGCTTGCAGCTCAGAACCATGCCGTGGTGACGGCTCAGCGTGCTTCCTTGCGGCTTTCCTCAATAGTGGCATATGTCTTTATGTTTTAAATGAAATTAGGGACCACGGTATTTTACACTCTGCTCTCCTGTCCAGCCTTAGCTGCACAGCACCTTCCTGTAACTGTCAGGACCGTTGAAGTGTCCTCCTACCTGCCCCCTTTGTCTGTTACCAGAGACTTGGTCCAGGTGGAGACGCGTGTTAGGAGGCCGAAAACGAACTGCAGTCCAGATCCGACTGCCGACTGTCTACCCTGCAGGGGGGCATGGAGTCCTGCACAGGAACCCTCACCACAAACCCTGCGGAAGGGAGGCTGGGATCCCACGGCTGGAGAGGCCCGGCCAGGGAGGAGAGGCGGCCTGTCACCCTGCAGCGTGCGTGAGGCGCATGTGGGCCATCTCCCCCAGCAGCCTTCTTCCCCACCTGCACTTAGGAGAAGGGACAGCCAGACGGGTGACAGTTCCTCATGACAGAACAGAAAACCACCTGGAAGGAGCCTTGACCATGCCCACTATCCTGCAGGACACAGCAGACACGGTAGAGCCAACCAGCACTCTGAAGCCCCACCTGGTGGTGGGGAAGTGACTTGCACAGTCACGTTTCCCAATTTAAACTTGAAGTTTCCACCCACAGACCCACTCACAGGCCCTCAAAGTCAGGGCCCAAAACCAGTTCCCAGAACTCAGCCTGCAGGTGGCTCAGGGACCCCTGCAGCAGCTAGTTATTGGAGAACCCCAAGACGGCTCCCTGGGCAGAGCCTAGCTGCTAGTTTCCAGGCCCGGGATCAGAGGTGATGTCCCGAAGTCCCTAGAGAGGGCACCAGGAAAGCACGGCACGCTGGCCGCCACAGCCTGACCTGGTGCAAGGCGCAGAGGCCTGGGCTTGTCCTGGCCGGGCATCCTCACAGGGGTCTGGCAGCTCCAGGCTGCGAGGATCCACCTCAACAGCTCAGCACAAAGAGCAGCCCAGGCAGAGGCTGGCTCCAGGGCCCACAGCCCAGGCTGCCCTTGTAGGGAGGAGCAGGAGGCAAAACTGGATTTGGGGTGTGAAAAGTGGCTGTAACCCACCCTCTCCTCCCAGGCCAAGGCCCAGCACTGCCCCCCTCACTTAGGAGGGCAGCTCACGTGGCCCTGTGTGCCCACTTGACCCTGTTCTGCTGGCTCCACTGGGCACTCAGGCAGCTGTACCCGCAGCTCCTCCCACCCCACCCGGCTCTGGGGTCTCTGGCCCGAGACGTTTCCAAGTGGATATTCTACTGGAAGGCACGAGAGCTGGTGCCTCGAGGACCTTCCTCAGGCTGTGGCCCACCCCATGCCTGGCCTGCAGAGCCGTCTCCACCCGAAAGCCAGTCACAGAGAGCAACAAAGAAAGTTCTCATTTTTAAAAGGAAGAACCGTCCGGAGGCAGAGTGGGAGCTCACTGTGGGACCTTGGGCAGGACGGTTCTTGCCGAGCGCCACCCCCTGTCCGCAAGGCCAAGGGAAGGAGCACAGGCCACCACCAAGGCTGGCTTCTAAAGCGCCTGGCTCAGAACTGCATCTGCGCCTCCAGCTCCCTTGTTTGTCCAAAAGACCAATGAGATCCTCCCGGGCTGAGTCCAAGCCGGTGCCCCGACCCGGGGATGGCAGGGGAAGGCTGAGCTGCACACAGACTGCTGACCCCAGAGTCCCACCATCCCTCTGTTGAAGAAGATCTGACACCCCATGACCCAACCTGGGTGTCACGGGGGAAGTCGAGGTACAACAAGGAGCAGCCACGCCTGGCTGTCCCTGGGCCGGAGTCAGGCTCAGGGTTTCTCTGTAAGACAGACGCTCCAGGTGGTCCCTGGAGGCCACTGTGGGGCCAGAGCCCCAGACACAGACCAATTGTTACCTTTTTTTCTTTTTTGGTATACCGGGAATTGAATGCAGGGACACTGGACCACCGAGCCACATCCCCAGCCCTATTTTGACTTTTATTTAGAGACAGGGTCTCACTGAGTTGCTTAGTGCCTCGCTTTTGCTGGGGCTGGCTTTGAACTTGCAATGCTCCTGCCTCAGCCTCCTGAGCTGCTGGGAGTACAGGCGTGCGCCACTGCGCCCGGCCAGCTGTTACCTTTGAGGCCTGGGACGAGAATCTGCACAGAGCAGGCGTCATCCACCGTCTGCTGAGGACATCCAGATGGCAGCAGCAACAGGAAGGCCAGGCCAATCAGCGTGCCCGCAAGAGCCAGGTCCCTCTTCATCATGAGCACAGGCAGGACATTGACCTGACGGAAGGAAGGCACAAACAGTGAGGGACTCCAGAGCGCGGGGGTGACGTGAGCAAAGCGGGCCTCGTCCAGCCCTCCCTGTCCTTCCCCTCCAGGATCTGCAGCCTCGCTTACTGGCTGGGCCACGAGCTGACCTCAAGCCCCAGTCAGGCAGGACACTCGCAGTCCTCCTTCCCTGAGCCTGTGAAGGCTGAGCGTGTCCACAGTCACCGCCGGGATGAGCTGCCCAGCACAAGGCCTGCCCCAGGACCCCATGTGATCCTCAGAAAAGACTCGGGCACAGAGGACAGGTGGCACAGACGGAGGCCCCCTACAGAGCTGGGGCAGAACTGTCCAGAGGGAACAGCCCAAGCCCCAATGCTAATGGTTCCATTCACAGACAGGAGCCCAGGCCCCATGTCCCCTGTCCGCCAGAAGACAAGGACAGGATGGCTCACTAGACGTGACCTCTTCCAGAGAGGCTGGTCAGGAGAAGGGAGCCCACCCTGGGAATTGTAGGGGACGTAGTCACGAGTGGCCTCATGGACTTTGTGCTGTCCTGGGACGGGTGGGGCTCATTGCCCCCCCACCCCTTCCTCTTCACAAGGGGCCTCAAAGCCTGAACGAGGGAAACCATCAGACCCTAGGAGGAGAGGCACGGGAGGAGAGGGGCAGGAATGAAGACCAGCGGTCGAGGCGGGAAGGAAGGAGTCAGGGAGCCCAGGGAGGACCAACGGGGGGCCGGGGGAGGGAGGGAGCTCCACAGCACCAACACGTCCATCCTGAAAGGCCACCTGCTGACGCTGCCCGCACCTGACCACTGGGTCAGTCGATCATCCGACAACGTGTGAAAGCCAACCCGGCAGGATGAAGCCAGACCAGCAAGCTTCACTCGGTTGGAAGAGAGAGGACAGATGAGGGGCTTCAGAGGAAGGCTAGGGCAGGGAGGGGGTCCGGGCATGCGGGAGCGGCTGTGACGGTGCCAGGGGCGGCTTCCCTGACGTGGGAACAGGAAGGGCTGCCCTCCAACTCTCTCCTCCCCATAAGTGATGACAAGGAAAGGTCATGTGAAGATGGCTTTCTGATGTCACCACCATGAAGGGAAATGTCACATGCCCCCTACGCCCTACTCATGCTAAGGAACAGTCAGGGTGGGCGCAGGGGGAAGAGGGAGGATGAGACAAAAGTGAGGGCAAGGGCAGCATCTGCAGGGCTGTGGCCAAGATCCGTGCACTCACCTCCGCCTTCCTGGAGCCCTGAGGCCTGGGGTCGCGGCCTGCCCTCTGCGTGCCCGGGAAGCCCAGGGGAGTGAGACACTTCACAGCTCAAAGTCACAGAGAGGGCCTGAGCACCTCCACAGCACACTGACTCTACAGGCCAGCATGTCCCCAGGCCCTGCCCTCTAGGCCACTTGGCCCCACGCTGGCCGTGGGTCCTCTGTGCACACATGCAGGGGAAGGCCAGAGGCTAACTCACAAGGCACCCACCCATTGGTCAAGTGTCCAATCACAAGGAATCACAGAAGGGAACTGACCTTCTGCTTTCCCTAAGAGAAAAACACTTGGACCAGGTCGATTACAAAAGATGTAAATCCAAAATCAGGAATGGGAGAGAGGGAGGTACACTGGCGAAGGAGAGCAGCCGCTTGGTCCTTCTGAGCAGCCGCAGTTCCAACAAGAGCTCTGGCCCACCCAGCATCTCCCCGTGACACTCCTTGGTCAGTTTGTAATGTTTTATGATGCAAAATCTGAACTACGCACACAACTAATGCCATCAGCCTCTGCACCCCCTGCCCAGCCTGGACTGACACCTTGGAGGGTCAGTGGGTTTCCTGCCAGTCCCCTACCATCCTGCCTGGTAGGCACACAGGGACAGGGTGAGCCTGCAAGAACTACGGCACTTTGGTAAAGGGAGGGACCTGAGCCCACCCAGGCCATCCGTGAAGTCAGGGTTCTCCCCTCCCCGCCGCAGCCCCCAGAGCAACTGACCGCCTGAATTCTCAGCCCCTGGTTCCCTAGCAGTGAACAGCACTGCTGCACAGGCTTATTTTCTTAAATACATTTGCCTGGTTGGCCTGTTGGGTTTCGTGAGGCCCTGCCACATTGGCAGTCTTCCGTGTCCAACCTTTCCACTCCACCCTGCAGTTACCGGCTCTGCAGGAAGCTGCTGCTTACTGACCGTCTGGTCACAGTAATGCAGAGAGTACGGGTCACAGATGGGGGCTGGGATGGGGTGGGTGTCGGGGGGCAGAGGGACGAGGCTGTGGCCTGAGCTCACCCTGAGTACCCCGGAGCAGACATACCATTCACATCTGGCTGATCCCGAAGGAAGTCCTGGTGCAGCTCACAGAGCCGCCACTTGGGGCTTTGGTGACCAGATGGCATGGTGTTTAATGGGCAGCCACAGAAGCAGCTGCACCACTTACCAGTACCTTGGGCAAACAGCATGCCTCTCGTGAGCTGGCTTTCTCATCTTAAAATGGAAAGAAGAAGCCCTTGGCTCTCTGGGGGAATAACGGAGGTGATGCCTAATAAGTGCCCTCAGCACTTATTCGCGTGTAATTCTGGGACATTGCTGAGTCTTTCAGACCATGCTTCCTCACCTGCACCTGGGAATGGTGGATAGTCTCTGAGGAGCATTACAGTTGTTTTCTCCGACCTGACGGATGCAGCCCAGCTCTGTCCTCTGCAGTGACTCTGAGGACAGAGCCGTGTGCTCCTGTGTGATGAGCGCACTACCAGAGGCAGGGTGGACACGAGACTTTCCTGGGTGCGTCTGTGGCCCTGGTATGGGCAGAGGTGCTGTTCAGGGCCTCTCTGCCGGGAGTCCGGCTTCCTGCCCTTCCACACCTGTCTTCGTGCTATGGAGAGCCATCGCTTGGGGAGCACCTCCATGGACCAGGCCCCGTGACAAAGGCTTGGTGCATGGTGCTCTGAGGCCAGACTTTTCTGCTGCTGCCTCTGACCACTGTTTGGTTGGTTGGTTGGGGTTTGGGGTTTTTTTTCCAGGGGGAGGTGTTTATTGTTTTTTCTTTGTTTTTTGTTTTGTTTTGTTTTGTGTTGTTTTGTACCAGGGATTGACCCAGGGTCACTCAACCACTGAGCCACATCCCCAGCCCTTTTCATTTTTACTTGAGACAGGACTTTGCTAAGTTACCGAGGCTGGATTTGAGCTTACGATCCTCCTGCCTCGGGCTCTAGAGCCTCTGGGAATACAGGCGTGCACCCCCACACTCGGCCGCTGTCTTCATTTTCTGAGACAAGGCCTCACTAAGTTGCCGAGGCTGGACTTGAACTTGACATCCCTGCCCCAGCCTCCTGAGTCGCTGGGACGACAAGTGTGTGGTCGCCATGCCCAGCTCCCAGAGTCTCCACCACATCTGACGTCCACACAGAATGCCCGGGGTCGGTCGCTGGCTACACAGTCCACCTGTGGGAGGGGGGCATGGCTGCCACATGTGGGTTGGTGCTCTGCTGTCAGTGTTCTGAAATTCCTAGGAGTTTGGGTAACAAGGGGCCATAGTGTGCAGCCAGGCCTGCTCTTGACAGCGCTCTTGACCCTGCGCACTTGGCCACCACCTGGGCAGCAAGTATTTTGATTCCGTCTACTGAAAACAATGTTGACCCTTACAGCATGTTCCACACGCCTGGCCCTGGGTCCTTCCCGGTGTTTGCTGGGTGTAAACCATGCTGAGTGTTCGAGGTTCCTCAGCTACCCCAAGCTGACGGGGTTTCCTGTCTGGTCAGAAACAGTTCTGCCCAGAGACAGCCAGGTGTTTAGCCACGGTCACCGCTCTTGCTGTACAGGTCCTACGGTGACTTCCAGAAGGATGGGCTGAGGCTATCACCCAAGAAAGGAGGTAACCAGGGCAAGGCAGAGGCCAGAGTGAGCCACTCTGGGCCTGCTGGTACAATCCCCCTCAGCAGCCCCCTGCCCACGCATGTGCTTGGGGCCTGCTTTCCAGCGGGCCTTTCCCTGGGGACAGGAAGAGGCACAGTCCTGTCCTCCAGTCGCCCTCAGACTCTGGCTCCAGCTATGAACCAGGGCAGGTAGGCACAGGGTCAGGCCCCACCCCCCAGGAGCCCCCCGTCCCAGCGCTCTGGCTGCACTGCTGCTCCTAAGAGGAATTTGGTTTATGAACTGAAAGCTGCAGCAGGCACAAGATCTCTTTAAGAACAACATCCTTATCTCCCAGCCAGGCCCAGGTCTCTGAGGCGCCATCCATGAGATCTGCAGGGAGAGGGCATGAGACGTGCACTTCACACAGGGACAGAAGAAGGAAGGGGAAAGCGTGACTCAAGCTGCCAACACACTCGCTAAATACCTCCAGCAGGACCCAGCGCGACCCAGACACTGCAAATGCCCACCAGGAGCCACACCTGAAGCACGAGGGGGCTGGTTCGACCAGCAGACTGAGCTGCCCACTCTGGCTTCCTGCAGTGCCCTCCCCGGGGTTTACAGCGATTTCCAGCCAGGACACGGTTCTTAACTCCTCACCACGACCGCTGCAGGAAGAGGCCCCTTCCCTCTTGTCTCCCTGGATTTAAGCAGATTATGGGCCTGGTCCCTTCTCAAAATCAGAGATAAATGAACAGCTGCAAGGTCCGGGACGCTGCTCAGCCCAGCACCAGACGGTCCCCTATCACATGCAGTGGCTTCAAGCATTGCTGTTTGGACGTGGAGGTGCCCCATCTCCGCGGCTCCAGCAAGACCCCGGTTCCTCAGGGCTGGTGTCAGGCAGCAGGGCCACCCTCTGGAGCTCTTTTCCAGATTCCAGAGACAAGAGGACTCCTGCTAGTAGGAGCTGACCCACTGGGAAGGACTGTGCCTCCCTGATGGTGGCCTCCTCCAGTCCCAGCTCTGCCTTACTGCCGAGGGTGAGGCAGACAGCAGGTCCCCAGGGAGGGCCACTGCCCTCAACGCTGCTCACGATGGCAGATGAGGTCTGTGGCCAGTTACGACCCGGTGGTTTGGAAAGAGAAGGCACCAGGCTCCCCTGCTGCAGGTTGAGTTTTACATAACTAGTGACCCCATCTGGTGACCCCCAGGACTTGACTCCTGTCATCAAAGTCTCCTGAAGTTCCCACCAGGAATGACTGAACCCAGTCTCTGCCTGAATCCAGATCCCACCTTCCTCGCAGCCCAACTCCACCTCCAGCCCCAGATGGAACCTTGCCCCCGCATCCGTGTCTCAGTGCCCAAGTGCCCCCAGCGGTCGGCAGTGTCTCCTACCTGGGTGCGCTCGGCCAGGGGGCTGTCCTGAGCACTGCAGGCCTGCGAGGACACTGTGCCGCAAAGCCTCACGGCTGCTCTTTACAAGGGCCGGGCCCCCGTCCAACACTCGGAGGGGACCCTGCCTGGCTGCCGGACGGCCCAGCAGTCCAGCTGGATGGCTGCAGCCTTATCTGCAAAAGCTTCCTGTCTGAGACCATCAGCTGCTGCAGGATGGTGCCTGAGTGTGGGAATGCCGGCACCACGGGGCCTGGAGATGGCCCCAGACTCCAACACCCTCCTGCCTCTTGTGGAATTCTTTTGTGTTTTCTTTTTTCTTTGTTATTGGTTTGTTTTGTTTTTGTTTTGTGGTGCTTGGGACTGAATCCAGGGTGCTTTACCACTGAGCCACATTCCCTGCCCTTTTTATTTTGAGACAGGACCTTGCTAAGTTGCCTGGATTGGTCTGGAACTCGCATCCCCCTGCCTCAACCTCCCGAGCTGCAGGGATTGTGAGCGTGGCCCCGGCGCCCAGCCTCTTTTTGCTTTGTGGCTGTTAATGAGTCACTCTGGAAAAGTTCCTAAGTGTGAAGAAGAAAGAGTGGAAACCAGCACCTGGCAGCACATCAGCCAGAAGTGATTGCAGTTCAGCCTCTCCTGTCCTGTTTCCCACGTGGGACTTCACTGCAAAACTCAGGAGGCACTCACCCCTGCCATGGAGACCTGGCCGGCAGTGAGACCCAAATTGCCACTTAAGTTGCATTTAAAAGCAGTGAATGCAGGAACGAAGTCTTGTGGACGTCTCAGGGCCACAGTGTGCAATGACCCAAGGACTGGACACATTCACACCTCAACACCAGGCAGCATCCCCTCTGCTCCCTCAGAACACCAATGGTGAGGACAGCAGGACCTGCCAGGCTCCGCCGCCAGGTGCTGGTTAAGACCACTTGCAACCACTGAACCAAGTCTCATCACCAGCCCCATGTTAGAGGTCAGGAATCAGAGACCTTGCCCAAGACCAGTTAGCAGAAATGGGCAGGCCACTGCTGCCGAGCCAGCCTCCGTGTCCCTCCTTCCTGGACCCCTCCCGTACAGCTGCTGTAGAGCTGACTGTTCACATTGTCCTGCAAGGTAAAGGGCTTTCAAAACATGCCATCAACCTGAGAAATACCCTGTTACAAAAATAAAAGTGGTGATTCCATTTGCCTATTTTGCATGGGTTGTAAATCAGACCACTTCAGATGATAAACCATGTTCACACTATATGCACACTAGTACCAGGAAGTCACCAAGGGGCACCCGCCACTTCCATGTCCTGTCCACTCCACTCGGCCTCTGGAGAGCATCATGCCACAGGAAGCACTCTTTTGCACATGAGCTCTGACCCCACAGACTGTTCCGCTTCAGGGGCCAGGAGAAGATTGGTCACATCCAGTATTTACATTTCTCACAGATAACCAAGGGGTCAGAGAGCATAAGTCACATGAAAACCACTTTGTCTCTGGATGGGAACTTTCACAGAGGGTCACGCCAGACGTGCTCCCATATCTCTGGGGCACTTTGTCCCTAAGGACATTAACCGCGGCCACCTCGGGTCCTCATCCAGAGTTTCTCCAGAGTTCCCTGAAGTGCAAGGCAGCAAGGCCTCCTCATGCAGGACTTGCTCATCTGGTCCTGTCCTAAGCACCCCTCTCCCTCCCAGCCCACACTGCCAATGCCCAGCAGCCAGCAGGTCCCAGGGCACACGCATCGCTGCCAACACGTTTCAGACCTTTGTTCTTGGGAAGTGACGAGAAGGCACTGAAGACTCCAATGTTAGCAAATGGATGAGAGCCAGCTAAAACTCTGCGTCTGAGGCAGGTTACGGCACTCTCTGTCCAAGCTTCTATCCAACGCCGGAATCTGGATCACACTGCTTGTCATGGATTGCCTGGAGGGGGTGGCCACCCTGCCTTAGAGGACACCATCAGATTCCTAGGGAGCCTAACTGACTTAAAATCAGATTGCTTTGCTGACCACTTGGAAGCCAGTGACCGTGTGGAAGCCAGTGTCCACTGACCACGTGGAAGTCAGGGCATCATCAAAGCTTCTCAAACTGCAGCCAGTGACAGAATCACCCAGAGACTTGTTAGGACAGATTGTGGGGTACCATGCCGTAAGTAGTGGGATCCAAGCATTTTCTTCTCTATCAAGTTCACAAGAACCAGGACCACACTTTGAGAACCACACCTGCCTCATAGATGGCTGTCAGCATTCAAGGGAGCACAGATCAGTGGCTGCAGCTGGAACTGCTCAGTGCCTGCCCCCCTTGCCTGTGTGCCCTGAGCTGCCACACTAGCCTGCACGCACCTGCTGCAAGACAACACACCCACCCGACAGGAGGGAAGGGTGCTTGCTGGTGGACCTGTCTTGAAGAAACGCCGCTTAACCCTTAACCCTCTGGTCCGTGGCCAACTCCACAGCCGAGCGAGCACACCCACAACACAAAGGGACATGGTGAACTGCCCAGCATAGCTTCCTCACTCACAGGGCAACTGTGGACCTGAACTTATACCAGGGCTCCCTCAGCGGGGGGGGGGGTGGGGGGTGGAGGGGGGGGGTCCTCAGGCCTCTCACCCTCCCAGGTCATCTCTGAGGCTTGCAGGAGCCTCCAGAAATGAGGTTAGTCAAGGAAACAGATCTGAAGCCAAAAAGAAAAATAAGCTTCCTAAGGCATACATTAGAAATTCACAAATGCCATTGCTTATCTTCCCAAAATGTCCCATGTGGCTCACAGACTTCTTGGTGGTGTGTTTTCTAATGAAAGTTGCGGTGGCGACTGTTCAGCGTGCTAGATCCCCATCTCAACACGCAGCCAGTAACACAGCAGGCACTGCAGGACCAAAAGGGAGCCCACCAGAGCACATACACCTACCTCCTCCAGCTCCACAGCCTCCGTGGAAAATGTCATTGTCTTTTTTGTTGTTGTTTGTAGTTTTAACATCGAGCATGTATTACTTGTACTTTTTTTTTTTTGGCATTACAATTCTTATTACACATATAACCACAATTTTTCATGTCTGTTTGTATATAAATCAGGTTGACACCCAATTCGTGTCTTCATACATGTACTTTGGATAATGATGCTCATCACATTCCACCATCCTTGCTAATCCCCTGCCTCTCCCTTCCCTCTTACCTATCTAGATTTCATCTATTCGTCCCATGCTCCCCCTCCCTACCCCACTGAGTCAGCCTCCTTATATCAGAGAAAACATTTGGCATTTGTTTTTTGCACTGTCACTTTTTGAATGGTGGTCAAACATAAGCTTCTACTAGATTTCCTTCAACTTGTAAAATTTCAGACATTTCCACTGTTTTGCGGTGCTGGGGATTGAATTCAGAGCCTCGCATGCTACCACTGGGCTACTACCCCAGCTATAATGAGACTCTGGGATAAAACTGGAAACGGTCCCTAAACCTTTCTGCTCAGCAAAGCACTAACTGTAGCTGAAGCAGTGAGACGACTTCATTTTGAAAAGCTTGCCTCAATACTTTACAGCAACTGTAAACCCCGCTCTAGGCTTATACTTTCTTGATTTTAATAATTATCAAATCTGAAAGACTTTGAAGAATATGAGTTTAGAATTCACTTTAATAAGAGGGCTGTGAGCTAGAATTGGGGGCTGAGGCAGGAGTTCAAAAGTTCCAAGACCAGCCTCAGCAACTTAGCAAGGTCCTTATCAAGACTGAAAACATGAAATGAAAAGGTCAGGGACCTGTGGCTTAGTGGTGGAGGGCGCCTGGGCTCAACCCTCAGTGACAAAACAAAGTACAGAGGGAAGCTGAGGGGCACCTGCCAGAAGTGGTCACATGACCATCACCTTTGTGAGTGACAGAAAGTCTCCACTACCACTTTGCAAGACAAAGATGCAAACAGAAGCAGCACATCTTTGGCTGTGCTTCCCATCCTGCAATTGTGCAGCTGTTGTTACAGACCAACCAAAATTTTGCACTTATCCTGGTATTCTGGTAATCTTTGTTCTTGCCATTTCCAAGTTTTTGGAATCTTATAGGATAATCTAACTTAAAAACAGAATCATCTCCCAAAGGCCATCTTAAAATACACTTAATCCTTATACTAGTTTCAAAAGGCAATTATGTTCTCACGTATGTTTAAAAGTTCTTTTCATGGAGATATTTTTGCTTTGTTTTAACCCCTCTGTGTTACTAGTGATAGTAGCAGCATTGTTGAAAATCCTGACATACAGGTAGGTCCCTCTGTGCAAATTCTCCAGTCTTCACAGGAAGCCACTAAAACAGAAGCCCGTATCTACGCCATCTTGAATACAGAATACCCGAAAACAGGATACTGTAAATGACAGTTTATTTAGTCATTTTGTTTACAACTGAAACTCTGGGAATTCAAAATTAACATCCTTGCCTGTGAGCTTCTTATAGACACCAGAAAAGGTTTCAACCTACAAGGAAAAAAAAAAATCACAAATTAATCACAAACTTAAATAAATGCACACACAGACTCCAAAACCTGACGTCTGTGCCTCCCTGGACAGACTCTGCATCCTGACACAGTGCCGTTCCTCCTCTGCAGCACATGGATGAAGTCAGGGGGTCAGCGGGTGTCCCCCACCACCCACCCCCATGTGTGAAAACACAAGCCTTCCTCAAAGCCAATCCCGGGTCACTTCCATTCTTCCTAACAAAAAGGTAGAGAAAGTCAAGTGTCCAATTTCTAAAACATCCCCAATTGAGAACCTGGCACATAGAGTCCAAGGACTTGGGTCGAGGTGGCAAAGGAACAGCCAGCCCTGAGCCAGACAGGCGGCCCTGGGGTGCACCCTCCTCCCAGCAGTCAGGCCCCTCCACCAGTATTAACCACCCACCTTGTGTTCCACGTTGTTCTGCTGTGCTTTGTCCAAGTGAACTTTTATAAGCCGGCTGCCATCCAGCTTCACACGAATCCTCTTGCCCACAATTTCACTCGGGAAGACCAAGTCCTCAAGGATCGCATCATGCACAGCTGTCAGAGTACGGCTTAAAAAATAAGCAGAAAATTAAGCAATCTAACAATGTCTGTAAGCCCCGGAGGACACCTGTCAGTCAAAACAAAACTCCTGAAATCCAACCTTTGATGGAAAAGAGTTAACAGTTCTGTCTCTTCTATTTTAAATGTGACACCCTGGTAAACTACATGTGCACCAAGCCATTGTGAGGACTTATCTCTATTTTCACACGGTTTTTAAAATAACCTCTTTACTACTTTGTGGATCCTTGTCCAAAGCAATCTTTCAAAAATACCAATATGATCACATAATTTACCCTCTAAAGGTCCTTTAAGAGCTCTCCATGGCCTCTTAAGATGTCACCAAAACTCCTGTACTATTCCATCCCAAAAGGTGCGGTTCTCATAGTTCTGGGATGGCGGCCCCAGCCAGGTGGACCCTCATTTTCCATCCATCCATCCCCATTATGTAAATGACACAGACACCTGTTCCTTACTGGAGCAGCACCACCAAGCTCACCAGCTGCCCAGCTGCTGCCTCACCTACCAATCAAAAAGGTTCAACTGCACAGTCCTTGATTCACAATGTGATTATACCTGGTAAACCCATCATCAGCAGGAAACACAGAAAGTCAAAAACATATTTAATACACCTGAACTGCTGAGCGCCCTAGCTTAACAAGAGTCCACTGTGGATTGCCAGTTGTTCCCTCTTGAGATCATGAGGCTGACCAGGAGCTGTGGGCTCACCGCCACTGCCCCACATCATGAGGACTGTATCACATATCACTAGTCTGGGAAAAGAGCCAAATTCAGAATTCCAAGTACAGTTTCTATCGCTTTTGCATGACTTTACAGTCAAAACAAGCCAGGGACCATCTGTAATTCCCAACTTTTGGGTACCTACTATGTATCACAAGATGCCAGGATTGAGTCAAGAGACAGTTCTTATTTTTGACATTTAAAGCAGACTGATATTGTGGCTACTTGTTTAGATCTCAGTCACCACAGGGTGGGTAACAGACACTGCATCGTGCTCATTTATATTTCCTATCTGGCAGTACCCACACACACAGGAACTGCTTTCTAGTGGATCTCAGGATCCACGTTCCAAAGTCTTCATCAACTTTCACAAAGCCATTACTACTCATTAGTGAAACATTCTTATAATACTTGGAAAACACACCACTGTGAAATTAGTCAATTACTTCCTTTAAAATGTAAACTAAGGGCTGGGGATGTGGCTCAAGCAGTAACGCGCATGTGCGGGGTGCTGGGTTCGATCCTGAACACCACATAAAATAAAAATAAAGATGTTGTGTCCACCAAAAACTGAAAAATAAATATTAAAAATTTCTCTAAAAAAAAATGTAAACTAAACCAGAAACAGCTATTCTTAAGAGTCATCTCTCAAATTCTGTTTTTAAAAATCATTTAAAAGGGGAAACAATGGCAATGCAACTTTAGTAATCACAAACCATGGGACTGAAGTTGTTCAGAGGGAAAGAACCCTTAAATAGCCAAAAATATGAGGGGAGGGGCTACTGAAAAGCAAAATCAATCTGAAAGCAGGTAACCAGACTGGAAAAGTGGCATAATCACCACAACCTGCTAAATGTATCTCAGGGAGCGGGAGAATAAAGATCAGAAGTCCATCTCACTTCTGCCTCCATCCCCAACTATGTCCACCTCCACTGTACCTAGCTCGCTTTCCTCACCAGCTAAGAACTGAGGATTTCCCTTTCATTCTATCCTTTGCTGAAAAAATGGACAGACTCATCTTTTACATCACTGCTCTATTACACTGTATAAATGCCTATGTGAATCAACCTGACCTCTACATCTAGAATGAATTCCACAGAGGAAACCAATATCACTCTGTCAAGATTCTTAGTGAATAACTTAGGAAGAGCCAAGTCCTGGCTGAGAACATCTGGAAATCGCAGGTTTGTGAGGACACAGCATCAATCAAGGCTGCAGATCCGGGAGATAGTCCCTTAGCTGTGTTCCTATGCTCAATTAATTCCTCACAGGTTTTCAGAACTGGGATTCCAAACCCCTTCTACCTTCTAAGTGTCAAGATTTTAAAAAAGAAGTGGGTTAAAAGAAAAAAAAAAAAAAGAAGCTAGTCTCGGGCCTGTGATCTTCCTATCTGTATCTGCCTCCCGAGATTACAGGTGTGCACCAAGGCACCATGCCCAAAAAATCCTCAATTCTTATGCCACTCCCACTGCCCGTGAAACAAATTCAAAGTTCTAGAAAATCAGACACCTCCTTTCCCCATCCTCAGGCCCCTCTCTTACACCCACAATACTAAAGTTCCCATCTCTATTTTCTAGGTATTCATAGAACAACTTGAGTTTTAAAACTTGTCAGCACTTTTAGTTAACTGAGCAAACTCTCCTAGGCTTGGGTCCATTTTCTCAACCATGAACCAGGGAAAACAATACTATGATACATTCCTAAGTGCGCCACTTCTGGCAGTTAGAGAAATAGCCAGAATAGTTTTTTCTCAAACTGGTCCCTAGGGAAGAGTCTGCAGGGATCCTGGAATCCAAAATTTGAGAAACCAACTACTAGAGACACTAAAAACACAAGGCCTAGTTCAGGAAGTCAACTATTAAGTCTATGCCAAATAAGCTGAAGCATCAGAAGGGCACCTCACTTCTACCTCCATACCCAACTATGTCACCTCCACTGTACCTAGCATGCTTTCCTCACGCCTAAGAACGGAGGGTCTGGAATCAATTCTACAGAGGAAACCAATGTCACTCGGTCAAGATTCTTAATGGATAACTTGCTGCAATATACATCATACCTTGTACAAACCACACGCCAGACAGGAGTGCAGCACAATTCAGTCACAGCCGAAAAACTCACCTTCTGGGACGCTTCTGCTTGTTTTTCGTGCGGCTTTTTCGAGTTGGTTTAGGCAGAATTCTCCTCTGTAAGGTAAAAATTATATGGAAAAAAAAAAGAACCATAAGTTGACAGAAAGCTAATAATTGTTGGGCTTTTTTAATATTTTTTTAGTTGTAGATGGACACAATGCCTTTGTTTTTCTTTTTTCATGTGGTGCCGGGGGATCTAACCCAGTGCCTCATGCATGCTAGGCAAGTGCTCTACCACTGAGCCAACACCCTGACCTAACTGTTGGTTTTAAAAGAAAAAAAGTCAAAAGTTCAGGAAAAACCTAGACTAAACAACTGAACCCCTTTCTATAAAATTACTTCCAGAATTTTCAATAATTCAGAATCCACAGCTTATTTTACCTAAGTAAAACTCCCACATTTCTGACATCTTCCCATATTCAACAAAGCCCACTACGCAACACAGGCATCAGAAGACTGTTGATAGACCCAGAGTACTACTACTACTTTTTATAATATTTTTTAGTTGTTGATAGACCTTAATTTTATTATTTATATGTGGTGCTGACCACATATAAATACTCAGTGGCAGAGTACTTGTTCACACATGTGAGGCAAGTACTCTGCCACTGAGCCCCAACCCCAGTCCCAAAGTACTACTTCTTATATTCCCAATCAGTCCTGGCCCTTTATTCCCCACAGACTAGTTTGCACCAAAGCCAGATGTGAAGTTGAAACGCTTCCTTCTCTACAAGGTATCCAGTGGCATCATTCAATCTCAGAGCCCATGTCAGATCCAGCAGAGGATCAGCACCTCACAGGCCCTCCATTGGTCTGGTTGCCCTGTCAGCAGCCCACTAGACACTAATGGCACTGTACATGGAAAGCCCTTCAGTAACTGAACAAACCTCTCACTGTTCTGACTCAAGAGAACGTATTCAAGCACTTAACATGACCACAACTTCCCCGGCACCCTACCCAGCGTGCTTGTACTCTTAACAGGGTTGTTGTCTGCACTGTGATTACCAACACAGCTTAAACCAAAGTGGTTGGTCAAATTCAGGAAAAAGAACCTTTAACAGTAACAGATACCTGAGCAATAAAAACCACATGCTTCCCACTGAACTTCTTCTCCAATTCACGCACAAGCCGGACTTGGATTTTCTGAAAAGATTTCAGCTGAGGAACTGGCACAAATATGATGATAGCTTTCCGACCACCACCAACTTCAATTTCCTTTAAAAAAAAAAAAAAAAAGGTCAACAAGCCGTCCCAGACCAGATGTCTCACTGAGAGACCCCTTTTTCCCTTCTAAACATCACTTTGCTATGTTTGGACCTGGCTTGAGTGTGTGCGCAGGTCCATGAGTTGCGACCTCAGCCCACCGTGAACACGGCTCGCCCGCGGGGCCTTCAAGCCCACTGCAGGTGGCTCTGTGAGGGCCCGCCCTGTCCTTTGCCATGTGATGCCAGCAAGAGGTCATCACCAGACAGAGCCCCTCCAGAGCGGAGTCAGGCGAACCTTCCCCAGCACCTACCTCGGCCCGGCCTCCCCACGCCGGGCACACCTGGCACGCCCAGCTCTCAGCTCGCGAGCCTAATGACCACCCTGCACGCAGGCCCGTCTCCTCTACCCGAGACCAGGCGGCACCGGCTCTGACTCCAACACCGGCCGCCCGCCCGGCCCCGCTCACCTTGGCCGCCGTGATGTTCAGCTCCCGCAGCTGGGCCTTGAGGTCCGAGTTCATCTCCAGCTCCAGCAACGCCTGCGGGCAGACACAGCGTGGGCGCCCGCCCCGCGCGCCCGCCCGCCCGCCCGCCGGTCCCGCCCGCCCGCCCGCCGGTCCCGCCCGCGCGGCCACTCACCTGCGAGATGCCCGACTCGAACTCGTCCGGCTTCTCGCCATTGGGCTTCACGATCTTGGCGCTCGAGCTGAACATGGCGCGATCCTGGGGGAGCACGCGCGGTCAACGGGTCGGCCGCCGCCCGCCCGGCCTGCCAGGGCCATCGGCGGGCGCGGGCCGGGTAATCCACTGCATCCCACCGCCGAGGCGAAGGGCCCACAGTCCCGACAGACCCCATGGGGCCTTTTCCCCGAAGCCAGCCGAAAAGCGCGGCAGAGCTTAGGCCCCGTACCACCTACCTTGAAGAGAGCCGGCTTAGAAAGAGGTCCAGTTCTCGCGAGATCTCATCATATCCCGGAGGCGGAAAGAGGCGGGAACACCAAAAATAGAGAGGCGGAAACCGGAAGAACCACGGAGAAGCAGCAGGACAACTAGAGCGTCCCGGAAGTGGGTCCAGAGCTCGAGTGTGTGGGCTTCGCTGGTTGGTCCTAGAATGCGGTAGTGGGTGTCCGCTGGTTGGGAATCGGGTTAATACGTACATCATAAAACCAGCTGGGAAATACTTCTTTGTGTTCTGTTTTCTGGAAAAGACAGTGGAAAATTGAAATTAATTCGGCTTGGAGCATTTTGACAAATTCTGTGAAATCAGAGTCTGAGGGTTTCTTTTTTCAATTTTTAAAAATAATTACAGGACTATTCAAATTATCTATTTCATATTGGGTGAGATTTGGTAGTTGGTGCTTTTTAAAGAACTGGTCCATATCATCTAAGTTGTCCAATTTATGTGTGCTAGCAAAAAAAACAAGTAGGAATGTGATGCGAGAGCCCACAGAATGGGAGAAAATCTTTGCTTTTGTGACAGAGGATTAATATCCAGAATATATAAAGAACTCGAAATACTTAACACCAGCTGGGCAAGGTGGCTCATGCCTGTAATCCAATGACTTGGGAGGCGAAGACAGGGGGATGGCAAGTTCTAGGTCAGCCTCAGCAATTTAGGAAGACTTCACAAATGAGACCTTGTTTCAAAGGTTAAAAAGGCCTGGGGATGTAGCTCCCTGATAAAACTCCCCAAGGTTATAATCACTAGTAATAAAAGCTTATCCCCAAAAATCAACCCAATAAGTGGGCAAATTAACTAAAAACTTCTCAAAAGGATAAAAATGACCACCAAATATATGAAAAAAAAAATGTTTTAATGTCTCTAGCAATTAGTAAAATGGAAATCAAAACTACACTGAGATTTCATCTCACACCAGTCGGAATGGCAATCAACAAGAATACAAATAATCATAAGTGATGGAAAGGATGTGGGGAAAAGGAACACTTTTACATTGTTGGTGAGATTGTAAATTACTACAACCACTATGGAAATCAATACGGAGGTTTCTCAAAACACTAGGCATGGAACCACCATGACTCCTTTATAACTTCCCTTGGTTTTTATCCTGAAGAATTACTATACAGTGGTACATATATACCCATGGTTATAGCAGCACAACTCACAGTTGCCAGCCTAGGACCATCAATGAATGAATAAAGAAAATGTGGTCTATGTACACAATGGAGATTTATTCAGCCTTCAAGAAAAATGAGAGGTGGAGGCGGGGGTGTGCTGTAAGCCAGGAGGGTGGGCACTGGGCTCTCTTCCTCGTGCTCAGCATTGATCCCCAGCTGCAGCCACCACCACGGTCGTCCTGCCTGGCCCGTCCCAGAGGTGAGCCTGCAAGGTTCCTGCTTGTGTGCTTGGAGCGTGGGACTCTGCTGAGCTGGAGCAGTGTGCTTCACCTTGATAGCTGCAGCCAACGAGGGCAGTCAGCCCAGAGTCTGGAGTATCCACCTTGCAGCAGGCCATGATGCCAAAGGCTCCCAGAGCCATGTCCACTTTCATGAGAAGCTACATGACTCAGTGACCGGGGTCACCCAGAAGGGGGACAGCAGCTTTCTGGTCAAGGTTGGCTTCCTGAAGATCCTGCACAGGTATGGGATCACCTTCACTCCGCCCTGCCCCCTACCCTGCAGTCTTGAGCATGGACGTCCCTGGGACACCTGTTCCTAGCCTTCACCTCAAGATCCTCAGCGTCATGCCCATCCCTGAAGGTGGGTCCTCTCCTGGAATTCCGGAGGCCTGCCCTCCTCCAGTAGGTCCCAGAGGTGAGTGAGAGTGAGAATATTGGGGTATTTCAAGTCAGGGACATGGTACCTCTTAAGAGCTTGCTGTGATAACTTGGTAGTTCTCAGGTCCCAGGCCTCCCTTCCTAGACTCCTGCGTCCGCCCATGGCCTGAAGGTTTCCTTAGTGGGGAAGTTACCAAGATGGGAACCACTGGCTTTGGGCCTCCAAACTCCCTCCTGCCTGCCCTTGAGAAAAACCTGCTGGAGCCGAGAACTTTGTGTGGCTAACTTCTAGCACCCACTAGTCCCAGGCTTGGGGTTTCACACTGCTTCTCCCAACCCTGCTGGCCTCGGGCCCTGCTCCACCCCCTACCTTCAGCTTGGGAGAGGCTAAGCTGTCAGTTTCCGTGCATACTGCCCACAGACCCCACCTTTTCATGACCTTCCCCTCTAGGGGACCTAAGGCAAGGTGCTTAGGCATTTGCCTTGCTCTTGCCCCAGTCTGCTCACATTCCACCCTGTCTGCCTCCCTTGTTCTCCATCACCCCCTCACCGCCTGCCTTTGTGTGGAATACACAGCCCTGCTTTGGGGGGAAAATGAATATGGCATTTTCAGGAAAATGGGAGGAACTTGAGACCATTAGGTTAAGCAAAATAAACCAACTCAGAAGATCAAAGGCCCTGTGTTCTCTTTCATGTGGAAGCTAGAGAGGAAAAAAGAAGAGTGGTGGTGAATCTCAGAAAGGGATGAGAGGGTGGTAGGTAAGGTGGAAGGGGAAGTGCTGGGGAGTGGAACTGGTCAAATTTTATTGTGTGTATGTACAAATATGTAACAACAAATCCTATGTACAAATAGAGTGCACCTGTAAAACTATGGAATAAATAAAACAATTAAATTATAACAAAAAGAAAAAAGTTATTACATGTGCAGAATTATTCACAGTATTCCCTTGTCCTATCAATGTTAATAACTTTTTTTAGGGGGGGGCCGGGTACTGGGTATTGAACCCAGGGGGAGTTCACTACTGAGCCATATCTCCAAACCTTTATATATTTTATTTATTTTTTATTTGTTTTTGTTAGCTATATATGACAGTAGGGTGCATTTTACATTATACATATATGGAGTATAATTTATTTCAATTAGGATCCCATTATATTTTATTTTTGAGACAGGGTCTTGCTAAGTTGCTTAGGACCTTGCTAAGTTGCTGTGGCTGGCTTTGAACTCAGGATTCTCCTGCCTCAGCCTCCCAAACTGCTGGGATTACAGGCACGTGCCACTGTGCCCAGCTAATGTTAATAATTTTTAAAGATAGATTTAACTGGATTTGACAAGGATATTTTACTTCCTTCAAGTCAATATTTTATTTCTAGTTCCTGTTAGAGTAAAAGGATCACCTGGAGACAGAGAATATATACCCATCATTAGCTAGGCAAAATGAACAAAGTCCTGCTCAGTGAGGTACAAGTGAAATTCCAGCAGTATCAAGAAAATAGACCCTCCTGGGAAGAATGGCCAAGCATCTTCAGGAAGATCTGACTTCTGGGGTGGAGAAAGGGCACTCAGCACCCACAAGAGAGCAAGTTTTCAATAAGGGGGAAATGGAGACACTGGAGTCTGGTTTGCTCAAGGTGCTGCCTGCCTGCAGGACAACCCCAATTTGTTTAGAACTGAGAGTTACTGTGGTCACAGAGTCCTTACTGTCCTGTGGCATTGTGATGTCCCCATTAGTTGATTTCACATGCCCAGACCTACCTTACAGCTGGTCATTAGATGGGTGTTAGTGTGGTTGATGGAAGGGTGCATAGGGATATCAGGGATGAGTGCTTGTTACATCAGTGTTAATGACATTCATGTTACTTTGTTAATTCAGGGCCAATTAGTTTTCTCCAGAGCAAAGTGTACGCATAGGCTTAGTAACCATTCTTCAAACTCAGGGTCCTGTTTTACTTCTGGGATCAGTTATAGGTGCATCATCAAAATGCCCCTTTTCCCTGCCAGCCTAAGGCTGTTAGCTTTCCTGGAAGGGAGAAGCCTGGTTGCAGGGAGATGTCGCACTGCCATTACATGTGCTGCCCCTTGGGGAAGGCAGTGAAGTGGCCTTCCTGCCTAGCACTGATAAATGGCCAAATTAGGAAACCCAGCTGCAACCTAGATTCATCATCTCTCTTTATACCCAAGAGTGCTACCCAGTGGGATACCTGGACTAG
Source organism: Callospermophilus lateralis (assembly GCF_048772815.1). Classification (NCBI taxonomy): domain Eukaryota; kingdom Metazoa; phylum Chordata; class Mammalia; order Rodentia; family Sciuridae; genus Callospermophilus; species Callospermophilus lateralis. The sequence continues at coordinate 1,800,005 of NC_135318.1, read as the reverse complement.
AGGAAGAGGAAAGGGGGCCCAGGACATTGGTCTGCATAGAACGAGGTGGGGGTTCCAACCAGGGACTCAGAAAAGAGCAGGGTTCCTGTGTTGTGGACCTCCCTCCTGCTTGTGAATCAGGCTCAGCAGCTGCGTAGCCAAGAAACAGGGATAAAATAAGCAAACTAAATACACTTAACTGGACTTAAGGAATTCCAGCAACTCAGGAGGCTGAAGAAAGAGGATTACAAGTTCAGAGCCAGCCTCAGCAACTTAGCCAGGCCCTGTCACAAAATATAAAATAATAAAGGCCTGGAATGTGGCTCAATCCCCAGAATAAAAATTTTTAAAAAATAGAAAAATAAAAATAAATCTGTTGGCGATATAAAAACAAACCAACAAACCAACGTCCACACTGTGTGAAAGAGCCCTGAGGAAGGATCTTGTTTTGGAGATGCGTGATCTCAGTGCCTGAGATGCAGAAAGCCCAGAAGTCAGACAGGTCGGGAGCCCAGGGCTCCAAAGTCATCCTTTCTCCTCCAGATCCTCATGTTCATAAACAAGTGACAGAGAGGAGTTACTGATGAGTCCTTGCAGGTAAGACACGTGTATGGACCTGTCTGTTTCACCAAGAACTAATGGATTCTCTCCTCTCTGCAGCTAGCAAGGCTTTGATTTATTATTACCCATTGGCCAGTGTAAGTGAAATGAATCAGGGACCTGGGAATGAAGGTGAAAATCCTGAGTCAGGAACTTAATGGGAGCAAGGTCACTGGCCAGTCTGTAAAGCTTCAAGGTCCCTTTTCCTGCATGACACCTCATGATCTTCAGGCACAGAGACCAGTCAGGAGGATGGAAACTACCAATTCATATGTTCATATTTAAAATACAGAAATGTTTACACCTTTGATTTTTACTATAAACTGATAATTTGCCCCTCTTCAATATATTTCACCAAGAGCAACAAATTCTTGCCGTTAACTTGCATGAAATAGGCTTGAGATCAGAAGGAGCATGGCCCCGAGACGGCGCAGGAACATCAGGCGGTTGGTCAGCTTGCACAGCCACCATGCAGGGCATCACGATCTCCTTTTTCACAGGAGAGAGAAAACTTCAAGCAGCTCATCAGATTTATAGCGCTGGTGATTGTGGAGCTGGAATTTGAAGTTGATGTGCATGAACTTCTGAGCTCAGGCTCAGGGGAGAACAAACAGGCATCAGCTGAAAAGTGATACACACATCGCCCTGGGTGACCCCCAGAGCTCTTCCAGGGCCAGAGGGCCGGAGGACTAGAGGGCACAGAGTCCTCTGCTCCACCCCATTATGGTTTTTGGCTCTGGTGCACCAGGCACTTGATCCTCCTTGGCTAGTGAGAACTGGGGTCTGAAGGGAAGTCATGTGACAGGGAATGCACCAGGTCTCAAGCCTAGTTCACTACTCACCTTGGGGTGCATCACATGACAGGGTGAGTAGCAGAAGTACAGGGAGCCTGGAGAACTGGGGGGAGCTGCCTGGCAGGCATCTGTCCTTCCTAGGACTGCAGGGGGTTTCCTACTGCATCAGCCTGGGGGTTCTCACGCCACGGATTCCAGAGGGAGTGTCCCTAGGACAGTGCCATCCAGGGGAATTTGACACCAAGAGTGGATTAGTCAACACCCTTCTCCAATTATTCAACAAAAATGTTTTCAGCTGTAATCATGTAATAGTAATAGTCATCTGCCGGGTTTCTGTTCTTGCGACTAAAAGGCTCAGGGGTCACTCCAGTAAAACTGGGCTGCGCGAAATAAGCACACAAGAGACAAAAATACCTTTTTCTTTGGGACCGCTGTGATGGCTCCTCTGACTTTAAGGGTCCCCAGAAAGAGAGCGAGAGCCGGCACTGACCCCTTTTATTGAGGAGAAGCTATTCAAATGAGGCAAGGGGTCAGGTTTCAGGGGGCTGAGTCTATCTTCATGATGTCCACTGTCAGCAGGTTGACTGACACCTGGGTAGGCCACACCCAAGGGCACAGTAGGAGAAGGGGACACACACAAGGTACTTCCATGGAAGATTCTATCCTAAACAGGGCAAGGGGTAATATTACAAAGGAACAGGTGAGCGTAGCTTCACCCATGGGGCTGTAGCAAGACACACCCATGCACAAGACACAGACCCTCGAACCCAAGAAGGGTGGGGAAAGCTCTGTCACATTTCTGTGACTGAGCCCCTCAGCACCCAGCCAGGGAGTGTGACTCATTTGGTTGAGGTTGGTCTCCCACAGTCATTATTTTCTTAATCCATTAATTTTAACCAATAATTATATTTTAAAAGAATAGATTTTGATTTAATTAAAACTCAGCAGTAACTATGAATAGTTTCTTTGCTCATGAAGGAAGATTTCTCCTGAGAAGGCACTTATTGGGCTGTGTTTAGAAGGGCTGGTGTTTGGTGATGATCACAGCAGTCACCTGTGCCGCGCGCGCGCGCGCGCACACACACACAAACCCCAGCACCCAGCCTTTGGGGGCATGCAGGTGGAGGTGCAGAGGCAGGGTGTGGGATGATGGTTGGAACGTGAGGATCTGGAACCAGGAAATGGATGGGCTTTGGGAAAGGGCGTCTGCATCCATAGTCTGGGTTTAACTCCTGTGAGTGGTGACCCGCCTCTGGGTGTGGGTGACTCAGATTCCAAACCGGTGCACCTGGAAGGCTTGTGGGAAGTGGCCCGTAGGCAGCTCTCTCTGGTGAGCCACCCTGGAGCCCTCTGCTCCTGACTAAAGGCAGGACCACCTTTATGAGCTGAGTGCAGATCCCTCACGATGCATGGGCACAGCTCCACAGTAGGAGCTGTTCGGTGCCACAGATACCCAGGTGCCTGGGCCAGCCACAAGCCTCCTGGGGCCTGTGTCTTCACCACTAAATAAGCATCTGCCCGTGGACCTTATGGGTGCTGTGAGGAGCAGCCAGTAGCAGAGGCAAACCTGGCTGGTCCCCAGGGGGAGCGCCCTGGAGCACGAGGCTCAGACCCTGCCTTCACCTGGAGTTTCCCATGCTGTGGGCCTGGAACAACATTCTGAATTCCCAGGGAGGCTTTTCCAGCTGGCATGAGGCCCTGAGAGTCAGAATACTGGTTCCCGAGGCCCGGTTCTGGCGTCAGCTCTGAGTCTTGGCTCTGTTATAACCTGTCTTTGTGTCCGTGGGCAAGTGATACATGTCTCGTCACTTTCTCAGCCACACCAGGATGGTACTGTGTTGCACTGAGGATTGACCTGTGGCTGCATTTAGTACTAGCACAGCGCCTGGACTGCACAGGTTGCTGAACAGCGGTGCAGGTGCCCGTTAGAGAAAGCCACCAGCCGCTATTACCTGGTCACTGCGGTGTGTTAGACATATGCATTATTCCTGAAGAAGGAATGGCTCCAGGCGTTTTCTACCCAAAACTGCAGACTTCAGGAAGTTCTAAAGTGCTTTACAGAAACATGACATTAGATTTTATTTATCAAAAAATATAATTTACAGTAAAATGTGAATTAGTTACAAACCCATAGTTTGAAAATATTATTTTATATGTAGTTTTAAAAAAAATTTTTAGTTGTAGATGGACATAATATCTTTATTATTTTTATGTGGTGCTGAGGATCAAACCCAGTGCCTCATACGTGTGAGGTAAGTGTTCTGCCTGAGCCACAACCCCAGCCCGTTTCTATGTAGTTTTAATATTGTTTGATGATGAGGCAGGAGGATTGAGAGTTCAAGCCAGCCTCAGCAACTTAGTGAGGCCCTAAGCAATTCAGCAAGATCCTATCTCTAAATAAAATATAAAAAGGGTTGGGTGTGGCTCAGTGGTTAAGCGCCCTTAGGTTCAATCACTGGTATATATAAAAAATAGATTTGGGTCTTAGGGTCCTTTAAACTTTTAAAAATCATTAGAGACCTTGAAGAATTTTTTATTTGCACTCATATTTACCACATAAAAATACAGTGGAGCGGTTGGGGGTCAAGTTCAGTGGTAGAGCATGTTCCTAGCATGTGTGAGGTCCTGAGTTCAATCCAGCACCACAATCGATAAATGAATAAGTAAATGGGGAACTAAGATCATTAATTCCTTAACAATAAGCAATTTATATGTTAACATGCTGCCACACATGTTTTATTTTAAGATAATTACATTGGTGCCAAGGGGTAGAGCATACCTATAATCCCAGCAACTCGGGAGGCTGAGGCAGGAGGAGCACAGCCTGTGCGATTTAGCCAGACCCTGTCCCCAAATAAAATGTGAAAAGGGACAGGGTGTAGCTCAGAGGCAGAACCTTCACTTAGCATGCTTGAGGCCCTGGATTCAGTCTACAGGAATGCAAAGAAAAAGCAGGCTGTATTTTTAAACAAAGAGTAGAATTATGTACACTTTGCCAACCTCACTGATGCCTGGCTTAAAAGGATTAGACAGAGGTACCATTGCAGGAACTGAGTTCTTCCTTTCCTTCTTTTCCCTGGTAGCTAGTGCTTTCTGCACCTCAATGTAAATTCAAGGAGTATATTTTTAAATTTTAGTTGTTTTTAGATATCGAAAGGATTTTTCTTCAGTGACTTTTTCATTTATTTAATATTATATTGCTAGGGCAAATACTGTTGTGTGCGGATGCATTTCACTTACCCTGGGTGCTGCAGGTGACCTGCCACAGCTGGGGGGTCCCCTTCCATTGATAGTTTGTGGATTATTTCCACATTTTCTCTACTGTGGAGGTCATGGGCGCCCCGCTCTCATAGCCTTCCAGTTCTGGTAGCTGCAGTGTACATCTCAGAGGAATTGAGGGTAACAGGGTATATGACTGTCCTTGACTCTCAAGAGGCAACACCAAGGTGTAACGGTCAAAACCAACTTGAGCTTTCAGTGGAAACATAGGCCACCATTTTATATGGATGGTGGTCCTCGGATGTGGTTCCAGGACAGCAGCCTCAGCCTGGGGTTGTGTGAGCAGCACTTCCCAGAACAAACAGTGAAGGGAGCATGTGACAGGATGTCCACTGTCACTGGCGGCCAAGAAATGTAGATGCAGACCAAGGTGTGATGCCACTGATATCCACTGACAGACTTAAAAGTCTGACAAAGCTCAGTTACAGGGAGAAACAAAGTGAAGGTTGAAGGAGATCCAAGGAGTTCCCAGAGAAGGGGTCTCAACTCAGGATGAGTGAGGTTCTTGACAAATGCCACAGAAATGAGCTTGAGGACACATCAATTAGATTCAGGTTTATTTAGGGAAGTAGAGATCCACTGAAGGGAGAATGTGGCTATCTTGAAAGAGGTGCTATAGGGTCCCAGGCTCTTCTTTTAAAGGAAGTTGGTGAGGGGTGGGCATGGGAAGGTGTGTAGGGATGACCCCAGTCTAGTGATCACAAGGTGGTTAATGGTGCTCTGGTCATTCTCAGAATCCTTATGTCCCCATTATCTGATCAGTTTATCCTGTTGGAAATTACACTGTCATAGATACATATCATCTCTCTGCACTTAATCTATTAAGGAGTATATTTTTAAATTTTAGTTGTCTTTAGATATCGAAAGGATTTTTCTTCAGTGACTTGCTTAATATTATATTGCTAGGGCGAATACTGTTGTGTGCGGGTTAATTAACAGGGCACAAGGTAATTCTCATAAGTGAATGAATTTTCATGAGTGGTAACTCTGAGATTTAGATTTTCCGGGAATTTGAATGAAGGCTGGGAGAGCTAATCTGGGGAGTGACAGGCCTGAAAAGGCCTATGGAACTTCAGGTTAAAATCCCATTCCGTGTCCATCCTTCTGTGTCCTTTTTACCAATCTACCAATTTCTTCTGTCCTCAAAATAACTTTGAAAAAGTTTGCAATAACCCTTAAATGTCCCTTTTTCCAGGTAGTTCAAGGGCTGATGGAGGACCACAGCCAGGAAAGCGCCATCCTAACTAGTTCTCACCCCCAGGGGGCTGGTGGGGCTGGAGCCCCCACAGGCCATCCTGATCCAGTCTCTGGCACATTTCTAGGTTTCAGAAACATTTGCAGGAAGAATATAATGATCCATTATTAACTTTCAGGGACAGGGCTTTTTAAATTTTTATTTATTTTTTTCGTGGTGCTGGGGATTGAACCCAGGGCCTTGTGCATCCGGGGCAAGCACTCTGCCAACTGAGCCCTATTTTTGATTTGTTCTTTTTTGTTATACCTGACACTGGGATGTATTAAACAGGGATAGGTCTTCTTTTAAATGAAGAAACTACCTTGAAGTGCATTAAGCAGGACTGAGGCGTGCGAGCCCCTGCGCCCGGGCTCTAGGAAGCACAGGCCTGAGCGCACTGCGGTCACCTGGCCACGGTGCCGTCCCCGGCCCCGTTCCTGGCCCATCCCACCTCCTCCTTCCGCCCGCTTGCAGGCCGAGCCGGGGCAGCGCGTCCCGCCCCAGAAGCTCCACGGCGGAGAGCACGTCGGCCGGGCTCTGGAAGCGCCTTTGAGCTGCACCTCCGACTCCGGACTGGAGTCGCGGGCCGCCCCGCGGGGCTCAGAGGGCCCTGGTGCGCACCGACTGCGAGGGGACGGCGCCTCCCCTCCACTGGTACGCATTCCTCCCTCCCCAGCGCTTTGCCGGCAGCGCTGGAGCCCACGAAGCCGGACAGACCAGGACCCAGCGGAAACCGCGGCACACCCCGTGACGCCGACTTCCGGGAACGGAGGGGCGCAGGCCCCGCCCCGCGGGCGCACTACGTCATCTCCTCGCGTCGCCGCCGGAAGTGGGCTCGTGGGAGCGCCGGAGCCGGGAGAGCGAGGCGGCTGCGGGCGCGGGCCTGAGTGATGCGCGGGCTGCTACCTCTAGCCGGCAGAGTAGTTCTGGTCGCGCTGCGCGGCGGCCGCGGCTGCTGCGGGCTCGGAATGTTCTACGCCGTGCGCAGGGGCCGCAGGACCGGTGTCTTCCTCACCTGGTGAGTGGACGCGTCGGCCTGTGCGGACCCCGCAGGCGGCTTTGGGGCGGCCGGTCCTCCCTGGGGCCTGTGTTGCGGACGGGCTCCCCGCGGGAGGCGCGCAGCCCCGGCAGCGCCGCCAGCGTCGCCAGCACAGGTTCCCTGCTCCGACGGGGCCGGAACTTGGGCGATCTCCGGGGGGTCCGCGGAGAGGCCTTTGCGGTGGGCCGGGTCGCGGTCGTGACGGGAGCGCGCTCCCTGGGGGGTGGGTCCCCGCTGTCGGGAGCTCCGGGTCAGGGGAGTGGCAGAAGCTGGACCGGACCCTCCCCTCCGGGTATCAGGTTTTGTCGTCAGTGTGCAACATGTACTCCCCGTGCCTGGCCGCGACAGCAGAGAGGAAGAAGCACCTCAGATGTCCGCCCGTCTTGTTGCCATACAGTGATCAGTCGACCTTTGTATTTCAAAGACCCCCAACTTGTTGTTATGCTCTGAGTTTGAGGAAAGCCAGTGGGGCCGACGCACCGTCCGCCTGGCGGACAGCAGGGCAGGGGTGTGGAATGTGACACGCCAGGGAACGCTGCAATCTGTAGGGTGTGACATTTGATCCTAGGAGCTGTCAGCCCGATCTTTCTCACACTGTTTCCCACCTAAGAGAAGAGTCTTCATTAAAAAGAGGTAGTTGGACAGGGAGGGAGGTTGGAGATGACGTGCCTCCCTTTTCCAGGAATGAATGCAAGGCGCAGGTGGACCGGTTTCCTGCTGCCCGGTTTAAGAAGTTTGCCAGTGAAGATGAGGCCTGGGCCTTTGTCAGAAACTCCGTGAGCCCGGATGGTGAAGGTACTCGCCTGTCGATGAGGGTGGTATTTTAGCCCATTCAGAGCCTTCACAGCCAGATATCACTGGATCTGTGCACGGAGGAGGCTCTGCAATCTCATTTTTCCCCTGTTGTACAGATTAAAGAGTAGTGCTCATGTCAGTAATAGTGTTAGACACACCAGGACTCTCATCTCTTTTTGCATTCAGTTTATCACTAGGTCATAATTTCTTTTTTTTTTTTTTTTGGTACCAGGGATTGAACCTAGGGGTTCTTAACCACTGAGACACATCCCCAACCCTTTTTATTTTTATTTTTTAATTTTGAGGAAGGGTCTTGCTAAGTGCTGAGACTGGCTTTGAACTTGTGAGCGTCCTGCCTAAGCCTCCTGAGCCACTGGGACTACAGGTGTGCACCACCATGCCTGGCATGATTTCTTTCTTTTAAAAAAGTACCTGTACTGTTATTGGACCTAGAAAGCTATGTTTTTAAAGGATAGAATGTGATTTCCCTCCACAGCATATGTGTATATGGTGTTTTTATTTGGAACAGAGTCATGCAATTTGAATTTCTTTCAATTTCATGTGTTACGGAAAGTATGAAAGTTAGGCCTAATATAAGGGACATAAGATTTGCAACTCTGATATACATAACTGAGATAAACAGAGTAACTCTGATTTAGAGCACAAGATTAAAAAATATATATTTGGGCTGGGACATACTTAATGGTAGAGCATTTACTGAAGACACATTTGTGTGTGCATGTGTGGTGGTAAATGGTGTGTGAACCTACCTTGAGGAAGTACTTGCAGACTTTACAGGAAAGTTAAGACTGAGCAGAGCCTAATAAGCTCATATGCTCTTGAACAGTTTCAAGCTCACTGAGATGCTTGTATGCTGAACTCCTTTGGGATGTGATAACAATTCTGGATAGACAGGATTCAGGGAAAGGCAGATCATTCTCAGACTGGTATTTTCAAAGGGCTAGTTTCTGAGGCAGGAAGATCCTTCCTTTGTGCATCTGCTCATGCTCTCGCCCCAGCAGCTTTTTAAGGAGCTCCCTGTATGCTAGTTACTCAGATGGAGCGATTAGAAAGAAAGCAAGTTTGAAAGTATGGCACTTGTCTGTTTGGTTGAGTTCTTCATTGCCTTTTCATAGTTTTTCTGAACCAGTTAACAATTATTCACATCTCATTTCTTCCAGTGTACATATATTCCTGTCTATGAATCTGCTTTCCTAAAAGCTTACAGAGACCTCATAGTGGCTTAGGTTTATAAATTGAGATTTTAGCACTTTTAATGTTTAGGAACTATATCAAATAAAAACATTAGCCCCCTTTCTAGTTTTTTCTCTTATCCTCATTTTGGAATTTTTGATCTGTTTCTAGTTGTATGGCTTATATAAGCTGATTTACTTAAAGAAAAACACACTTTTGTGAAGTAAAAATTACCTGATAACTGTGGTTTTTCCATCTTTCAAAGACTTGTCTGTTCTTTAAAAACTTTCAGTTCAACTAAACTCTGTTGTAGTAAATAAACCCGTATTTGTATCAATATCAAAATTCTACAAAACTGCCCTTTGGTCTGTACCTGTGTGTTTGCATTTACTTCTGTAGAGTACCTTTGAGGTAAATAAAGAGGCACCGAGGTGGTGGGTGGAAATGCCCCCTTGTCTCACTCAGATTCCCAGTTGCCTGGACATTGGAGAGGCCTGGCAGGAAGCTGCTGGAGGCACAGGTGTGGTCTCTCAGCTGTTCAGCAGACGCCTGGTGGGTGTCAGTGCCCTGTTCCTCCATCCCTGGCATGAGAGTTTAGAGCTAAAGGTCAATTCTGTGGTTTGGGTTAAGGTTGCTGTTGTGGAGATGTTAGTTATATTAGTTGCTCCTTCTGTACCTCTGTTCCCACTCCATAAAATGAAACCGAGGGAGAGTTGCCTCAGATCAGTGTTTTACAGAAGCCTAGAGGGTCAGGGTCGATGTCAGCTGCCCATGTTCTCAGCCAGTGAAAGTGGAGCTGCCCTTGAAACACTTGTTGGCGAGTCTTTCTCATT